>NC_143035.1:747500-1061363 GCF_057628025.1 Oncorhynchus mykiss | reverse complement strand
AACCTCGGGGTGAAAAAAAAAACATGTTACAAAGAAAAGAATAGAAACAAATATTGCTATTTACCTTTTATAATAAGTGCAAAATTGTCTTCTGTAGTGTGGTCATTGGGACGTAAATATGGACAAATTAACATTACAGTCAATGGGTACAGTAGGTGATAAACATAATTGCTGGCATCCCGGTGTCCACTACAGAAGACATTTCTTGATTTCTTGGTCTTATTTAGCTCTTTAATATGATTTTGTTTATTACACAGTCCTGACAACTCACTTAACTATTCCTAAGATATTCACTTACTAGAAACAATTTGAACATAAAACTCATTAAAATTATTATTCGTAATTACAGACACTACTTTTCAAATGTCCATAAAATATGCTAATGTTGATGGCAGCCATTTTCTTTAAGAACCAGGAAGATGAAGTTGTCAAAGTCACACCTCAACATGTGATATCATTGAAAAGCCCAGAATGTCCTCTCAAAGTGGCACCAGAACTTAATACAGTGACTTGTATGGCCTCAGAGATATGGACCAAGATATGATGTCCACTAAAGAGAACAACAATGAGTTGCTGGGTCTCAGGAGGATAGGAACCCAGATAAATTGTGATGTAATTCTCTAAAGAGTTCTGATCAATGCTTCCAAAAGATCATCACACTTGGAATAAGAAATGTTGTCTTTTAAATGTGCCGTACAGGGAAGGAGTGTCTCCTTTCAGTGGATTTCCTCAAGCCTAAAATCATTTAAGTTAAAAGGAGACTTCATTTGCATCCAGTAGAACAGGAACGAACCCATTCAAATTCAAATCGTGCCTTTTTCAAAAACTGGCCAGGGACTGTCTACATACTCCACGACAGGCTCGAGGTCTGCTTGATGGATAAGTCGGACATTTTTTCCAAAGGTTTTCACCAAGACAGGTGTGCCAGAACTGCTCCTCAGACAATCCATAGACTTGAAGAAGTCTCTGGATAGAGCCCTTCAGAAATATGGAGACTTGCACATTGACTACAATGCCAGGCAGTACAGAGTGGCAAGTACAATTTATACATTATTTAGCAACAAGGGCAGGTCTTGACAAACATAATAATTTGCAATAAATCCAGATCACAATCGTATTTTTCTTTGCATGCATTTGTCCTTTTACTGTGAAGTGGTTCATGGGAATTCTCTGCCTGGCTGCAACTATATTGTTACCAGCAGAGGGCACTATTGCACAACAAATTAGAAGCCGTTTGCCACTTACAAACCAGTAGGGGGGTTGACAACTATCAGTAGGACTGCACTGTGATTAACGTATTCAGTGAGATGATGATAATAATAATAATAAAAACATCACTGTAATGGATATCTGGGTATAGTCAGTATTGAGTCAGTAAGAACCAATGTAGTGATAATGGAAAAAAATCAGAGTTGGACATTTGTGCAAGTTATGATTGTGGTGTTGAAATGTAATGCATCAGGCTGAGATTAGCACAGCAAGAGGGAATGGAGAGGCATGGCTCTAGGCACTAATAGAGCAGCCCACTTCCCTCTCTCTCTGGAATAGTATGCATATATATAGCAGTTATGAGACTCGTCGTTATGACACCTGATATTCCTTTTTAACTGGGCAGGGAGAGCGCTGTGTTTGAGGGAACACAGAAAAGTGACAGTGACAGAGCGCCATACTGCTCCCTGTAAAGGTTTATCACTGTCAGCCCACATTTTCAATGCAAAACGCCATTGCTGTGTGATAAAGCAACAACTTAAAGTCCTTTATCATAATTAGTTTTTCCTTTTTACCCGTAAAAGCATTCCATTACCTTATTTGCTTTATCACGGCTCTGACACGGATGGGATTGCTTTTTCGACTCAATAAACTTGCACTGATTGGGAGTAAATTGAGAAATCAAAAATGGCAAAGATGGTAGTTTTTGCAGCTTCTCACTCAACTGACAAAGAAATGGAAGTGAAGGCTAGAAGCAAAAACATTACCAAAACCAAAACAACTCAACAATTAATGGTCCTCTAGTATATTTGTATGGCTTCAGCATGTAGGACTACACTACATTCTGTCTTCTCCTAGTTGAATTACCTTTGCATTGGAATTAATGAAACGATCCAATCATAGATTTTGATAATTTACAGTATGTTATGTTTTAATTCACTGTGCTTGTTTTTTTTACATATCCATGAAAACTGCTTAAAGGAAATGTTCCATTGACATCAATTTGATATTTGATTGAGGGATCCATCCTCCATGTCCATGTAGGATGACCTACTTTTCCCTCCTAGTGCTATTTTAAATGATAGGGCCAAACCTGGACCCACTGAGTGCCTGCTGTACTACAGCATCCCTCTTCCTTTAGCAGTATTCATCATCTCTCTCTACCTGCTGGGCTCCCTCTCTGCTGGCACTGGCACCCATCTGATAAATGGAAAAGGTGGATGTGTCTGACACCAGCACTCTGCAACTGGCTGGATCTCAGGATATCATTTAAGCCCCCTTAATTATTGGTCACTGAGGTTTCTTGTAAAGAAGGGAGAATTTGTAAAGCAGGCACCTTTATCACCCCCCCCCACCCCCTCCCCCTACCACAAAACAGGAGCACATTTAACATGCAGCATGGGAGGAATATTGCATTGTTTACCCCAGATAAGGCATCTTATCAGTACCAGGAGGAAGAGCAATAATTGATGTGTCTTCGTGTTTTTCTCATTGGGAAACTGGAGATAAAAAGAGATAGTCTATCCCCCTGCCTGTTCTGTTCTTCATCCTCACCTGATCAGGCCGTGTGTACAATATCTACAGACTGACTGGTATTAATGTTAGCACCACTCCACTCGTGGGCTAACGGAGCCTAGTCTGCCTTCACCTTCTGCACCCCTAAACCACACTGACCACAGATCTGTACAGGGTTAATTCAAGCACATGATCGCTCATTTGAGATCAGTAAGGGGATAACTGTTGTTATTTCCCCGAATATCATGATCTTTATGATGTTCAGAGACTAGACCGATTTAATTTGAACGACTTTCAGCATGCATTTATCTTGACATAGTTCAAATATATTCATTAGATAGGTTAAGTAATAGTCTCATCATCCTATGATTGCACCCGTGTCACGGCGCTGGTTGGCCCAGTCTGCCTCTTCCAGCCGTTCAGGGTAAAGACATTGGGGGAGCTGACAGTGTCATTTTGGAGGATCTGTCATGTGACCTGGCTGGTCCCCCCAGGATGGAGTCCCGGGGGAGTTCCCTGAGGGGCCCGAGACTCTGCATTCTCATTAGTGTATCCCCCAGACACCCAGTGGGATAGTAGGCCTGGGATAGGGACCATTACCATTGGCTGGTACCCATCTTCCCATTCCCAAAGCTTCCCTCAGTCTCCCTTCTGTTTATCTTCATGTCATATCCTCTCCCTCCCGTTGAATCTTATTTACAGAATGGTCCTTTTATTACTTTTTGACAGAGACTCTTTTTATCAAACGCCGCAGCTAGAAAGTACCACGCCATATTTGGACATGGCCTTTGACCACAGAACCAATCGAATGGTAGCTAGGCTATATACAGTATGTATAGTGGAAATCCTCATTAACATCCACAGGAGGTTGCTGAGGGGAGGACGGCTCATAAGAATGTCTGGAACAGAGCAAAGGGAATGACATCAAACACATGGAGACCATTACCACGATCCAGCCATTACCACGAGCCCGTCCTCCCCAATTAAGGTGCCACCAACCTCCTGTGTGAACATAACCATGTGACTGAATTTTTTTTCCAAGAGCAAAGCACATTTTGGGTTAGGCTACATTTTCTTATGCAAATGATTCTTGCATTAAAGCATTTTACAATATTCACGGAACACAATCTCCTTCCACAGTAATGCATAATGTAAAATGCCTCTCTATGCTGAGGAGATGGTGTGTCTGTCTGTGGACTTCTGAGACTCAACGCTGTCTTAGAGCCACACGGCCCAGCCTGGCAGTGAGGGGCATTAAATTGTTGTCAGAGACAATGGAGAACAACTTTAAGGGTTTTTCACCTCCAGCGGGCTTGAGTGTGTTCTGCTCCTCCTGACCGGCTCGCAGCGTTTAATTCCCCCGGCCGTTCCCTCGACCTAGCCGCCTGGCTCCGGCAGCCCATACACCTGAGTTATTGGTTTGCTCTAATAATTTGCAAGACCTTCCAGTGAGAGTGGATATTAGCATATAAATAGCAGATGCACTGAGGACAATCACAGCTGAGTACATAACATTTTTAGTTTATAAGATTGGATGGGTTTCTAAATGCATAGCCATCAAACTTGCCAAAAGACAAATTAAGTTGAGAGTTCAGTTGTCCAAGGCTGTCTCCTAAAATATATATATTTTTTAAAGGATAACAGGGGCACAAAGTAATTGAGATTGCTTACAGAGTTAATTAGACCACACAAAATATATTGGAGGGAGCAGGGAGCACTTTAGCCCGCTAAAGTGAGTTTTTTTCCCAGTAGGTGGTTGATATTTAACCAGAACCTCATTATCTACACCTTTCACTGAGGAAAGGGACGGAGGTTTTGACATGGCCAATCGATAGAGTTCACCCTGGATGTTTCAAAGCTATCTGCACACCACAAGTAGCACTGGGAAAGAATGGCTAATGTTCTTCTTTAATCCGCTTGCTTCTGTCTATGAAATGTACACATGGACACATTTGCAGCATTTTTATTTGGCTAATTAGGAAAAAGGTGTGTAATTGGATATATTTTTCAGAATTAATGAGATACAGTCGTTGTCTCTGATTTACAAAGGATTACAAAAAGGACAAATAACACAGAAATACTTAAAGAAATTAAGAGTACAACTGTGTTTGCTGATGCAGCAGGTTTAAGTGTAGACAATTTAGGTTAATATATCCATGTTGTTAACTCAAAAATGATATTGGGGAGCTTTCCTGGAGTATTTTGTAAGAGGTAGAAAAAGTGATTTTCTTTATTTATACATTGTACAGGATGGGGAAAAGGTCTGTTTAAATGCAAAGGAGGGGATAGGGAATAGAGACCATATTTTTGGTAGGATTGTGTCAGCAAAATGTTTCTATAAAACAGCTAATTCTCTGCTCCCCATACATACCCCTGTACAAGACTTATAATGCTGCCATCTCAAGATGGCAGTCCTGATTTTATCACTGCAGAATTAAAGCGAATTAAAACTTAAATAATGTTTGTCGACCAGGAATTTCTAGTGGGCTCGTAATCTTTTTCCATGGGGTTTTAATCTATCAAGGGAGAAATAACTGCTTTGGATTAAAGAAGACAACTGTTATAAACAAAATGGCAATCTCCTTTTCCACAATTGCTAGCTACTGAGAATGAAAAACTGCATGTGTGCCTGGAGTAATGTAGAAAGTTTGGGTTATGTTGTGGATTGCACTTTTTCTTGGAGGCAGAATCAGTTAAATTAGAATAGAGTTGTTAAAGCAATCATTTGTATTGCCAAAAATTTGGTTGAGTGATTTGGCTACCTCATACCTTAATATTTATCATGTCTGTTTTATCCATGAACATCTATTTTCAAGCTTTTTCCCCCCATTATTAATATGATATATTCTGTGAAATAAAGGAAAATGCTTACGTATCATTGCAAAACCATACTACTTTGTTTTGCTTTCTCACACTTTCCCTCTCACTCTCGGAGAGCAGGAATTATGAATTCATTATAATTGATGTTATTGTTGTAATATTTAAGGAGGGCTGAGAATTGCCAGGGACTTCGCAATACCTTATTAACACATTACTTTGGTGTCAATACGATGTGTTTCGCGATTCTCACAATTCTATATGTATTGATAAGCGATACTGCGATTTTATTGCGATTTGATGTTCCAAACATATCGCTCACTATATTTCTGCTGCAAAGAGACAAGATAGAGCATGAGTCAGGGAAATCAAAGTGCTGATAACATGTTGGCTCACTATTTAAAAAGAAGTTGGAGAGCTATAGGATGAAAAATACAGCTAATGCTTCCTACAGTAGCAAAAAAAAGTTGGTTGTACTTTTACAAATCAATATTTTGGAGACAAAAATAATATTGCGATATATAACTTTATCTAACAAGCGCAGACATTTATTGTATTCAGTGCAGTGCGAAGGATGAGTCACTTATTCCTATTAGGCTATCACCATCTAGCCGGCCTCTCTGAGTAGCATGTACAAAACTGTGGCTCATCTCCCTGCTGAAGGAGATGACAGGGAGTAATTGAGACCTCATCCAAAGACAGTTTAGACCCTAATCTACCGTAATCAACACCGTGCACAGGGGGTAATGAAAAATAAAGAGGGGGAATAAGATAAATAAAAATCACGCCTTGATCTCTCTTTACTACCTGACATAAAGGTAATTATGGAAGCAATTAAGCCGAATAAATGGAAAAGTGTGCGTAAAAACGGGCTCATATGCCTAGAACGAAGGGCATGACGTTACGTATAATGTATGATGAAAATGACCCCTATTTAAAAAAAATCGCATTCTGTTATGCATTGTAGCGCAGGGAATGGTTAACTACATTTTGAGTAAATTAAAAAGCATAAATTCTGTTGAAGGCTGATGCAGGCTTCGGCTCATCCCCCAGACAGAGCAGAACAGAATAGCCTCCCTAGAGAGAGAGAGAGAGAGAGAGAGAGAGAGAGAGAGAGAGAGAGAGAGAGAGAGAGAGAGAGAGAGAGAGAGATATTGGGTTGCTTTCACCTTTCATAAATTCCCTGACTCGGATTCCATACCCCAAAAAATGTTGGTGGCCAGGGCAGCTCATTGTTATTCCGCCAGGATTGATGGTGGTCATTTACTCTCCTAGGGAGTTAAGTGCCCCTGTCATTCCTGAAGAGAGTAATTTGGAGGTTCCACAGGTCAGCGCTGGTGACAGTTTTCTCTTTTGATTAGTGTTAGAGTGATAGCAAAACTTACAGGCCAGGTAATAGATGAGCATGTGAAGGCAGAGACTCCAAGCAAGAAGAGAGAAAAGGAGGAGACCATCACACCTCCCCTCCAGCCCACCTTCTTCGTTCTCAACAGCATCGTCTTACAGACAGACTATGCTATGGACATGGTGGCCACTCATCTACACCTGTCCTGTGATAGTTTAGTTTCATTCAACCAATTCCCTGTTGTCTGACAAAGTGTTCCTGCTTTTAGTTAAGTGTGAAATGAAAAATAGTAAAATGCACTCCCTGATAAATCAGACAGATTTCTGCAGGGTTTTTATGTGGTAGTGATTATAGCTGGAATCCTAATAACTAGGCTAGTTGCCACCTAGTCTTCTCAGATAGGCCTAGATCGGTGTGTCTGGGAGCTCGTGTTGAGTAAATCTCCTGAAAGCGATTGTGTTGAGGAAATGCAGCTTGCTGCCTCTGAGGAGAGAGCCCTCCGTATCACTTGGTGACCCGGTCTTTCTCTGAGCAGCATGTCTCAGGTTTCTTATCAGCTCCACACGCAGACACCGATCCCACACCTCTGAATCAGGGCCACAATACACTCCACTTATCGCTCCATCTGCTGGACTGTCTATTGCTCCCTTCACAGTTTTCTGTCCTATTCACGTCTTTCAGGATTAAATATATGTTATTATTATTAACTAATACATGTGTTGTCTTTGAGACCATAAGTAGACTTTAAAAAAATACTACCTTTGGCATTGCTATTGTATCAGTTACTTGAAAACACAATTTGGCAGTATGTCCAACCGGCCTCATAACCGCAGACCACATGTAACCACGCCAGGCCAGGACCTCCACACCCGGATTCTTCACCTGTGGGATTGTCTGAGACCAGCCACCCGGACAGCTGATGAAACTGTGGGTTTGCACAACCGAAGAATTTCTGCACAAACTGTCAGAAACCGTCTCATGGAAGCTCATATGCGTGCTTGTCGTCCTCCCCAGGGTCTTGACCTGAATGCAGTTCGATGTCATAACCGAATTCAGTGGGAAAATGCTCACCTTCGATGGCCACTGGCACACTGGGGAAGTGTGCTCTTCATGGATTAATCCCAGTTTCAACTTTACCGGGCAGATGTTTGCTGATGTCAACGTTGTGAACAGAGTGCCCCATGGTGTTGGTGGGGTCATGGTATGGGCAGGCATAAGCTACGGACAATGAACACAATTGCATTTAGTCAATGGCAATTTGAATGCACAGATATACCTTGACGAGATCCTGAGGCCCATTGTCGTGCCATTCGTCTGTCGCCATCACCTCATATTTTAGCATGATAATACACAGTCCACATGTTGCAAAGATCTGTACACAATTCCTGGAAGCTGAAAATATCCCAGTTCTTCCATTGCCTGCATACTCAACCGCCATGTCACCCAATAAGCATGTTTGCGATGCTCTGGATCGACGAGTACGACAGCGTGTTCCAGTTCCCGCCAATATCCAGCAACACCGTACAGTGAAGAGGAATGGGACAACATTCCACAGGCCACTAGGAGGAAGGAGATGTGTCGCGCTGCATGAGGCAAATGGTGGTCACACCAGATGCTGACTGGTTTTCTGATTTGTGATGGTATATGTGACCAACAGATGCATATCTGTATTCCCAGTCTTATGAAACACGTAGATTAGGGCCTCATTTATTGATTAAATTGACTGATTTGCTTATATGAACTGTAACTCAGTAAAATCTTTGAAACTGTTGCATGTTGCGATTATATTTTGTTCAGCTTACATTGCTAATGCATTTCCATTTAGTATTTGGACTGATGATACTTTCTTTAGTCAGTCAACCATGCATACATTTTGAGCTGACTCTGTACTAAAAACACACCCACTAGATGAAAGCACCGGAGGGCAGTGATGACGATGATGAGGACTTTGAGGATGTGCCAGAGAAGGAGAGCTTTGAACCACAAACTCCAGAACATCTACGGGAGGAGTATGGTGAGTTTGCTCAGCTGCAGAGGATCAGGGGCACATGCATATACAACAGGGCCACAGCCAACCAAACAGCAATAAAGAGCATAGTAAAGGGCCATGCTGCCTCGATAATCCCAGTAAGCTCTCACCCTCACCTCAGGATATCACCTCACACACACATCCCCAACTGATTGGACTGGTTCAGATACACATGAGGAAGGCGCCAAATAATGCCAGTAAAAAGCTGGTTTGTTTGTAGAGTGATTGTTTAGGGCCCAACTTGTGCAGTGTTGGTAAAGGTTGTAGGTTTGACCTCAGATGAGGCATGTTCCTTGTCATTAGGCTGATTTCAACTTCAGATTAAAAGTACTTCAGCATTGTACTCAATTATCCAAAGCAGTTTTACCTTACCTAAAAGACACGCATTTGCTCATTTACCTGTGCACCCCCTAGGATCTATGAAAATATACTATGTCTTCTATAATTGACAGCAAACCAGTTTATCCCCATAGTCCAGTTCTATATTCAAAAGCTCATTTTCCCAGTGTGTGTAATTTCTAATGGCAACAGTATTGATATATGGTTGCAAGGCTGTAATGCAAGTGGTTATAGCACTCTTGCCAAGATAATCCATCCACCTGACAGATGTGGTACATCAAGAAGCTGATTAAACAGCCTGATCATTACACAGGTGCACCTTGTGCTATGGACAATAAAAGGCCACTCTATAATGTGAAGTTTTGTCACACAACACAATGCCACAGATGTCTCAATTGTTGAGGGAGTGTGCAATTGGCATGCTGACTGCAGGAATGTCCACCAGAGCTGTAGCCAGAGAATTTGCAATTTTTTTCTACCAATGTCGTTTTAGAGAATTTGGCAGTACGTCCAACCGGCCTAACAACCACAGACCACGTGTAACCAAGCCAGCCCAGGACCTCCACATCTGGCTTCTTCACCTGTGGGATTGTCTGAGATCAGCCACCCGGACAGCTGATGAAACAGAAGAGTATTTCTGTCTTTAATAAAGCCCTTTTGTGGGGAAAAACTGATTCTGATTGGCTGCTAATTAATTTATTTTAATTGACTGATTTCCATATATGAACTGTAACTCAGTAAATCATTGAAATTGTTGCATGTTGTGTTTATATTTTTGTTCTGTATAACTTCAGTCGGCTGGTGTGACACCGTGGGAAACTACAAAATGTAAATGGGATGCAATTTTCATGTTGCACAACTTTTAGTTGTCTCATTAAAGGTGCAAAATTGAGAAATTGCAATGTATAGTGAAGAGAATCATTGTTTCATCTAAACCACTGTGAAATATATTTTCAATAACCAAAAATATAGTATTTTCAGCTGTTTGAAGCTGGTGTACAAAACTGAAGGTAAAATATGCAAAAACTAAGGTTAAGAACGAGAAGCATAGAGATAGCGTATATAGAACGGACCTACGCTTACATTTCGATGTGAATATGGTCGAGTCGCCCCAAAAGTTGCATTATTGCAACTTTAAGTGCCTTCAACATTTGTATATTAATTTTTTTGGCTTGAGGTTGAGTCATTGAAATTAGGAGCTATTGACCTTTTAAAATATTGTACATTGTGTAATTTACTGATGGTCCCTAACCAGCCCCATAGGGAAATCAAATGTCAAACCAAGCTGTCAATGGGCATTACGATCTGATCTGGTCATGTGCAGCTGCCCTTCGAATGTGCTATATAATTACTAGGGTGCTGCCAGCTGTGGGCATGTGAGCAGGATTAAAATAAACCCAACACAGGCCTCCTGAGTGGCACAGCAGTCTAAGGCACTTCATTGCAGTGCTGAGGTGCCACCATAGCCTCGAGTTCGATCCCAGGCTGTGACCGGGAGCCCTATGGGGCGGCGCACAAGTCGCCCGGGTTAGGGGAGGGGGGCTCTTGGCTCATCATGCTCTAGCAACTCCTTGTGGTGGGCCGGGTGCCTGCAAGCTGACTTCAGTCGTCAGTTGGACTGTGTTTCCTCTGACACATTGGTGCTTCTGGATTAAGCGAGCAGTTTGTTAAGAAGCGGCTTGGCAGGTCATGTTTCGCCTCACCCAAGTCCATTGGGGAGTTGCAGTGATGAGACAAGATCTTAACTACCAATTGGATATATCTCAAAATTGGGAGAATAAAACATTTAAATAAACCCAACGCACCCATGACCAAAAATTTTTCTTATCATCTCCCACATCTCAGTTTTGGACGAGACTGACTTTGTGATCAAAATTATCACAGGCCATTTTCAAAATGCGAAGTTGCTTTGTAGGGGAAGTCGCTAATAGTTTGTCATAATAGTTGACAAAATGTCTATTAATACCTTCTGGTTAAAGAAGTCCTAATTGAATTGTTTCTGGACATGTATTGTCTGTTTCAATCTACATGTTGCTACACATTCTTACTGTATGTTCAGATTCATCTTTCAAATCATGTTTTAGGTTCACTATCAGGAATCTAGGTAAGACCCAAGTGCAGGCTGTGTGAAGTAGCAATGTTTATTGTAACCACAGGGGCAGGCAAACAACAGGTCAAGGCAGGCAGGGGTCGATTATCCAGAGTAGGAGCAAAGGTACAGGACGGCAGGCAGGCTCAGGGTTAGGGATAGGCAGAGTGGTCAGGCGGGCGGGTTCAGGGTCAGGACAAACAAGGGTCAAAAACCAGGCTGACGAGAAGAAGAGAGGCTGGAAAAAGACAGGCGCTGATAGGACGAACACTGGTAAGCTTGACAAACAAGACGAACTGGCACAGGCAAACAGAAAACACAGGTATAAATACCCAGAGGATAACTGGGGGAGATGGGCAACACCTGGAGGGGGTGGAGACAAGCACAAGGACAGGTGAAACAGATCAGGGCGTGACAGTTCACATTCAATTTATCCTAACTCCTTGTCATCACGTTTTCAAATTAAACTGACCATGTCACTTTAATTAGATTTAAAATCTGATTAGCCAAAAATCACACCTCATTGTGTGTTGTCCAGTAGCTTGATTGCTCCATTTAATGTGTGTGAAAGTGAATGGGAGCCAGCCTACAGAGTCTACAGCAGGCTGGTTTGATTAGTGAGCTATGTAATGATCTGCGGAAGCCATGCCAAATTAACAATGCATTGCTGTTAATAAGCTTCCATTTGCCCAATGCTGTAATTTACAACATCCACCTGGCCTCTGTCTCTCTGTAAGGGGGGCGAAACCTCAGGGACGGACAGGGAGCGAGCAGAGCCATGCTGCGGCAAACTCACTGGTACACACTCACAAGATACTCTGTGACGAACATAATGGCTATTTCCTCATTGAATCAGAAGCAATCGTCCTGTGAGGGTAAATGATTATGATTTGGTCCCGGAATGAATCTGGCAAAGTAGTCTTTTTAGTGGCACTAAATGTGATGTATTTAGTACCAGTGTTCTGGTTGGATCTCTATTGATTTTGGCTTGAGGACTTTAACGGCGCATTGTAGATGTTTCTCTTGGCTGCTTTAGATGTTTTTCAGATACCTCAGGGATTTGTTACAAATGAAAGTAGTCCAATGAAACTAAAGCAAAATAATATTATATTTTTCAGCACCGGTGTAATCAACAGTAATCAACAGTTTAAAAAAATAGGTAGCCTACACTTTTTTAGAAAAAATATTAGTAGAAAGTAAAATACAGATAATAGTTTGGTGAATTATATGCTTTTTTTCCTTAAACTTATCACATTCAGACTAGTCTATCAAATACGTCAACACATTTCTCTGAAAACATATCTTACTTCCCTCTCAAAACCAACTTTGATTCATTCAAAACAAATCTCTCTCTCTCTCTCTCTCTCTTTCCTCCATTCTCTCCACTGCTCTTTTCACGGCTGATCTTTTATCTATATCTCTTTATCCCAGCACTCCTGTCAGGATGTTATCTCTTTCTCAAATTTACATTTTAATTACAAGGCCAGCTGAACTCAGGAAAATCAATATGGCCACCATTGGCAGCCACGTTCTGTGTCTCCCTGCCGCTAGGCCTCTCTATTTCCTCTTATTGATTTATCTCTTTAACACCTGCAATTTTATTGCTTCAGACAAATAGCTACCATTTTTGTCAATTTGAACAGAAAAATAAAGGATTTGCTAGTATTTCACAATTCCTCAGATGGGGTCTTTGCAGGGAACAATGCAATAAATCAGAGGGATGGAGGGCTCTTCGATTAACCCAGGGATACGCCAAGGAAGGAAAGAGCTCTCTCTGAGGAGAAAGGAGAAAGTGCATGAAACATTTAAAATGTTACTTGTGCCTCTGACCAACATTACATTATTTCTATTGCCCTCTTTTGTTCCTGGTGAGGGGGCTGATTTATTTTAAGAAATACATTTGCGTCATAGTAATAATTTTTCGTAGTACCATAGTATTTTCTAATGTATCTGGTCTGTTACTCTTATCTGCCTACACTGATATTATACGTGGTGAAGAGGAGAGGAAGATGAGGTTAGATACTCACAAACATAGCTGTCAGGCAATTACCCTGTGTCCTTTGTGACATTAAAAACTGCCCTTTAAATCTTTTAATTTATTTGTTTTAATAAGTTTAAATTGTCCTGGCGTGCGCCTGGGGCAGGTGTCGGCTTAGAGCAGAGCTGTGATCTCTCAGCCTGTGATCTTCCAGCCTTCCAGTCTGACCCCCATAGAAGCCCTCTACAGACCCTCCCTGCCCACCCAGGAGGCTAATGCACTGTGGCCGAGCCACTCCACTCCACCCTGCCCTGGCTTTCACTCCATAAATGTGTTAGCATCACCTACATTAGGTGTGGGCAACATCTCGAGGCTCGAGGGCCACACAGAATTTTGTTCTTGGAGAGGCTGTGGATGTAGGGACTACCATTGACAATATACGTGTGTTTAAGAGGATAGTCGTACGTTTTACAAAAGGCTAGGACAATAAATAGCTGGCCCACAGACACTCTGGTCAGTGAGCACACAAAACTGAAGTAGTAATAATGTGCTAGATAAATCTGTGCATAAGTCTACGGAAGTCCTTGAATTATATACAGTATATTACCTCATATAATGTAATATAAAAACTATATAACCTACTCTGCTGGTTATTCCAGGTTTGGAGCCGTCCCCCTCTACCTCTGTGGCCAGTAAGAATCCAGTCCAGCCTCCAGTGAAGCATCCTGCACCAGCAGCCTCTCACACCCTGTCCAGGCCCAGAAAAAGAGCCACTGATTAGGAACAGGACGAGCGCAGGGCCAACCCCACACACCTAGCTCCAGGTGACCCCTCTCTGCTTCACTTCATAACTGTATATGTTTATAACAGAATTGATGTTTATAACATATATTGCACCATCCCCTTCCATTATATCGTTCCACATGAATTGGAATTTGGAATGATAACGTGATTATGAGTTATGAAAACCGACTCTCCCATAACAATGCAACTAAATTCTCAGCTATCAGCTATAGAATTGCTACAGATTCATGTTAATAATGAACAGGTCATTGCAAATGGAAAGTTCCTCACACCCCTTCCTCTATCCTGGAATCCAAGAATAGCTCCCAGCACCAGTTCTGGGTTCCCAACTAGATAGAGGAGGAGGTGGAGAATAAGAAGTTCTATATATACAAAAGTATGTGGACACTGCTTCAAATTAGTGGATTCAGTTATTTCAACCAAACCTGTTGCTGACAGGTGTATAAAATTGAGCACACAGCCATGCAACCTCCATAGACAAACATTGGCAGTAGAATGGCCTTACTTTCAATGTGGGACCGTCATAGGATGCCACCTTTCCCACTAGTCAGTTAGTCAAATTTCTGCCCTGCTAGAGCTGCTCTGGTCAACTGTAAGTGCTGTTATTGTGAAGTGGAAATGTCTAGGAGCAACAACGGCTAAGCCGCGAAGTGGTGGGCCACAATCTCACAGAATGGGACTGCCGAGTGCTGAAGCTCGTAGCTAGTAAAACTCACCTGTCCTTGGTTGCAGCACTCACTACCAAGTTCCAAACTGCCTCTGGAAGCAACTTCAGCACAGGAACTGTTCGTCGGGAGCTTCGTGGGTTTCCATGGTGGAGCAGCCGCACACAAGCCTAAAATCACCATGCACAATGCCAAGCGTCGGCTGGAGAGGTGTATAGCTCGACGCCATTGGACTCTGGAGCAGTCTGACAGACGCATCTGGGTTTGGTGGATGCCACTTGAAT
Organism: Oncorhynchus mykiss; assembly: GCF_057628025.1. Lineage (NCBI taxonomy): Eukaryota > Metazoa > Chordata > Actinopteri > Salmoniformes > Salmonidae > Oncorhynchus > Oncorhynchus mykiss. Next base: position 1,046,289 of record NC_143035.1, on the reverse strand, counting down.
GCTACTTCCACAAATGCATAAGACCAACTGTAAAGTTTGGTGGAGGAGGAATAATGGTCTGGGGCTGTTTTGCATGGTTCGGGTTAGGCCCCTTAGTTCCAGAAATCTTAATGATAAAGCATACAATGACATTCTAGACAACTCTGTGCTTCCAACTTTGTGGCAACAGCCCTTTCCTGGTTCAGCATGACAATGCCCCCGTGCACAAAGCGAGGTCAATACAGAAATGATTTGCCGAGATCAGTGTGGAATAACTTGACTGGCCTGCTCAGAGCCCTGACCTCAACCACATCGAACACCTTTGGGATGAATTGGAACGCCGACTGCGAGCCAGGCCTAATCCCCTAGCATCAGTGCCCGACCTTGTGGCTGAATGGAAGCAAATCCCTGCATCCTGTTCCAACATCTAGTGAAAAAGCCTTCCCAGAAGAGTGGAGAATGTTATAGCAGCAAAGGGGGACCAACTCCATATTAATGGCCATGATTTTGGGGCGGCAGGTTACTCTAGTGGTTAGAGTGTTGGACTAGTAACCGGAAGGTTGTGAGTTCAAACCCCCGAGCTGACAAGGTACAAATCTGTCGTTCTGCCCCTGAACAGGCAGTTAACCCACTGTTCCCAGGCCGTCATTGAAAATGAGAATTTGTTCTTAACTGACTTGCCTGGTTAAATAAAGGTAAATTAAAAATAAATAAAAATTTTGGAATGAGATGTTCGACGACCAGGTGTCCACATAGTTTTGGCCATGTAGTGTAAATCACATTCGCTGGCCGCTTCCAGCCTGTCAAGCACAGGTGCTCTCTGTGATGGCCAGGATCGAGTCAAGGTGAGCAAGGTGAGTTTTTGGTGAAAGCATTACAATTGTCATGGTAATTTATTTATTTTATATATATTTTATATTTTTAGAGATTCTGAAGAACACAATAAATATTACTTTTAGATACTGGTTAAGTGAGGCTTTGCAGAATTAGAGTGAATGTGGCGTGTAGAGGATTGTTTTTGTCGATGATGCCGAAAATGTTGTGTGATTCCCATAATTTCCTTTCCATGGGTAGATCATCCCACGAGACGAGCTGGGAAAACCCACCAACCCAGAGGACGCTGAGCGCCTAGAGAAAGAGGAGAGCGAACTCAGAGAGCCTGGTGAGGGACATAGGAGTGGTCCTATTACATACTTTTCCTTTTTAAAATTAAAAGAATATCAAGGAATTGCGACTGAAAAAAGTAATTGTATAATTCTCTAGCTCACAGCAGTCAGTAATATGGCTCTAGGTCTAGACTGTGGTAAAGAAGGAGAGCCAGAGACAATGGAAACACTTCCTGCCTCTGACTCCCCCACTTTTCTCCCTTGGAACTCTCCATCACTCCCAGTCCCATCCCGTCACACAAAGGAGAGGAGCAAGACAGCACCACAGAGCCATAGTCAGGGGGCCAGAGGGGGTGGGCCTCTTCAATAGCCCCGATAATAGGTTGGGCTGCTGTGTCTGGCTCTGGGGTCTGGCTCTCTCTTTCTCTCTCCCTCTCCTGGAGGCCGCGCTAAAAGCCAATTAAGCGTGTGTTGGCTGCTGCCAGCAGAGCGTCGGATGTGCTTTCTCTGCCTGCAGTCACTTGTTAACAAACAGGTATCAGGGCCAGCTGACTCGGGGCACTCGCTTGTGAAATAGCATCTTTTGTAACTAACTACTCTATTGATCCCCCGCCCCATCAGCCCTGCAGACCCATCCCATCCAGCCACTGCCACACAGTGTGTCTAGGGCTCTCTGAGCTCAGCACAGCGGCAGGCCCTCCCACCGGTCCGCCAGGCCACCCACCAGGCACCAACTGTATGAGGACCTGCAGAGTTCCATCAATCCTCTCACTGCCTGCCTGGTCACTCCACTCGCTCTCCTAGAGCACTATTGATTTTTGCTCAAATGCCCTCAAATAGTTTCTTAGTGTGGCCCCACACACTCATAGGTTGTATTTTATATTCTACAGTAACCAATTTATGGGTCTCTGACTGTTGCCAGTCTGAAAGAGAAGTAGACCCTGGCTTGTAGACATTGCAGCACGTTTATCTTTCGATGTCCAACTCAATTCTTAATTTGAACTTAATTTGTCTAACCATTCCAAACTCTTAAAAATAGGATTGGTCAGGCTGCTATAGGTTATCACTGTTAACAATATTGAAGAAGTCTTCGATGTCTGAGAGAAAGAGTTACGTTTCATGATCCATCTTTGCACATTAAGGTATAAGTAGATTTGAATTAGAATTCCCAATTATAGTCATGACATTTAGTTAATTTGCTATGTGGCTCACATTGAATTTAGCAATAGTTAGCTAGAATATTATATTAATGATACTCCAGGCTTGCATTGATGACTTATTTCAATACGGTTATTACAGCAGCTATTTTTTACACTCTAAAACCTCCAGGCCATCCTGCTGAAATGACATTTACACCAGAGAAATAATAAATGATCCACTTTAGTTATGGTTCAAAAACCACAGTCTCAAACAGTGTATGTTTCTTGAGAAATAACGGTAGTGTATGCGTAGGGTACCTCTACTGCCCGTAGGCCAAGGCCAGGACTGTGCTCCTGAGGCTCTGTCTGTATATAGTGTCAGTCCAGGCTCCCAGCTGCCTTTGTGGTGGTTGGTCTGTATGGTGTGTCTGTGTGGCCTGACCCTGGCAGACAGGCGGGTGGACGGGCACAGCTGGAGTGGAATCCAGGCTGTTGACAGAGAAAAGGCCCATGCTGCAAGGGGCTTCAGACAGCTTAACTTAATAAGGGCTCTCTCCTCTCATCCTGGGGATGGGAATGAAAGCACACAAAATGCAGGACTTAACCACAGAGGGATCATGTAATAGGGGGCTTTCACCATCCCATTCCAACCCGACACTGCCTGCCACCCCAGGGGAGATGAACACTCCCCCACCCCAAATTAATTTGTAACTAAAATTGGTGCCCCTCTTTTACAGGCTCTCACAACATGTCACTCTCAGGGGTGATTGAGGAGAGCCCTAATACAGGACACAAAATAGCAACAAACAAACAAACACCTTTTTTTCAGCTTGATGCTGTTATGAGGCTGAGTTGACGGTGCAGTTCACCTATTCCATCAAGGTTAGCCGTAGCCTTGGAGTGGGCCATCACAGCCATGATTAATCCCCCATACCATCACCATCCTCTTGTAGGACCTTGAAACACATATCCTTTCTGGGCCCTGGGCTGGCTGCATGTCTCTGAAACAGCTTCATACAGCCTCATCAGGTCTTCCACACTGTGTTGTCTGTATGAGGCATTTTAGGTTTGACCTTTCATTTAAAACCATAATCGAGTATCTGTATTAAGTTGTCTTAAAAATATACAGTACCAGTCAAACAATGGGACATTCCAGGGGTTTTAATTGATTTGTACTATTATCTACATTGTAGAAGAATATTGAAGACATCAAAACTATGAAATAACACATATGGAAACATGTAGTAACCAAAAAAGTGTTTAACAATTTTAGATTTTTCAAAGTAGCCACCCTTTTCCTTGATGACAGCTTTGCACACTCTTGGCATTCTCTCAACCAGCTTCATGAGGTAGTCACCTGGAATGCATTTCAATTAAAGGGGGGCCTTATTAAAAGTTAATTTATAAATAATGGCGCCAGAAGGGATGGCTGTAGTTTTATAGGCTCCTTACCAACTGTGCTATTTTGTTCATTTTTTCAAATTTTTTGTAACTAATTTTGTACATAATGTTGCTGCTACCGTTGCTGCTACTGTCTCTTATGACCGAAAATAACTTCTGGAATATCAACCAAGAGTTATTCGTAGCCATCAATATTATTTGTAGCCATCTATTTACCACCAAAAAACAATGCTGGCACTAAGACTGCACTCAATGAGCTGTATAAGGCCATAAGCAAACAAGAAAATGCTCATCCAGAAGTGGCGCTCCTAGTGGCCAGGGACTTTAATGCAGGCAAACTTAAATCCATTACATGTCATGTGTAACCAGAGGGAAAACATCCGCACCGAGCTAAAGACTAGATCTTCCGCTTTCAAGGAGTGGGACACATAAGAAATCCCTTTATGCCTTTAGACGAACCATCAAAAATGCAAAGTGTCAATACAGGACTAAGATTGAATCCTTCTACACCGGCTCTGACGCTCGTCGAATGTGGCAGGGCTTGAAAACTAATACAGACTACAAAGGGAAATCCAACCCAGAGCTGCCTAGTGACGTGAGCCTACGAGATGAGCTAAATGCCTTTTATGCCCGCTTTGAGGCAAGTAACATGGAAGCGTGCATGAGATCACTAGCTGTTCCGGACAACTGTGAGATCACTAGCTGTTCCGGACAACTGTGTGATCACGCTCTCCGTAGCCAATGTGAGCAAGACATTCACATAGCAGCGGGGCCAGACTGATTACCAGGACCTGTACTCAAATATGTGCGGACCAACTGGCAATTGTCTTCACTGACATTTTCAACCTCTCCCTGCCAAGTCTGTAATACCTACATGTTTCAAACAGACCACCATAGTCCCTGTGCCCAAGATAGCGAAGGCAACCTGCCTAAATGATTACCGCCCCGTTGCACTCACGTCGGTAGTCATGGCGTGCTTTGAAAGGCTGGTCATGGCTCACATCAACACCATCATGCCAGAAACCCCAGACCCACTCCAAATCGCATACCGCCCCAACAGATCCACATATGACACAAACTCAATTGCACTCCATGCACTCAATGTTCAACACCATAGTGCACACAAAGACCATCACTAAGCTAAGGACCCCGGGACTAAACACCTCCCTCTGCAACTGGATCCTGGTCTTCCTGACGGGCCGCCCTCAGGATATAATGGTAGGCAACAACACATCTGCCAAGCTGATACTCAAAAAGGGGGCCCCTCAAAGCATGCTTAGTCCCCTCCTGTACTCCCTGTTCAAGCACGGCTCCAACCCCATCATTAAGTTTGCTGTCGATAAAACAGTGTAGGCCTGGTCACCGACAACGATGAGACAGCCAATAGGGAGGAGGTCAGAGACCTGGCTGTGTGGTCCCAAGACAACAACCTCTTTCTCAATGAGAGCAAGACAAAGGAGCTGATTGTGGACTATAGGAAAAGGAGGAACGTACAGGACCCCATTAACATCGACAGGACTGAAGTGGAGAGGGTTTAGTTCCTTGGTGTCCACATCACCAACAAACTATCATGGTTCAAACACCAAGACAGTTGTGAAAAGGGTTAGACAAAAAAAATCCCCCTCAGGAGACTGAAAAGATTTGGCATGGGTCCTCAGATCCTCAAAAGGTTCTACAGCTGCCCCATCGAGAGCATCCTGACCGGTTGTATTACCGCCTGGTTTGGCAACTGCTCGACATCTGACCGGAAGGCGCTACAGAGGGTAGTGTATACGGCCCAGTACACTGGGGCATAGCTTCCTGACATCCAGGACCTATATAATAGGCGGTGCTTGAATCTTGACTAGAACCCCAAAAATGTATCATATTACTCAAGTGCTAGCCTCTCCACACTGGCTTCCTGGAAAGGCTAGGGCTGATTTCAAGGTTTTACTAACAAAGCATTACATGGGCTTGCTCCGACCTATCTCTCCGATTTGGTCCTGCTATACATACCTACACGTACTCTACGGTCACAAGATGCAGGCCTCCTTATTGTCCCTAGAATTTCTAAGCAAACAGCTGGAGGCAGGGCTTTCTCCTATAGAGCTCAATTTTTATGGAATGGTCTGCCTACCCATATGAGAGACGCAGACTCGGTCTCAACATTTAAGTGTTTATTGAAGACACATCTCTTCAGTAGATACTATGATTGAGTGTAGTCTGGCCCAGGGGTGTGAAGGTGAACGGAAAGGCACTGGCGCAACGAACCGCCCTTGCTGTCTCTGCCTGGCCGGTTCCCCTCTCCCCACCGGGATTCTCTGCCTCTAACCCTATTATGGGGGATGAATCACTGGCTTACTGGTGCTCTTCGATCTCGTCCCTAGGAGGGGTGTGTCACTTGAGTGGGTTGAGTCACTGATGTGATCTTCCTGTCTGGGTTTGGGCCCCCCCTTGGCTTTGTGCTGTGGGGGAGATCTTCATGGGCTATACTCAGCCTTGTCTCATGTTAGTAAGTTGGTGGTTTGAAGATATTCCTCTAGTGGTATCAGGGATGTGCTTTGGCAAAGTGGGTGGGGTTATATCCTGCCTGGTTGGACCTGTCTGGGGGTATCGTTCGATAGGGCCACTGTGTCTTCTGACCCCTCCTGTCTCAGCCTCCAGTATTTAAGCTGCAGTAGTTTGTGTTGTGGGGCCATGGTCAGTCTATTGTGTCTGGAGTATTTATCCTGTCTTATCCGGTGTTCTGTGTGAATTTAAGTATGCTCCTTCTAATTCTCTCTCTCTCCCTATCCCTTCCTCCCCTCCCGGAGGACCTGAACCCTGGGACCATGCCTCAGGACTACCTGACCTGATGACGTCCACCTGGTTGTTCTGCTGCCCCAGTTTCAACTATTTTGCCTGTGGCTATGGAACCCTGACCTGTTCACCGGACGTGCTACCTTGTCCCGGACCTGCTGCTTTTGACTTTCTCTCTCTACCGCACCTGCTGTCTCTAACTCTGAATGTTCCGCTATGAAAAGCCAACTGATGTTTACTCCTGAGATGGTGTCCTGTTGCACCCTCTACAACCACTTTGATTATTATTAATATTTGACCCTGCTGGTCATCTACGAACATTTGAACATCTTGACCATGTACTGTTATAATCTCAACCCGGCACAGCCAGAAGAGCACTGGCCAACCCCTCATAGCCTGGTTCCTCTCTAGGTTTCTTCCTAGGTTCCTGCCTTTCTAATGAGTTTTCCTAACCACTGTGCTTCTACATCTGCATTGCTTGCTGTTTGGGGTTTTAGGCTGAATTTCTGTATAGCACTTTGTGACATCGTCTGATGTAAAAAAGGCTTTATAAATACATTTTATTGATTGATTGTCAGAGGAAGGCCCAAAAAATTGTCAAAGACTCAAGTCATCCATGTCATAGACTGTTCTCTCTGCTACCACATGGCAAGCAGTACCAGAGCATCAAGTCTAAGACCAAAAGGCTCCTTAACAGCATCTACCCCCAAGTCATAAGACTGCTGAACAACTAAACCCTGATCTGTTTCACCTGTCTTTGTGCTTGTCTCCACCCCACTCCAGGTGTCGCCCATCTTCCTCATTATCCTCTGTGTATTTATACCTGTGTCCTCTGTCTGTTGCCAGCTCGTTTTGTTTCGTCAAGCCTACCAGTGTTTTTTTCCGTGCTCCTTTCTGTTCCTGTTTTCTAGCTTTCCCGGTTTTTGACCATTCTACCTTCCCTGACCTTGAGCCTGCCTGCCATTCTGTAACTTTCGGACTCTGCTCTGAACTACTGACCTCTGCCTGACCCCTGTTTTTGTAATTAACTTCTGTTACTTTGAAACTGTCTGCATCTGGGTCTTCTCCTAAGCTTTGACAGTACGAACTGGCCATGACGGACCCAGCAAACTCGGACCAGCACTGCAACGCTGTCTCCTCCCAAGAGCCACATTTGGAAGGCACGAGGAGTTGCTTCGTGGTCTTATGGAAGGTTTCCAGACCTTGGCAGAACCTCATGACCGCGCGTTGAACACTTTGCTGGAGCAATTCCGCAGGTTGTCTGTCAGGCAGTCTACCACGACAGTAACCTCCCACCCCCTCAGTAACCTGGCTGTTAGCAGCGCGGCCTCCCCGGTTTCCCGAGAGCCCCACTTACCTCCCCCGGGAAACATTTCGCTGGAGATTCTCAGAGGAGGAGGTTAAGGACGAACTAGCAGCCTGGAACTACTGACGGATCTCGACTCGCTCGTTGCCTTTACCACCCTGATTGATGGGCGGCTACGGGAATGCAGGAAGGAGAGGGGGTCCGATTCCACTCACCTGCCCAAGGATTCCACCTCGCCTCCAAGGCATCCCGGAAGTCCCCGACGTCTCCGTTGCCGAGAGGACTCGAGGCGACTCTATGACTGCAGGATCGAACTTCCTCCAGGCACCACCCCGGGGACTACTGTACTCTCTGTCGGGTCAGGAGACCAGGGCTATGGAGACCTATATCAAGGACTCCCTAGCTGCAGGGTGTATCCGTCCTTCTGTCTCCCCCACTGGCTCAGGGTTCTTCTTTTTGGAGAAGGACAAAACCCTCTGCCTGTGCATTGACTACCGGGGCTTCAATGATATCACCGTGAAGAACCACTACCCACTACCACTCATCGCCTCGGCCTTCGAGCCACTACGAATATATCTAGTCATGCCATCTGGCCCAGAGACCCAGAGTTACCTCTGTTGCAGGGGATGAGTTCTTTAGAGTTACCAGCCTCAGAAAATGGGCAATTAACTGCACCTCAGATTGCAGCTCAAATAAATTCTTCACAGAGTTCAAGTAACAGACACATATCAACATCAACTGTTCAGAGGAGACTGCTTAAATCAGGCCTTCGTGGTCAAATTGCTGATAAGAAACCACTGCTAAAGGAAACCAGTAAGAAGAAGAGAATTTCTTGGGCTAAGAAACACGCGCTATGGACATTATCCTGGTGGAAATCTGTCCTTTGGTCTGATGAGTCCAAATATGAGATTTTTGGTTCCAACCTCCGTGTCTTTGTGAGATGCAGAGTAGGTGAAGCATGGATGAGAAGTTGTGATGGTATGGGGTTGCTTCACTGGTGACACTGTCTGTGATTTATTTAGAATTCAAGGTACACTTAACCAGCATGGCTACCACAGCATTCTGCAGCGATAGGCCTTCCCATCTGGTTTGTGCTTAGTGGACTATCATTTGTTTTTCAACAGGACAATGACCCAACACACTTCCAGGGCTATTTGACCAAGAAGGAGAGTGATGGAGTGCTGCATCAGATGACCTGGCCTCCACAATCACCTGACCTCAACCCATTTGAGATGGTTTGGGATGAATTGTACCGCAAAGTGAAGGAAAACCAGAGTGAAGGAAAAGCAACCAACAAGTGCTCAGCATATGTGGGAACTCCTTCAAGACTCTTAGATAAACATTCCAGGTGACTACCTCATGAAGCTGGTTAAGAGAATACCAAGAGTGCAAAGGGTGGTCAGTTATTTTCAATGACAGCCTAGGAACAGTGGTTAACTGTCTTGTTCAGGGGCAGAACAATATATTTGTACCTTGCCAGATCGGGGATTTCGATCTTGTAACCTTTCGGTTACTAGTCCAACGCTCTAACCATTAGGCTACCTGCCTCCCCAATGTTTCCAAATTTCTGACTGGTACTGCATGTGTTTCATTGCCACATACACCGGAGAGGTGCAATGAAATGTGTTGTTTTACACGGTCAGCTATAGTAGTATGACATCCCTGGAGCAAATTAGGGTTAAGTGCCTTGCTCAAAGGATATTCAAACTAGCAATCTTTCAGTCACTGGCCCACACTCTAACCACTAAGCTACCTGCTGCTCTGTATTTGAATGTGTCCTGTCTTTGAATGTTTGGACATTCTCATCCTCTAGTCCACATATGTCAGAGTCAAGGCCCGCGGGCCACATCCGGCCCGCAAGAAGGTTTTTTACGGCCCCTGGGATGATCTTGATTTATTATTAGAACCGGCCCGCAGCAAGCCGGCAGCCCGCAGATCTTTTACACGCACCAATACTACATTTCCCACAATGCAAAGGTGACGCACCGAGCAGTAGGCTGCTTCATTTCAATATTTATTGGCACAGCAGTCGTCAGCATCACAGTAAAATTAACTTTCAGATACCCATCAAAAATGGCAAAACGGAAGGTGGATACTGAGAACCGGGGGTTTCAAACAAGGTGGGAGTCGGAGTATATGTTCACGAAGGTAGCTGGAAAACCTGTGTGTCTTCTGTGTGGAGAAAGTGTGGCGGTACTGAAAGAGTATAATCTGAGACGACATTATGAAACGAAACACGCGGACAAAAACAAGAATATGGACATGGAACAAAGGCTACAAAAGGCAGAGGAATTAAAACGAGGCCTCAAATCTCGACAGGCTCTGTTCAAAAAAGCCAAATCACAAGGCCAGGCTGCTGTCAAGGCCAGTTTTATTTTGGCAGAAGAGATCGCTAAATCAGCCCGGCCATTTACGGAGGGGGATTTCATCAAAAACTGCATGATTAAAGTTTGTGACGAAGTTTGCCCAGAAAAAAGGCAACTCTTTTTAAATGTGAGTCTGAGCAGAAACACCATTGCCGAGAGAGTAGACCAGTTGTCCATCAATCTAAAAGAGCAGCTTGTGAAAAAGGGAAAAGATTTTATTGCATATTCCTTGGCTGTGGATGAGAGCACCGACATTTCTGACATTGCCCAGTTGTCAATTTTCATCCGCGGAGTGGACTCCAACCTAAGCGTGACAGAGGAGTTTTTGGCTTTACGTCCTATGCATGGCACAACTAAGGGGCATGATTTGTATGAAGAGGTGTCAAGATGTGTAAATGAGATGGAGCTGCCTTGGGAAAAACTTGTGGGTTTGACAACCGACGGAGCACCTGCGATGTGTGGACACAGGAGCGGACTGGTGGCGAAGATACGGGAAAAGATGCAAGAGGAAAACGCGACAGGTGAGCTGACAGCTTATCATTGTATCATACACCAGGAAGCGTTGTGCGGTAAAGCCTTGAAAATGGAGCATGTAATGAGCATCATCACGCGCACAGTTAACTTTATCAGAGCCAAAGGTTTGAATCACCGCCAGTTCAAGGCATTTCTGACGGAGTTAGAAACGGAGCATGGTGATTTGCCTTATCACACAGAGGTGCGATGGCTAAGCCAGGGAAAGGTGCTTCAAAGATGTTTCGAGCTTCGTGAGGAGATTTGTCTGTTCTTGGACAGCAAAGGGAAAGACACAACACAACTCCGAGACGAAATGTTTCTGTGTGAAATGGCTTTTCTGTGTGACATTACGAGTCATCTGAATGCAATAAACTTGCAGCTGCAGGGTCGGGATCGTGTCATCTCTGATATGTACAGTACAGTGAAGGCATTTAAAACCAAACTGACTCTGTGGGAGACGCAGATGCGGAAAGAAAATTTGAGCCACTTTCCCAGCTGCCAGACCATGAAAGAGAAGCTCTCTACCAGTGCGTTCCCGAGCACACAGTTGGCTGATAAAATAGGTATGCTTGCCGCTGACTTTCGACGCCGATTTGCTGACTTTGAAGCACAAAAAAGCAGGTTGGAACTGCTCGGTAACCCATTTGCTGTTGACGTGGAAAGCTCACCACCAAACCTCCAAATGGAGTTGATTGACCTCCAATGCAATGATGCACTGAGGGCAAAATATGCGGCAGTGGGTGCTGCGGAGTTCGCCCGTTTCCTCCCCGGCACAATGCCCCAGCTGCGCATCCAGGCTGCTCAAACGTTGTCTATGTTTGGCAGCACATACCTGTGTGAACAACTGTTTTCTTTGATGAACCTGAACAAAACATCACACAGAAGTCGACTTACTGCTGAACACCTCCACTCAATTCTGAGGATTTCTTCAGCTCAGAGCCTTACCCCGAACATTGATGAACTTGTGGAAAAGATGGGACACCACCAAGTATCACCCTCAACCTCAAACAAGTGAACATTACTGTGCAATCACATATTTAGAGTTTTTACTCAGTTCAAGTTTAAAAGTTAAAATTTAATATTTGTTTTCACTGCATGTTACTTCTCCTTAAACAAAGTGTTGTTTTTGATTAATAGATTTTTGCACTTTATTTTTTTGTATTTCAATCCAATTATATTTTAAAAATATTTCAGTTGAGTGGATGATAGAAAATTGCTATTATTGTTTTTTCTTTGAAGTAAATTTAGCCCACTTTTGCTAAAATAGAAAATATAGTCTACTGATGGTGCCTTGAATACCGGTTTCTTTCATTTAATGTTCATGTTATGGGGATATTTATATAAAGGAAATTTGTCTTTTGTGTCTGTTGAAAATTAAAGATTACTGACAGAGCCATAAGAAAATATTGCTTTATTTATCTGATCATATTGTAATATATTTGTTAGGTTTTCAGTAGGTTCAATTAGGTTCACTAGACTATATGCGTCATTTAAAATTTTTTCAATGAACATTCGAACAGTCCGGCCCTCGTCTTGTAGCTGATTTTTTTATTTGGCCCTCCGTCCATTTGACTTTGACACCCCTGCTCTAGTCCATCCAAGTGTTTGAGTAAATCGATGTTTACGTCATCTTTAGGTCTCTGTGTCTATAGTATGTGATTGGATGTCTGCAGACTACACACGATCAAGTTTAGGGGCTCATTCAGTATGTATCTCTGAAGCCTTACACCGGAAATCCATTTAACGCGTTGGGGCGGGGCGATGAAACAACTAAGCCCCATAAATGTTTAATGACGGGAAGCGAAGTGAGAGTGGACCGTTGGGCTTTGTAAATATTGTCGAGGGAGTGTGAACAGGGCGGGACCAAAGTTGGGGAATGCTGAAAATTTGCTGTGCACTCCGTGACGTCGCGTTGCTATTGGCCAATCGAAGCTCACTGTAATTTCCAACCCCTACGGTATTGACTGTTGATACCAGCTGGTACCACGTAGCCTGCTTGCTAGCACCAACATGAAGGCGAAGGTAGCATGGCTATCCGAAATTAAGCGTTCAAAGGATCTTAGTTGTTATAGATTGCATGCTAGAAATGTAAAGGTAATTTCTATTTGATACGATATATGCAGCCTTTACCGTGAATGCAGTCTTCCGCTATCGCTGGAGCCATTGCCTTTACATTTCAATAACGCAGTAATGCTGACTACTGTTATACTGATTGAATAGAGCCATGAGTCTAGTTATGGTTAATTTGTTTGTTTGTTTAGACTGGCGGGACCTGGGGTGATGAGGGACATAGAGCTTGCCACTGGAGAGGACCTGGGAAGGGCAAGAAAGGTAAAGGGAAGGGGAAGGGCAAGAAGAAATACCCCAACTTCAATGATCTCAAGAAGAGTGCCATCACTTTACGCTCCACACTAGAGAGGAAGGTTTTCAACCCGTAAGTAGGCTACTCACACAGAAACAAGTGGCCGTTCTTTCTCTGTAGCTCAGTTGAGGTGCAGGGAGTACAAGTAATCCCCAACACAATGGATACATGGCCTTACATTCGGTCACTAGTCGTTAGTGTATTGACGTTGCGATAAATGTATTATTTAAAATATATACTGTAACCTTGTTGTACTTGGATGAATCATCCCATGTGTAACTCTTTACTTGTGCATGTACTGTATAGTGTAAAATTCCCATGTGCATTTGAGAGGATTCATTATTATTCAAAACCCACCTAGACACTTACTGTTGGTTAAAGTGTTTTATTATGAAACATAACCACTAATAAACATCTGTAGTTCTAATCCTTACATACTTCATTTTTCAGGAGCTTCATGAGGCGAGTGACAGACGTCATATAACAAATCGACAAGTTGAAACATGCAAAGTTTGCAAACCAATGTAATTAGGCTATGCACTGAATTAACAGAACAGTTAAGGAGACCGGTTGATTTTGTGCCAGAAATATCATACTCATCTACAGATACTGTCTGTACTGGTGGAAATAACTCAGGAACCTTTTTCAAGATTCACACACAAAGACTTATGTCCATTTAATGTGCATGTAATAACACATTGAAATTGCATGCTTTTTGATTTGTAAAACAAATCCAAGCCGTTTTGATTCGTTTTTATAAAATCATTTGTCAAATAATGTTATTTATTGATTGATGTGTAACATGAATGTGATGCCAGTCTTTGTCATCGATTTACACTTGATGTGTCGTTGTGATTTTCAGTGGCATAACTCTCAGAACTCTTTTTTACACTGCAACTCTATTTTTCAATATCTCTTTTGTAATTATCATAAACAACCAGTGCTTAATATTCGATGTGGAAGTGGTAACCGAAGTTACCACTTGTGGATGACCGGCAGCTTTTACAAATGTTGCCTACACCTATATAGGTTGCCAATAGCTGCCCTGTGCAGCATGTTTCATAATAAACACTGTGAATCATTATTATTATTTTTTTTTAATAATGCTTATTTCCTCTGATATTGTGTAGATTATACATTTTTTTATTAAATTTAACTAGGCATGTCAGTTAAGATCAAATTCTTATTTTCAATGACGACCTTCCGGGGAACAACTGCCTTGTTCAGTTGCAGAACGACAGATTTTGACCTTGTCAGCTCGGGGATTCGATATCAACAACCTTTCGGTTAGTGGCCCAACGCTCTGACCACTAGGCCCAACATATGTTGATAATTAGTGAGTGTTCTTGTTGTGTTGGCTTAGTACATCTTGATTGCAAGGAGGGGAATCTTCAGGCGCTGTTGTTGAGCTGTGTTTTGGTTCATTGTGTTCCTAGGCACCAATTGGGCAGGTCGTGTGGGAGCAAATGTTATGAAAAAGTCCATGTTGCACCAGGGCAGGCTACTGTCTGCTGGTCATTGGGAGCACATTCAACTAATTGCTTGCACATAAGCTGTCATGTTCTTTAATATTGAAACCTCATTAAACATTCCATCATAATAGTTTTCTTCATTCAGTTCACTGTGTCAGCAGCTGAAATATTATTCGATGAGCATACTCCCCAACATGAGTATTTTTTTTTCCTATTAGGGCCTATGTCAAATTGAATTTGCTTGCATTGTTGTTTACATGATTTCTAAAAATATATCCCCAAAAATAAACAAGCCAGCTCCCTAGATGCCAGTGAAAGAGTAGCCCAGGGATTCAATTTGCTTCTGGAATTGCATATATTTTTATGACAGGGCAATGGCTGCTTGAGAGTCAAATGTTTTGTTAAAATGATAAGTATTTAGCCTAATTATCATAATATCCAAAAAATGTATACATTTAGTTAAACTATTTTCGATGTTTTGTTACTCAAATCAAGCATATGCCTAGTTCACCATGTAGGCCTATTTCTATCAGTTAATTGTCAAGTTATTATTAAATTATATCTTGCAATCGGGATACTATTCAACATAATAATTACACTATTGCTTTTATGAGACCATTCAAACGAAAGTAAGACCTAGATTCAATCAGATCAAACGTTAAGGAACGAATTGCAAAAATCGCTGAAGCTGGAGATTTATATTTCCCTCACTAACTTTAAACATCAGCTATCTGGGCAGCTAACCGATCGCTGCAGCTGTACATAGCCCATCTGTAAATAGCCCATCCAATCTACCTACCTCATCCCCATATTGTTTTTATTTATTCCTGCTCTTTTGCACACTACTTGCACATCATCATCTGCTCATCTATCCCTCCAGTGTTAATTTGATAAACTGTAATTACTTCGCTTCTATTGCCTATTTATTGCCTTACCTCCTCAGACCACACTGTATATAGACTTTATTTTTTTATATTGTGTTATTGACTGTATGCTTGTTTGTTCCATGTGTGTTGTTGTTTGTGTCGCACTGCTTTGCTTTATCTTGGCCAGGTCGCAGTTGTAAATGTGAACTTGTTCTCAACTAGCCTACCTGGTTAAATAAAAGTGAAATAAATAAAACTGTAAAGAGCCGACACTTACATATAGCTGATGTTTTGGCGGTGTTGGAGGAGGTACTTTGTTGGATCTGTCAAATTGGTGAGCTGCTGATCTTGTGACCATTGTCAGGAAACAATTAGAAATAACGAGGTTGAAATTAAAATCCTTCAACAAAACAATGAGGATTTCACAATCAAGGTGTGCTTCTCAAATTCCGCTCTTGGGATTTATCATAATGGAACTCTGTGCGGCCAATGGCAATGTCCGCTTTATGTATAGGCCTAATTCCGGGAGCCACTTTTGGAGAGCATATGGAGCATATGTCAATACTGATATGATTGAAAGTTAGAAAAGAAAGAAAGAAAGAAAGAAAGAAAGAGAACGCTGCTATTGGATCAGACATGTCCTTAACATTGTAATTATTTCACAATACTGAAGACGGATCTGCTCCGGTAGAGATATTACCACCTATGGCTGCAAATATTGAGACCATGTGATTCCATGTTTAGTGGCATATAGCCTGTTAGAAAAATGGATAGAACCAAAAAGGGTTCTATGCTTGTTTCATACAAGCTACCCCTTAAGGTTCTATATAGAACCGAAATTGGTAGGGTTCTAATGGAACCAATGTTGGTTCAGTGAAGAAGAACCCCTGGGGTTCTGATCAAAGAACCCCACAAAAGGGGGGGAATATTGAACCGTTAGGGGTGCCATATATGAGTCAAGCAAAATAACCCTTTTTGGTTCTATCCAGAACCTTTTTTTTCTAAGAGTGCAGGAGGGCAAAAAGCACACAACGACGCATTTAACTGTTCTATGAGTGATCTGATGCAGGCATTAGATTACGTGTTTTTTTTTTATTGCAACGTTAATAACGATGGTTGTGGGAAACCGCTCCGAGATTTAACGATGCTCCTACAAGGTCCTAACGATGAATGTATCTTTAAGATGCTTTTGGGAAACTGGCCCCTGATTGAATCGGCCCTAAGGTGTCTTTAAGAACAAATGTCGCGCAGTGCGCTCTCCAATGCAGAGGGGAATTTAATGATTCCACTGCAAAACGTGTTGAAAATAAATTTATATTTACATAATGAACCCCTTAAAACTCACATTTTATCCAACAAGATACTCCAAGATCCTAAGACTTGATAAAAACAGCTGGCAGATAACAAAAAACACACACTCCACTCCATAGGCTATTTTCTGCAACGCCTTGGTCGGGTCTGTGCGTCTTCAAGAAATGTCCCATGTTCTAAATAATCCCGAAATCTGGAAAGTTGTTTAGACTATCTACAAAGTAGAGGTTATATTCCAGGCTACGTCGTATAGTGCATTTGTGTTTAGTCATACCTACATGTGAAATTCTAGAATGGTTCCAGGAGCACGTTCCCTAATGTCTGGCATATGCCATTTCATCACGGTATAAATACAGACTATGATCCGAAGCGAAATAGTCATCAGGTGCAAAAGGAATATAAATAAATGCTGTATCCATGTCACTTTTGTCCTTATAAACTCGACGAAACTATAGTTTTAAATATTGTATATGCCTGCCCTACAACTTGCATCGATAGTGCAAAACGTGCACTATTGACTGGATTTTCAGCACTTCTAAAGTGGCCCTATTCAAATGCGTCTCCTTATCCCAGACTTTTAATTATGATCTCATTCAAATATTATATAACCTAAAAGGGTGTTTTATGCACAAGCGCATTTCGTAGCCTGTATCTATCCTTAATTTGGCATGACGTTCGCCCACAATGAAACTCGTTTCTCAAGAGTTGTGAAGTCAAAATCCCTCTTTTACACAGGGATGCCGTTTAAGTTACCAGTGAGTGTTTTTCCTCATCAAATTTATTCAGATTTCGTATCAATAAAACCTATATCAATAAATCCATTATCCATTAAGTAATTACATTTAATTAATAAAAGTTACGCTTTTATTCGCCATGATGGATCCAGTAATAGGCCTATGGTTGTGCTACTGTATTTTTCGATGTCTACTAATCCTTTTCCGCACAAAAAAAACATTCAATATAGGCTGTAGCTTTTTTTGCTAGAAAACAAATGCAACATAATATCGTCGGTTGGCCAACATAAATAACTGGTCAAATAAATAAGAGTTAAACATTTCTTAAAAAGGGGGTACAAACTCTGTGTTCAGTTCCAAAATGTCCTTTAATTTGGAGGAAAAGGGGAAAAAATGATCGACTGATAAGAAACAGTATTTAATGTATTGAATCTATTAAAGTAGCTTATTCGTTTGTAAATGGTAGCCTATAGTTTATTATTATTTTACTTTGTCTTATCAAAGACGAATCCAGATGAAGTGAGTATTCATTACAGCCAAATATTCTCAGGTCACTATATAAAATAAATTAGTAGCGACAACTTATATGAAAACAATCATATTTAACTTTCACAGTTTAGTTACACAGTAATTACAATATTTCAAGCCATTCCAGATGTAAATGAACGATATTGATAGGCCTACATGTATTTTTTAAACGCTCTAATATTTATGAACTGCATTCGAAATTTGAAGCTAGACATATATTTGTCAACATTTGTAGGCCTATATACATTTTGACCACGAGTATTCACATTCTATCAAAATGAAAAACAAATAGAACATTAGCATAATAAAAAATATTATTCCCTTGGTAAAGGTAAGTTTTCTTCGAGCATTAAATGTCCTTGACGAAACAGCAACATGAAATGTTCATCAGAGTTCTTCCCATCTTGCGTCAAGTGCATTTTAGTCTTTAGGTAAGGGCATGTCTTTAGTTCTCTTAAACCGTATGTGTAATATGGTTATTAAGTTCATATTTCATTGGAGTCAATTCGTTTGATAATATCGGTTAATTTAAGACGCCTCTGAAAACTAATAATTAACAAATAATGTTTGGGCGTAAAACCACACGTATGTCCATGTCTTTATAGGTGTGAAGTGTAAAACGCAGGCGCTCCGTAGGTCTGAGATCCCAACATGAAAGGTGACAGTACCGCATGACTTGGCAGAAAGGGTAATTGGGTGGTGCAGACTAACCCGCCTGGCCCGTGACCATAGCTCGTGTGCATTGACAGATGGCCGCTCATGGGAGGAGACGGGCTGAGCGGACTCAGGCCCCCTAGTCCATTGCTCTGGCCATTCGGCCCCCCGCCCGTCGGGGCGCTGGTGTCTGCGCCAGGGTTCTGCTTCTTCCACTTGGTCCGTCGGTTCTGGAACCAGATTTTGACTTGAGTTTCAGTCAAACTAAGTGACAGTGCCAAATTTAGCCTCTCACACACGGAGAGGTATCGGGTGCACTTGAATTTGTTCTCCAGTGCAACAAGTTGTTCGTAAGTGAATGCTGTCCGGGCCCTTCGTGGCTTACCCGACTTTGAATCGGAGCCAGAGCGCTTTCGCTTCGGCTTTCCTTGATGACTTTGTCCATTCGACCCTGACTGTTGCGTTTGCTGTCCGTCAGGACTTCTTGGGCTCTTGCTCTCCTTGTCGTCGTCTTCACGGTGGCCCAGTTCCCCCTGGGTATTTTCAGTCAGGCCACTGCTGCTCTCCTCACTAAACAAGTCATCCTGCATCTCGCTGTCAGAGTGGGAGTCTCTGTTGAAATCATTCTCGCATTCGTCCGATCTGTACACCAGCCCCTCATCTGTAAAGAAAACAAGACATGCAATTGAGTATTTTCAAATTAAGAATCACAGAGGCCAAGTAATTTAGACAGATAATATCCAATAACTTATCAAGTAGCATATTCTAATTAATATATTGCTGAAGGAAATAGTGATGAAGAATCATGCCAGCTAATGCGTAATGGATAACTTTTTCCTCTATCCTCTATCTATCCTCTCACCTTCATACAATTGTATTTATGAAGATAAACTTTTTTTTTTTTTATCTCCACAATGTGCATTTATGAAGTCTATTGCTGTTGCGTAAGGATTTATTACAGTAGCCTATATGCACAAATAATGCTCTGCGTAAAAATGTAAAAGTCACAAACGTAATTCATGTTACCAATTTTATGGTAGACTACCAATGAAATATTGAACACCTGCTTGTAATATGGTCTACTTTGACACCTTTAAGAAAAAGACTTGAGGCCTAATTATTTAGGAAAATCTTTACTCTAATTGAGTATAGGCATACTAAATATTCTAACAATATTATTTGTTTTTTAAATCCATTTATGCTACATTATATTAGGCCTAAATTGTTCAAGAAGGATAGGCGTATTGTTTCTCAAACTTTTTTAGATTCATTTGGTTTGTTTTAATATATGACCATTATAACACATAACCAGGTGAAAGTTAAATAAACAAAATTGTCTTTCAATTATTTTCAGGACAAGGCCTACCACACATCACTTCTACGCACACGCACCATCGCATAACAAAATAAATTATTATAATTTCTTATATCAACCAAATATATACTTTTGCATGATTTAAACAATACTTATACATCCAAGGGAATCTTTTTTCCAATAAGGCCTGCACATCTTCAGCAGTGTTTGTTGACACAATTTTGGCAATTTGCTAAACCCTCTTCATGTGATCCTATAATCTTAAGAATAATGTTTTTTGGTTTGTTAGTTTGTCTATTTCAGGCAGTCCATAACAAATGGCCCGGTCATATGGCTGGGTGTCCTCTTCTCTGACTGATATTTTAAATGCAAACCCTATAAAGTGGTTACGGAGATCAATGTTTGTTCCTTCTATTTTCGTTTAAAAAAATGACAGTGGGGGCAATATCAATCTCATGCCTTTTTTTCTGGGATCAATATCTTCCCTAATAATAATAATAATTGGTTTTAATCGTCTAATTATCCGAATTTTGACATTATAATTAAGCTGTTGAAGGAGAGTCAGGCAAGCTGCCTGAACGAGATAGGCTACTCAATTCGATAATAGGATATCGAACTAGCCACGTTCCGAATGTCACTCTGGGGCGATTTTCGCCATTATCCTGCAAAGCACTTTAAATGAAATGTAATCGAAGGGTTAAAAAAAAAGAGATTACATGTCTTTTTTTCTCTGGGGTAGCCTAAGGGAATGTGTGCATGGCTAGAATATTCCACATCATATAACCTAATTTAACCTCAGATATGATCAAATTTATTTCTGAATCAAAATCTATTTTGAGCAGAAATATAATTACATAATATAGAATGCAAAGTTAGATGTGGAAAATACAATTTCACGAACTCCTTGATCTAAAAAAAACTTGCAGGACCCTCTAAACCTCAAAGACATAGGCTAACCTAATAAGACAAACACTCATCCAGTTCTCTGTCTTGTCATGATCAAAACAAATAGGCTAAAACGTGGTTTTACTAATAGGTGACATTATGTAACAGAAGTAATTGAGCGTCTTCCTGAAGCATAACATCTAAGATAACAAAATGTATATTCTATGTCTAATCTAAATTCGATTTTTCAGAAACTTGTAGGCTATTCAAGTGGGCCTACATCATAAACAACAACACTTTTGGAAAACCAAATGTCACCAAGAAAGACACAAACACTTACTTAGTGCTGTATATTTTTTACATTCATAGTCTTCTGCATAAGATTTATGATCTACAGCATGATTCGAGTCGTCACCTCCACGGTTCTCTGTCCCGAAGGCGATTTCACTGCCGGTCCGGTTAGGATTTAGCTTTTTGCTCGTAAACTTATTTGGGTCCAAAATGTCCAAAACAGAAAACGCGGTGGTCCGGTGAACCGTTGGAATTGCTATCGGAGCTGGTTCTTGACGTGGAGAGTTGTTTCGGCTGTCCCCTTGCAGTATGTCTATACCGCCTGGACAGGAAAACACCGACAGTTCGTTGGTAGAGAGCCGCTTCTCGCAGTGATTGTCCATGCTTTCTGGACCGGCCACGACGATCACCGCTGTTTGGGCAGCCACACAAGACGCCGTCGGAGAAGCGATTGAGAGATCTCCCCCCTGAACCTCTCTATTCATGACTTCTCTTCAGGCGGAAGAGCACGTTCTCTTCTTCTGAACTATCAGAGATTTAGCACCAAGACAGTAAATTTAAGCTTATCTTTCAACCGATGACATAATATCGCATACAATTTGAGAAAAATAGTCTAATGTCTGGTGCGGTATTCCTGCACAGCTTGCGTTGCCACCCCTACGGCTGTACTGCTCTGGTCAATGTTACACACGGCTGGTAGGAGGTGATGGTTCACTGTTGGATGTTGGTCTCCCTTGCTCAACTCCTGTTTTGGGTTTGAACCATCCCCTCAGGACCCGCCAACGTTTATGTCATGCATGCATGCACACCTCGCTCCCCCCCCCCCCCCCCCCCCCCCCTTCGTTCGTCGCCAAAACTTAGACACAAGCTACGCCTTATTTATGCATTCATATTCAACTGTGGGTTGTAATTGGCTACGAATTAATCCCATGCCTCTAATAGCCTATTATCTCCATATGAGCGCGTGAGAGGAAACAGAGGCGCACGGAGAGTGAGGGATGATGCGGTTCGTGATATACTCTGCAGTCAGCGCAGTTTCAACTCCACTGAACTGGAAAGGATCTAAATAGGCTTAGTTTTCCTTCCTCCCTTGCCTATATCGACCACTTTGTGGTTGTGATACTTATTGTTTTATAAAGTATTTACAATATCATAAGGCCATGATCTAACTTTTTATCAGCATTCAGTGATCCATTGCAAATGAAGGTTTTCAGTATAAAATATGTAAGGGAAGGCTATTATTATTATCACTAGGCTTATTGTTATTTTTTTATAAGCTACCCATTCAAACATTAGACTAAACTCATTGCATTCGCTTGATAAAGTTCAGATGAGAGAGGTTCGTTATCTTTAAGGCAAATTACCGGGCACTTTCCAAAATTCAATTATGCATTGAATAAACTCAGTAATACCCCTTTCAGTAAAATATTGATTTCTAATCTGAGATGTAAATATTATGCCAGAAAAATAATAGACAAAATAATTTGATTTTGATTTAAAGACGTGTTTATTCTAATCTCGAGCTTAAAATTCTACTTAATCTCATTTTATGCACTCCTTAAAACAGTAGAATATGGCACATCATAAAGAGAGAAAAAAAGAAAAGGAGGTGTGCCAAGCCTCACAAAATTGGATTTCACTCGTCTGGGGGCTGATGACACATACAAGGTCAGCTCTTTGCAATTACCGCGGGCAATGATCATTTGGGAAGTAGAAATTAAAAGTTGGGGAAAACAATGGGTAAAACAATCATCTGTAATTTTGATAAGAATGAACATGATTATTATATCAAGAGGGCAAGCCCAGGTCAGGGGAACCAGCCCTGCTCTCCACTCCTCTACAGAGGCTGACTGACTGCTGATACAGACTCCAGAGCAGGGTCCACAACGGCCAAACTGTAATTAAACAACTATTCGATTTTCATCGGATCTATGCTGTGTCCTAACAGTGGTTTTTGACGAGTCGTTCTTTCTTTATGTTTTCGAAGTTTGTGACTAAATACGCTCACAATTGCCTTATAAGTTAGGACCAAACACATCATTGGCTAGGACTCTATTTGCTGGATAAATAAAGGAAAAACTGATAGAGATTTTTCTGTTACTTTTTCTCCCCAAGGTGGGATGATAGCCTACAAATAATCTCTTTACATTTGTTAATAATGATGATGATTACATAGGCTAGGAATAAACAACAATAGCCTAATTATAAGCATCATCATCGTAAACACCATATTACGATGACATATTACATATTACATCATATTGAAATATTTTAAAGCTCTTCTTCCCTGTTTGAGCTAAGATACTGCCTCCACAATGCTGCCACCTTCTTTTAATAACCCAGATCACCTTCGCCAATGGCACACAAGACACCACTGATATCGAAAAACATATACAACATTCGTAATAACTTTGAATATGTTGTCACTGATTTTATCCAAAAACAAAACACCTATTTTCATATTCCCATGTAGGCCTACTATGACACGCATTCAAATGTCCCTTGTGGTCCAACCTCTTGATCTGAATATACACAATTCATTATACTGCAGCATCCGCGGGTCCTGCTGTCCCGTCGAACAGATTGGGGGGACGTGGTGCCATAATTACTATTTCCACGTTGCCTCAGAGTCCATTCTCCACATTTAGACGTATAACGCTCGATAATTTGCATGTAAATAGTGTCTTTCAAGACCCTCTTTTTCCACTGAACTTTGAAAGGGCCCCGTGAATTACCGACAGTGACCTGCCAATTATCCGTACATTAATCACTCAAGTTAAATCTCATGACAACAGCCTCTCTCTTCTTCAACGGCAAAATGAGTCATCTGTCAACATGAAAAACCAGTCTGGCCCTTCCACAGACACCCCAACCCCACCAATGTTACAATAACAGCTGAATAAATAGGGTCACATGCACCAGGCTCTTCCATATTCGAAAGTCCATGGCAAAATGTTCAGGTGCAGGGCAGGATCTGGGTTTAGTAAGGAACATCAATTTACATCTGATTACACCAAACTGAATGAGTTGAGAAGATTTAACCATTTAAATCTGTATTCCATATCAGATACATGTATGCTGACTCCCCCACTAGTAAGCAGCATTCATAAGGTTAAAGACTCCACATAATGATAGAATACACAGACTTGTATGAACAGTTTTTCAAATTATATACCCTTGGTAAGATGGTTAAACCATGTGTTTTACAATCTGAATAAATGCAAATACCCAAATCAGACACTGAAAAAATTGTTTAACACCCAGTCAGCATCCAATACCGAACATGAGAAGACCAATCCTGAGAGAGCCCAGGCTCCCAGTGAGAGATATGGTATGGCAGAGAGCAGGATAGGCATGGCTCCCTGTGAGAGATTGCAAGGCAGAGAGAAGGAGACTGGCATGGCTCCCTGAGAGAGATGGGATGATAGAGAGAGAGCACTGCGACTCCAAGTTGTGTCAGGTACACTAGAAGATTTAAATCACCATGGAGGGAGAGAGTCTAACTCAGTAATGATCTTAATTAAGGTTAATGAGCTCTGCTCTGCCTCTAGATTATTCAATTAATCTGATCATATGAATGAATCATATTTAGGATAATTAGAAACTTAGAAATGTATTGCAGATGATACCGTTTCTTGCTACACAAGACCCAGAAGAATTATAGTGGGTATGTTAATATCATCAAATATTGCTTCAGACTTCAGACAATACTGTAGCCTTCCCTCACTTACTCTGTTAATGGTAATAATAGTAACAACAACAATAATAACAGTTTTTCACTATAATATCAAAGACTGTGGGCCACATTCAGTCAAATCTGGTAACCCGAGTGTCTCTGGCAGACTAATGCAGAACCATATTTCTGTCACGGCCGTCCTCCTCTTCATCTGAAGAGGAGAGACGAGATGGATCTGAGGACCAATACGCGGCGTGGTAAGTGTCCATGGTAAATCTTTAATCAAGAAAGACTGAACACTATACAAACGAGTAACAAAAACAATAAACCAAATTCGACCGTGAAGCTACAAAATGAGACCTGTGCTGAAACAAGCCATCAACATAGACAATCACCCAACAAACAAACAGTGCAACCCAGGCTACCTAAGTATGATTCTCAATCAGAGACAACTAATGACACCTGCCTCTGATTGAGAACCATACTAGGCCGAAAACATAGAAATGCCCCAAAACATAGAAAAACAAACATAGACTGCCCACCCAACTCACGCCCTGACCATACTAAATAAATACAAAACAACGGAAATAAAGGTCAGAACGTGACAATTTCGTCTGCCGTTGGCATCACAGCGTCCTGTGGGGATTTTCGTCTAGCTACGAAAGAAGTTCTAGTGCTGGCTTGTGATAAAGCTGTAAATGAGTGACTTTCTTATGTGAGCTGACCCTGATGTCAGCATACAAGCAGCTGTTTATTGAAATAAATTCCAGCAAGTCAGGTACTTGTACCTAGCTAATGAGCCATTGCATCTAGGGGACAGTTAACCTTGTTAATTGGCCATATTTTAAGAGGTGAACTGGGAATCAACCATAGATTTTTGATACATTTTATTACATTGTTACAGTGGGCATGCTGGAACCAGAAATCTGCCCTGGCATTTCTAACACACCGGCTCATTTCTTTCCTTGAGGCCCCCATTATTAGCCAGATATTGATCCTTTTGCGCTACAAACCCAAGTTAGACAGGACCTCTATGCAAAAAATGGACCAGCCTATCTGGCATTTGGTATTCAAACTAGTTCAAATACAGCTGCCCTGTTGGATTCTGTTTAAACAATCAGAAAAAATAAATGTTAGAAAAGTACTAGTGCACCACCTCACAACAGTCATAATATGTCACCAGGGTTGGTGAGTCTAGCAACTAACCTAGAAAATGTGGATATACAGTGACCATTTGATTTGTGCAAGAACATTATGCTACAGTGGAAAGGTTCCGTGCATACACTTAATTCAGATGTAACAGGAATCCAAACAGTGTCTTATCCCAGACACCTGGCTTCAGGGTTTGATTGAATAGAACTATGGGTCTCGTATTGTGCAAATACACTACATAAAAGCAACTCATAACACTATGTCCGATTTCTGGTACATTTTCTGTAGAGACATATAGTTCCAGGGAGGGGTGTTTGAGAGGGTTGTGAACAGCACGGCAGCAGTTTAACGATTTTGAATGAGCTCTGAGTGGTAAAAACCAGACAATTCCCCATCACGATGGCACATGACAGTTAAAATGACCAGAAATCAATATTCTGACCAGGTGTCTCACACTGATAAGACCGACCAAGACAATGTTGACTATTAAACTTGACAGCTTGAGATATTACACTATTAGTTATGCTATTTTTAATAATCTATAATATTTGGGCTATAATTAATTAATTATACGGGTCAGATAATATCTGAGGCTGGGATGAGGTCGGAGGGGTCTACTATGGTGGGTAATGAGAAAGGAGAAATCTAATCTAAGGATGAGGAGCCGTGAAGGGACAAATATACAACCACCTCCCTTCCTCGGATACAGAGGAGAGAGGGAGAGGAGGAAAGGGGAGAAAGGAGGGAGAGAAAGAGGTACATGGGCAGAAAGAGTGAGCGAACAATATAGAGGGAAATTACCAGTAGGACCAGTAAGATGAAGGAAAACATGCATATGTAATAACATTTTAAACATTTTTCATGAATAGATCCAAAGCCTCTTTTAGATTTCAGGGGGAACAAAGAGAGATTAAAAAAAAGAGCAGCAAAATTCACAACTTTGTATTATTTTGATGTACTACTAAGCCAATCATGGATAACATACACTAGATAATGCTATATGCTATAAAAGCACTGCTTTTCTCACAAACAGTGCAAAGTTAAATGTTGAACACATATTCTTAAAGCTGTGCTCCACAGCTAGACAGACACTACTAGTATATGATGCAACACCCCTGTAACTGGGAGAGCTCTCCACATATTGGCTGTGATGGATTGCAGTGTGCAGGTCAGTATTGTGATGTTCTGGGTGAAGGAGAGGATGACTCCACGGTTCCCTGCAGGCTGATTGGGGGTCACCACGGCCGTCTTAATGGCTGCCGCGAGGTGAGACACTTTGCCAGAAGCCAGATCATGTCTGATTTGCAGAGGTTACACATCAGCTGTCAAACTGTTTGCTCTATTTCAGCAAAAGTTTAGTCCTGCTTAAAGACTGAAGCCACTATAAACAATTAAAAGTGACACTGTTAAGGCTACTGCTTAACTTTTCAGATTTACAACAACAACTGCTGAATAAAACTCCCTGAAATAACTTTCAATAATTTTCTTGGGTCAAATGGAAAATCAAGAGCCACGAAAATGCACATTTTAGAAATACAGAGCATTTACAAGTTTTGTTAAGGTCTAATACAGCCATTTGTATCTCAATATCAAACCATTTCTGGGTAACAATTAAGTACCTTACTGTGTTTTAAAATAAAATGGTAAAAAATAAACTAAAATAACTTCTTAGCAAAAAACTATTTCTCAAGCAAAAGGTTTGGAGAGGGAAAACTGAAAACTAGCTGTTATTGGCAGAGGTTTAGAACTTTATTTCTTATTGGTCTATTAACTAATTTATCGCCTGGTGATTTTACCAGGCAGGCCAGAACTCCATTCCACTAAAATAGGCTGAAATTTCACGTGGTCTTTTCCAACACTAAAATGAATTATCAAAGCAAATCAAATTAGTCACATGCGCCGAATACAACAGGTGAAACAGTGAAATGCTTACTTACAATCCCCTAACCAACAATGCAGTTTAAAAAATATGAATAAGAATAATAAATAAAAGTAACAAGTAGTTAAAGAGCAGCAGTAAAATAACAATAGCGAGACTATATCCAGGGGGTACCTGTCCAGAGTCAATGTGCGGAGGCACCAGTTAGTCGAGGAAATTGAGGTAATATTTACATGTAGGTAGAGTTATTAAAGTGACTATGCATAGATAGTAGCAGCGGCGTAAAAGTGTGTGTGTGTGTGTGTGTGTGTGTGGGGGGGGGGTAGCCATTTGATTAGATGTTCAGAAGTCTTAGTGCTGTTAAGAGTGTGTATTGGAGGCGAAGTCAGGTGCAGGAAAGCAGAGTGTAGTGAACAGGCGCACTTTTTATTCCAGTCCAAAATGACAGCACAAAGTAACATAAAATGTGCCCAAACACAGAACATAGACAAAAGGTGATGCGTGTAACAATATCCACAATTCCAAAATACCCGTAACACAAAAAATCTTACACAAAGACATGATGGGAACAGAGGAATAAATACATATGGATTGATTGGGGAATGAAAACCAGGTGTGCAGGGAACAAGACAAAACAAATGGACACATGAAAATGGAGACATGATGCATGAGATGGCTAGAAAGCAGGTGACATCGACCGACGAACGCCGCCCGAACAAGGAGAGGAGCCGACTTCGGCGGAAGTCGTGACAATTGCTTGGGGGTAGAAGCTGTTTAGAAGCTCTTGGACCTAGACTTGGCGCACCTGCAATGCTTGCCGTGCGGTAGCAAAGAGATCTGTGGATCTGTTAGAGTGGTATGCAAATTGGAGTGGGTCTAGGGTTTCTAGTATAATGGTGTTGATGTGAGCCATGACCAGCCTTTCAATGCACTTCATGGCTACAGACGTGAGTGCTACAGGTCGGTAGTCAATTTGGCAGGTTACCTTAGTGTTCTTGGGCACAGGGACTATGGTGGTATGCTTAAAACATGTTGGTATTACAGACTCGGACAGTTGAAAATGTTAGTGAAAACACTTGATAGTTGGTCTGCGCATGCTCGTAGTACATGTCCTGGTAATCCGTTTGGCCCTGCAGCCTTGTGAATGTTGACCCGTTTAAAGGTTTTACTCACATTGGTTGCAGAGAGCGTGATCACACAGTCGTCTGGAACAGCTGGTGCTCTCATGCATGTTTCTGTGTTATTTGCCCCAAAGCGAGCATAGAAGTAGTTTATCTCGTCTGGTAGGCTCGTGTCACTGGGCATCTCTCGGCTGGGCTTCCTTTTGTAGTCTGTAATGGTTTGCAAGCCCTGCCACATCCGACGAGTGTCGGAGCCGGTGTGGTATGATTCAATTTTAGTCCTGTATTGACAATTTGCCTGTTTGATGGTTCGTCGGAGGGCATAGCGGGATTTCTTATAAGCTTCTGGGTTAGAGTCCCGCTCCTTGAAAGCGGCAGCTCTAGCCTTTAGCTCAGTGCGGATGTTGCCTGTAATCCATGGCTTCTGGTTGGAGTATGTACGTACTGTCACTGTGGGGATGATGTCATCGATGCACTTATTGATGAAGCCAATGACTGATATGGTGTACTCCTCAATGCCATTGGAATATTCCAGGAACATATTCCAGTCTGTGCTAGCAAAACAGTCCTGTAGCTTAGCATCTGCTTCATCTGACCACATTTTTATTGACCGAGTCACTGCTGCTTCCTGCTTAGATTTAGCTTGTAAGCAGGAATCAGGGGGATAGAATTGTTGTCACATTTGCCAAATGGAGGGCGAGGGAGAGCTATGTACATGTTTCTGTGTGTAAAGGTGGTCTAGAGTTTTTCCCTCTGGTTGCACGTTTAACATGCTGATATAAATTTGGTAAAATTGATATAAGTGCCCCAGCAGAGGAGAGCAGGCGAGCTGGCAGTGGTTCCCCCACAGTGACGGAATGTTCCTCATTAGAGGAGAGCAGACGTTTGGCCGAGGCAGGCATGTCCCACAGCAGACCAGAGGAAGGCCTAGATAGGGAGGTAGTGGTAGTAAGTCCAGTGAAGATGGCAGATCAGGCTGGACCCCAGGAGCAGGAACAGATATTGGTCCTGGGACAGGGGCATCCTGGCCACCCCGAACAGGACCCCCCCCCGGTCATCGACTGGGTCCCTGGCCGGGGCTGGACAGGTTATCAGGAATGGCCAAAGGGAGGTCGGATGCTGCTGGGAGGTCCCCTTGGTTGGGAATAGGTAGCAAGTGAGGGGAAGCCAGGAACCCCTGACTGTGGGGTGTCAGCTCGCTGTAAGGGCAGCAGCTGAGCAATCAAATAAGCACTGTGTGGCGACTCAGTCAGAGTGGGAGCCACCCCCTGTAACGCTGAGCCAAGGGCTGCTCCGTCATACCCTGCTAAGTATAATAATGTTCAAATGTCCAATGTCCCTTTGGTAGCTGGGCAGAATGCTGGTCTGGAGTGGAAGAAGGAAGAGGTTGGTACGGCAAAGCATAGGGTCAAGTCAGCAACATAGGCTCTCTACCGTGTGGCGATGCTGCTAGAGTTGCTTAGGCAGCCAGAGTTGGAGAGAAGGTTCCCCCAGGCTCCACAGTAGTGGAGGGGGGGGATTGAGAATGATGTCTGGGGTGTGGGCTCAGTCTCTGTAGCCCACACTGGAGCCAAAGAGGCCGCATTTCCTGGCCATACAATCGCAATTGTATTTTTATTTATTTATTTTAATATTTATTTAACTAGCAAGTCAATTAAGAATAAATTCTTATTTACAATGACGGCCTACCAAAAGGCAAAAGGCCTTCTGCAGGGACGGGGTTTGCATTTCAACTTTTGCCTAAAATGACATACCCAAATCTGACTGCCTATAGCTCAGGCCCTGAAGCTAGGATATGCAAATTCTTGGTGCCATTTGAAAGGAAACACTTTGAAGTTTGTGGAAATGTGAAAGGAATATAGGAGAATGTAACACAATAGATCTGGTAAAAGATAATACTAAGAAAAAAACAATTGTTCTTTTGTATTTTTTTTTAAACCATTATCTTTGAAATGCAAGAGAAAGGCCATAATGTATTATTCCAGCACAGGTGCAATTTATATGTTGGCCACTAGGTGGCAGCAGTGTATGTGCAAAGATTTGGACTAATCCAATGAACCATTGCATTTTTGTTCAAGATTTTGTAGCAAAACTGTCCAAATGTGCCTAATTTGTTTATTAATAACTTTTCATGTTCACAATTGTACACTCTCCTCAAACAATAGCATGGTATTCTTTCACTGTAATAGCTACTGTAAATTGGACAGTGCAGTTAGATTAACAAGAATTTAAGCTTTCTACCAATATCAGAATTGTCTATGTCCTGGGAAGTTTTCTTGTTACTTACAACCTCATGCTAATCACATTAGCCTACGTTAGCTCAACCGGCCGATGGATGGGACACCGATCTCGAAGGATTAAATAAAATAAAGAATTAAATTAAAATATAGGACAAAACACACATCACGATTAGATAAACATCACAACACTATATAAAGAGAGACCTAAAACAACAACATAGCATGGCAGCAACACATGACAACACAGTATGGTAACAACACAACATGACAACAACATGGTAGCAACACAACATGGCAGCAGCACAACATGGTAGCAGCACAAAACAGGGTACAAACATTATTAGGCACAGACAACAGTACAAAGGGCAAGAACGTAGAGACAACAATACATCACGCAACACATCCACAACTGTCAGTAAGTGTGTCCATGATTGAGTCTTTGAATGAAGAGATTGAGATAAAACTGTCCAGTTTGAGTGTTTGTTGCAGCTCATTCCAGTAACTAGCTGCAGTGAACTGAGAAGACAAACGACCCAGGGATGTGTGATGGGACCTTTAACAGAATGTAACTGGCAGAACGGATGTTGTATGTGGAGGATGAGGGCTGTAGTAGATATCTCAGATAGGGGGAGTGAGGCCTAAGGGTTTTTTTTATGAATAAGCATAATCTTGCGATGGGTATACAGAGATTACCAGTTTACATTAGAGTATAGAGTGCAGTGACGTGTCCTATAAAGAAGCATTGGTGCAAAATCTGATAGCCAAATGGTAAAGAACATCTAGCTGCTCGAGAGCACCCTTACCTGCCGATCTATAAATTACGTTACCGTAATCTATCATGGGTTGGATGGTCATCTGAATCAGTGTTAGTTTGGCAGTTTAGGTGAAAGAGGAGTGATTACGGTAGATTTAACTTTAGCCTGCAGCTTTGATGTGTGCTGAGGGAAGGACAGTGTACCATCTAGCCATACTCCCAAGGACGTATAAGGTCTAAACCCTCAGAGGTAGTAATCACACCTGTGGGGAGAGGGGCATTCTTCTTACCAAACCCCATGACCTTTGTTTTGGAGGTGTTTAGAACAAGGTTAAGGGCAGAGAAAGCTTGTTGGACACTAAGAAAGCTTTGTTGTAGAGCGCTAAACACACAATCCAGGGAGGGGCCAGCTGAGTATAAGACTGTATCATCTGCATATAGATGAACGAGAGAGCTTCCTACTGCCTGAGCTATGTTGTTGATGTAAATTGAGAAGAGCGTTGGTGCCTAGGATCGAGCCTTGGGGTACACCCTTGTTGACAGGCAGTGGCTGAAACAGCAGATGTTCTGACTTTATACACTGTGCTCTTTGAGGTAGTTAGCAAACCAGACCAAAGACCCCTCAGAGACACCAATACTCCGTAGCCTGCCCTCAAGAATGGAATGGTCTACAG
Source organism: Oncorhynchus mykiss (assembly GCF_057628025.1). Taxonomy (NCBI): domain Eukaryota; kingdom Metazoa; phylum Chordata; class Actinopteri; order Salmoniformes; family Salmonidae; genus Oncorhynchus; species Oncorhynchus mykiss. The sequence continues at coordinate 1,013,787 of NC_143035.1, read as the reverse complement.
TATCAAAAGATTTGACCAAGTCAATAAAAATAGCAGCACAAAATTGCTTAGAATCAAGGGCAATGGTGACATCAGTGAGGACATTTAAGGTTCCAGTGACACATCCATAACCTGACCGGAAACCAGATTGCATACCAGAGAGAATAGTAAGAAAGTTTTTCCAACACTTTTGATAAACAGGGCAAAATAGAAATAGGCCTATATCAGTTAAAATCAGCTTGATCTCCCCTTTAAACCTTTCACAGGTATCAATGCACGGGTGTGATCATTCTACAGTGGTCCCTGAAGCGTACGATCACACCCGTGTGATTAGAACGCTTTTTTAGAACGCTTCTTTAGAATGGCCAGTTTCGAATGACGCAACAATCAGCATTTGAGCGGGACACACTTTTTTTCAGGAACTATTTAAACAAACACCGTCCTTACAAAGTTATAGCTAGAATGTGAGCAGATTATTTTTGGATGCAATGTTCAGATATTCACAGAATTACCTATAGCATAACACAATCATCCAAGCCGGAGAAATGTAGGCTACATTTGTCCTAGCGCTAACTGAGGAAAGATTGACGCAACACAAGCGGTCATATTTGTATAACTCTCGGCTGACAGAAACTACAATATGAATTAGCTAATAGCAATTACTATTTATAATTAATCACATCACGTGTGAGCTCAATATTGATCAAAATAATTGAGTAATACACTTTCTAGAAATCGAAAGTAATCCGACGATTAGTTTCAGTGCGCCTCCATGTGTCACGTTTGTGATGATAGACGGACCAAGGTGCAGCGTGTGTTGAGTTCCACATCTTTTATTTAAGTTAAACTTTCAAACAATAAACAAACAATGAACGTAAAGTCGTAGTGCTCAACACACTAACACAAAACAATTATCCCACAAATGCAGGCGGGAACAGGGACACCTTAAGTATGATCCCCAATTAGAGACAACGATAATCAGCTGCCTCTATTTGAGAACCATACTCAATCCCAAACATAGAAATAAATCGACTAGAACACCCAATAGTCAGTCACGCCCTGACCTACAACACCATAGAGAACCAAGGGCGCTCTTTGGTCAGGGCGTGACACCATTTTTTCTCACAGAAACCAAAGATAATAAGAGAAGACAAGATGAGTTTGGTCTGTTTATAGTATGCATTTTGAAGGGGTGTGTCGTCTACCATCGTTCACATCCCACCATTCACTTCCTGAAGTTCTCAAAGAAGGAATGAACCCTTACTCACCTCATTTTGTTATAGCATCTTTGGTCGACAGACGATTACGTGAAACCAAGAGCATTGTATGTCAACAAACATGGCTCCACACACATAGCTGGAATTAGCTTAGCCCATCATAATCAGTACAACCTTCAAAAAAGTATTTTACACACATAATACCTGCCCATTACAATCTATGCAATAATCAAAATGCATGATGAAAACCAAAGAGTTACTTGAAAACATGTGAATAAACAGTAAATATATCAATAATTACTAAACAAAATATTTTCTGATAGTGATTTATTGATACAAATGTTGCGTGCTGGCTTTCAGTCACATAACCTCTCACTCCCACTCTGAGCCATGCAGTGTTTTTTATGTATTTAGCTAGTGAGCTAATCTGTAGCATTAGCAATGTCTTTCAAAGAGGACGGTAATTCTGGATATTTAAAAAAATTCTGACAATGAGTCTGAGTATGAAAGTCAGGAAACAGATTCTGACAGTGACAGTGAGGAGCTGCCCCCGGCCATTGAAAACCCTGAATCTGAGGACCCCTTGACCACTGACAAAGTCCCAGTTCCCTTTTAAGATGCTGGTGGTGATGTAGGCAGACCGACAGTGGATGAAGTACAGGAGTTCTGTGGTATCTGGAATGCTGCCAGCCGTTTCACCCCTCCTGGCCCTGCTGTTTGCTTTGATGAGTCCCAGTCTGGAGTGCAACGCCCCTTGCCATTTCCGTCTGAGTGCTTCAAGTTGTTTCTGTCAAAGGAGCTGGTGGGAGACATAGTAGAGACCAATCGCTATGCCTTGGAGCTACAGGAGAAGAGAGAGCCAGGAGTGGGGGGGACAACCACAATTAGTGAAATGTATACTTCCTGGTGACAGTCCTCATGGAGATAGTAAAGAAGAACTCCCTAAGAGAATACTGGAGCACAGATCCTATGTTTGCAACTCCCTTCTTTGCCGCCCTCTATTCCCAAGGCTTCCTAGTTCTGCTGCGATGACTGCATTTCATCAACAATGCTACTGCCATCCTAAATGACCCGTTACACAAAATTAGAAATGTCAACAGCTGGCAGTAAAGTGGCATGACAAACCAGACATTCATGTCCTCTCCACTGTCCATACAGCAACCATATCGGCCACAGGGAAGGTGGACCACTCAGAAAACGACAAAGTGATACAAGAAGATATTTTTCCAGGGTAGCTTCAAATTACAACAATCTTCAACAAACTTCTCTGGCGCAATTAGCATTGTTTTACAGAGCTAACAGAAGAATGTAGCTTGCTACATAAGCACGATTGAATATAACATCATAAAGGTTATGAAATTAGTAACCTTACCTCGCGTGTCCGTGGTTGTAAGGAATAAACACAAATATATTATCCAAACACAGTGAGCTACAGTAGAAACGGTATAACACGACATACAGAAACTATTATAATATAATAAGGCACTTTCTTTGATAGAAACGTGTCTGAATTTGAGACTGGGTGTCTGTAGTGACACCTCTAGCACTGAGACGCTGTGCCTTAGACAGCTGCGCCACTTGGGAGTCATACGGCCAGGGTAGCTTCAAAACACAACACATGCTAATACTACTCTGAAAAATCTAATCAAATCTTATTTGTCACATACACATGGTTAGCAGATGTTAACGCGAGTGTAGCGAAATGCTTGTGCTTCTAGTTCCGACCATGCAGTAATATCTAACCACTAATCTAACCTAACAATTTCACAACAATGACCTTATACACACAAGTGTAAAGGAATGAATAAGAATATGTACATAAAAATATATGAATGAGCGATGGCCGAAATGCATAAAGTAGATGGTATAGAGTACAGTATATACATATGCGATAATTTATGTAAGGTATGTAAACATTATATAAAGTGTTATTGTTTAAAGTGGCTAGTGATACATTTATTACATACATTTTTTATTATTAAAGTGAGTAGAGATGAGTTAGTATGTTGGCAGCAGCCACTCAATGTTAGTGATGCCTGTTTAACAGTCTGATGGCCTTGAGATTGAAACTGTTTTTCAGTCTCTCAGTCCCCGGTTTGATGCACCTGTACTGAGCTCACCTTCTGGATGATAGCGGGGTGAACAGGCAGTGGCTCGGGTGGTTGTTGTCCTTGATTATCTTTTTGGCCTTCCTGTGACATCGGGTGGTGTCCTGGAGGGCAGGTAGTTTGCCCCCAGTGATGCGTTGTGAACTGAACTGCACAAACAATTGGGAAGTGTTTGGAGAATTTTGGCCGTGTCAGAAATGTCAAAAAAAAAAATTGGTCGGCAAAAGTAAAAATGACTACTTTTATGTGAATGAAATTCAAACTGTTTTTGAAAATTAAAAACTTAATTTTATAATAAATTTAAACAGGCTGCGTGCCTTGGTTTGAGGGCAGCGCAGATTAAATGTACTGGGCGGAACAATCACATTCTGGAATGGAGAGAACGTTCTAACATCACGTGCATAAAAAAATTCACGCTGGGGCGACCCTTAGAGATATTTGAAACTCACGCATGAAACGGTTAAATAAAGTACGAACCGTGGCTGCCTTCCAAACAATGGGAACCTACCCAGAGAGGAGAGACATGTTAAAAAGGTCAGAGATAAGCTTGGTGATTATAGGGGCAGCAACCTTAACCTCTCTGGGATATTTGGGACGCTAGCGTCCCACCTGAACAAAAGCCAGGAAAAATGCAGAGTGCCAAATTCAAATAAATTAATATAAAAATCTAACTTTCATTAAATCACACGTGCAAGATAGCAAATTAAAGCTACACTTTTTGTGAATCCAGCCAACATGTCAGATTTTAAAAAGGCTTTTCGGCGAAAGCAAACAATGCTATTATCTGAGGATAGCACCTCTGTAAACAAAAGAGAGAAAGCATATTTCAACCCTGCAGGCGCGACACGAAACGCAGAAATAAAAATATAATTCATGCCTTACCTTTGACGAGCTTCTTTTGTTGGCACTTCAATATGTCTCATAAACATTCCGTCGATATATCTCCAAAATGACAACGTGACTACACAATTTATCAAAAGTTACCTGTAAACTTTGCCAAAACATTTCAAACTACTTTTGTAATACAACTTTAGGTATTTTGTAATGTAAACAATTGATAAAATTGAAGATGGAATGACCTGTGATCAATACAGGAAGAATACAAACTAAAGCATGCTTTCTGGTCACGCGCCTCTATCTAACAGTACACTTCAAGTGACCCTCGTTCAAGATGGCCATACTTCTTCATTACACAAAGGAATAACCTCGACCAATTTCTAAAGACTGTTGACATCCAGTGGAAGCGATAGGAACTGCAAGAAGGTCCCTTAGATTCCCTGGATTCCCAATGAAATCCAACTGGAAAGAGAGTGACCTCCCAAAAAAATCTGAATGGTTTGTCCTTGGGGTGTCGCCTGCTAATTAAGTTCTGTTATACTCACAGACATGATTCAAACAGTTTTAGAAGCGTAAGAGTGTTTTCTATCCAAATCTACTAATAATATGCATATCTTATCTTCTGCGGATGAGGCAGTTGAATTTGGGCATGCCACGTGCTTCCTTTCAGTAACAACCACATCATTAACTTTAAGGGACATGGACAACTGTGAGGAGGAGGGTATATTCTCCAGGTCTTTAACTGTTTTCCAGAACTTCTTGGGGTTAGACCCACAGACAGAGAACTGCTCCTCAAAGTAACTAACTTTGGACTTCCGGATAGCCTGATTAGACTTATTTCTCATTTGCCTGAACGAGAGCAAGTCAGCCACATTGTGCGTGTGTCGAGCCTTTCACCAAATGCAATTCTTGAGGAGGAGTAACTCTGCATGATCACGGTCAAACCAGGGGCTGAACCTGTTTTTAATTATCATTTTCTCTATGGGGGTGTGTTTGTTAACAATATCACTGAAAATATTTCAAAAAAAGGTCCAAGCGTCTTCGACAGAGGGGATCAAGCTGATTCTATACCAATTTACAGAGGCCGGTTCATTAAGGAAGGCTAGCTCATGTAATTTTTTTAGCAAGCGTCTATGACAAATCACTGAGCAGCCATTACGAACACAGGCTGTAAAACAGTGATCCCTAAGGTCATTACAGAAAACACCAGACAGAGTAGCCTTTTCTGGGTGTTTGGAGTCATACCTTGTGGGATTGGTAATAATCTGAGGAAGATTTAGAGAGTCCCATTGCTTTAGGACTTGGTCAGGTGGTTTAAACATGTCCCAGTTTAGGTCACCTATCAGGACAAATTCAGATTTAGTGTAAGGGGCCAGTAGAGAGCTTAGGGCAGGTATGGTACAGGCCGGTGCTGATGGAGGACGATAACACCCAGCAACAGTCAACAAAGAGCTATTTGAAAGTTTAATGCTTAAAACCAGAAAATCAAATTGTTTGGGAACAGACTTGGTTGAGACAACTGAGCACTAAAAGTGCCATAGTGGTGTCAATAAGCCACAAATCCATCTTGAAGGACGACTTTGTCATGACGTTGCCCTCTTTGGGTATAGCAAGCCCCCTCCCCTCTCCCTGCCTCCCCTTTACCTCCCCCTTTACTATCCCCTCTAACCAAGACAGAGAGAGAGAGAGAGAGAGGACGAAACTCTCCAACAGAAACTAACTTTTCACCAGTGATCAAGATGACACACTGAGCGTAAATATTGATATTGATTGCTATTGTTCCCGAATGAGTGAGCGTTCATGTGCAAAGGATTAGCATTTCAATTATTATAATTATCACTCTGTAGTGACTTCTTAGTCGACCTCCACTTCCCCTTTTGTCTAAAAAGCCTCCATGAAGGTTTAGCCCACTAGGGCACATTCTCCTATCATTTCTTGTCACCACATTTACCTTGTTTGTTTGTTTATGCATTTCTGTGAATTACTTAGTTAGTAATAAATAAATGATTTAAGACAATTGATGTATGGATGACTCATAGTGAAGACTGGGTTCGTGCAGATAACCAACAATTTACGACGTTTGGAATGAGACTAACGTGAGGTAAAGTAAATAATTCATTAATTCGAAGACTAATTGATCAGATAAAATATTTGAAAAGTTATTTTAGGAAATTATAACTTTATAATCTGAATATTTTTCCTTGGTGCCCGACTTCCTAGTTAATTACAGTTACATGATTAATCAGTTGATCGCGTAATACTAATTACAGAGAATCTTTGATAAAAACTATAAGTCTTCAATTTAATGATAGTAAAGACACGACAACTTTGTGAGGAAATCCCTCCAGATTGAGCTGGTCTGTGGTTTACTGACAACACTCTTCTATCAGAGAGATGAGGCAAACTCCAGAGTATTTCATACATATAACTTTATTGACATAATGTGGATGAGAATAGTATTTGTTTTCGACACACCTCAAAAGGCATATATCCAGTAACGCTCTCACAAGGATAACACCTTGAAGAAAAAAATACTTCTCGAGCTGAGGCCTAGATGAGGCCTATATTTATACCCTTCAACTGACCAATAGGAACCGAGAAACAGTGCATGCTCAGGGCATGTACAAGGGTGTGGTGCATGGCTACTAAATAATTGGCAAAGGCCACAATCTATCAATCTCTTGTGAGGGGAATAATTGCACAATCATTTTCATAATTTCGCAGTATCATTCCAACCTCGTAGTGAGAAAAAATATATAAAACGCAGCAAAATCAGGGCCTCCCGAGTGGCGCAGCGATCTAAAGGACTATATCACAGTGCTAGAGGCGTCACTACAGACCCTGGTTAGATCCCAAGCTGTGTCGCAGCCGGCCGCGACCAGAAGACCCATGAGGCGGTGCACAATTGGCCCAGCGTAGTCCGGGTTAGGGGATTGGAGGTCATCCGTTCACTGACTCTGGGTCTCACAAAGACGGTTGGAACCAATAACCTCAAATTTGGATTCATCAGACCAAAGGACAGATTTCCACCAGTCTAATGTCCTTTGCTCGAGTTTCTTGGCCCAAGAAAGTCTCTTCTTCTCATAGGTGTCCTTTAGTAGTGATTTCTTTGCAGCAATTCAACCATGAAGGCCTGATTCAGGCTGTCTCCCCTGAACAGTTGATGTTGAGATGTGTCTGTGAAACATTTATTTGGGCTGCAATTTCTGAGCCTGGTTACTCTAATGAACGTATCCCCTGCAGCAGAGGTAACTCTGAGTCTTCCTTTCTTGTGTCGGTCCTCATGAGAGACAGTTTCATCATAGCGCTTGATGGTTTTTGCTACTGCACTTGAAGAAACGTTCAAAGTTCTTGAAATGTTCCACCCCTACCTTGTCACAACACAACTGATTGGCTCAAACACATTAAGAAGGAAAGAAATTCCACAAATTAACTTTTAACAAGGCACACCTGTTAATTGAAATGCATTCCAGGTGACTACCTCATGAAGCTGGTTGACAGATTGTGCAATGCTGTCATCAAGGCAAAGGGTGTCTACTTTGAAGAACCTCAAATATAAAATATATTTAGATTTGTTTAACACTTTTTTTGATTACTACATGATTCCATATGTGTTATTTCATAGCTTTGATGTCTTCACTATTATTCTACAATGTAGAAAATAGTAAAAAATTCAGAAAAACAAACTTTTGACTGTTACATTATGTTTGGGCTCTCGAGTGGTGCAGCTGTCTAAGGCACTGCAACTCAGTGCAAGAGGCGTCACTACAGTCCCCGGGTTGAATCCAGGCTGTATCACATCTGGCCGTGATTGGTAATCCCATAGAGCGGCGCACAATTGGCCCAGCATCATCCGGGTTTGGCCGTCATTGTAAATAAGAATTTGTTCTTAACTGACTTGCCTAGTTAAATAAAGGTTAAATGTTAAAAATATGCTTAGGTCAATTCATCCAGCTGTTATTATTGAAACAAGGTAGTTAAATGAAAACGCACCGTAGCAGGCAAAGGCATCTATTTCCTATGCAAACTTTCTAAATGTACAAGTTAATGAAAACATAGCTACTGTCCCTCTAGTACCTCTCACATGGGACTCTCCAGATCTTCTGCCTGGCTTGTATGGTGAGAGAGGTTCGTTTTTGTGTTGCCCTGCAGTAACAGCAGCCCAATCAATATGCAATACCTCTGTTTGGACAACAGATAAATATTACCCATCGGGCAGTGGGGGTTTCTGTGGACCACCCACCTCTCTCTGGCCTCTGACAGGCAGACTTTATTTTGTCCATGGTGCAAACTCCTTCTGGGGGTAGAAGGGCTGGATTTACACACAGGGATGTGATATCTACCACCGCACTTGTGGATCAGGCTTTAAATTGTGGTAACGTGCCAGATGCAGGAGTAGTTTAAATGCATTGGAACCCAGGGCCCTATGAGTTTAATTAACAGATGGAGTGCTGGGTATAAATCTGCTGACATCACATGCTTTTATGGCGAAGAGGTGGACGGTGTGGCCCTCGGGGGGGATATTCAAGGCAGATGATGATAGGCTAATCAATCGATACATTTTTATTTGGTATAGCAAAGGAGCAGTTATGTCAGTCCTGGAATATTCAATTAGAGAAATGGTTTTCAGTGATTGTTAATTGATATCTAATAGTCATTAACTACTCAAAGGTTATAGTAGTTGAAACCTGCTGGTGGTTGTAGATACAACGCACCTCTCAGCACAAGTGTAAAGCCAGGTCAACAATGAGGCATGTGACTTCACCTTTAGGAGAATTCTAACAAAGGGGTATCATATATCCCTTTCTCTCATTATACCTGTTAGAAAATGATAGTGCAACCTACACATAGAGCAATCAAGGGACAATGATTGGTTTTCTGGTTTATAGGTTGTTGGCCAAAATGAGTTATTCTGGTTTGTCATAAATCTAGGTTTTATTTGAGTAGTGTGTTAAGTCTTATAAAACCTGTCTTTTACTACGGTACTACAGACGTGGCATCTGGGACTGCTACTGTTCAACTTTGGTGAACTCTATGGCTTAAAGGTTCCGACATGTTATGGAAAACACAATGAGGGATACATTCCTTCGGGAAAACCAAATGTCTACTTGAGGACAGTCTAAGGATTGTACATCTGGCAAAAGCAATTAGGCTTCGGTGAAGTACCTGTATCATAACTGGTCCACAAAACCACCAAGTACTGTGGGTACTGAGACATAGGACGGATAATTAGAGTGAGATGCGTGTGTTGGCATTGAGGCTGAGGGGGATGTCATCTCCCATGCAATGATCAGCCCTCTCTGTCAAATTCAATCAGGCTAGAGCTGCATTGCAAGTCTTTTAGAGCAGATAAGTAATTCATGATGTTCCACTCTGAAACAATTATACAACATTCTGACTCTGTTGGGTTATGCATAGCATTGTCAGTCAAGGCAACAGTAGTCACAGATGTATCCTTTCGGTGACATTTTCAAAAGGTTATCCACGTATTGAACGTTCAGTATTAAGAGTTGGTTTCATGTATGAACAACTAAATTCACCTCAGCAAAAAAAAAAAAATTGATACGTACGCTGTGATAGTCATTGGTTTCCACGCAACCACCTACATCCTTTTAGTGTGCAGAAGCCATGTAATACATCATGACTCCAAGCAAATTCAGCGACAAAAATGTGGAGACAAGGGAAAAAAAATCAAATTAAGCAGATGGTGTTATCAACAATTTAGCAGACAGATATGGTATTGATTTCTTCCAATGGCATCTTTTATCTCACCAACACAATGAATCCACTCTCCTGGGCTCACTTTTCTTTTAAGGCCAAACATATTCTCCAAAGACAAAAGCAATCAAAAACATACGGATAATACTAATATTAGCCAATATAAAGAAAACAATGGACAGTGGTGGAGTCAGGACGACTTGAGAAACACTGTAATTGCACACACAGTATAAGACATGCTGATTATGTGTTAGGGTTTTATTTGAAACTGAAAGTGCTGTCGAACAGTTAAAGACAGACAAATGAAATTATTTCATTGCAGGATAAATTATATTATGCCATGGAGCTCTTCTATATTTGAACATATTTATAGGGAGAATATATTCAATCTATCATACAATTTATCAAACTCAGTAAAATACCATAATATCCATGTTAATCACTGGAGGTTAGCAATTACTGGCCTCATTTATGGTCATACTGCCCGCACAGTTTCATAGCCTTTGTTAATTAAGATTGTCCCCATTAAGAGCCTAATTAACAATTAGCACAAAAATAATTAGTGAATGGTGACATTTCACTTGTTACATGGTTTAAATTATTATTTGAAATTGCCCTTGGAGAAATTCTGTCAAAGTTACATAATGTCAGCACTTTGTCATGGGAGACACAATGACAGTCAGACAGACTGTCTGCCAACACTGTTTGTACAGGGATGGAACTCTGCCTTCAGGCAGCAACCCTGAAGGTGAATCAGAAGGAGTATTCATTGGTTCTGACAGGTTGAACCTGTCCCTTAGTCACTAACTACTTACAAGACCCCCAAGAGATGTGGCTGCTCTGACCAAATCTGTGATTCGCTTCTTGCTGAATATTTTCCAGAGTAAGAAAGTGATGATTAATTAGAGATGTGATGTGACAAAATATCATATTCGCTTTTCACCCTTTTCTCATTAGTCGAGAGATGCTTGGACAGAACTCAATTTGCCTTCCAACAGATGTAATAATGAGAAGAAGAGTTCTCTTTGTCTCCGTGGCTGTTAGTAAACATCTTTGCTGAAGGGCTTTTGAAGTGCAAGGCTTCTCTGAATACCCAGGGCATGCACAGAAATCCACAGTCACTGAGCTACAAGGGAATTGGCTCATTGTTGAAAAATGCCCAGAGAGATTATGTTTGGGACAGTAGGCAGTGTAAGACTGAGTCTTGATAGAGGTAAGGAGGCCTGAAAGTCTTCCAACAGAGAGAGGAGAACCCAGCCTCATCTTTAGACCAAACAGAACATTTCTAATTTCCGTTTGGTGGGCGAGCTGTCTAATTGCTGCTTAGTTTCGCCAGTCAAGTAATTGGAGGCAATGTCTTAAAAACAGCCACAAGTATTTAAGCCCCTGTGCCAGGGCATCTGCTGAACAATACTGACATCTCATCACACCCAGCGGCTCCAGGAGAAGAGTGAGAATCAGGCCTCTCTCCTCTCGAATGGGCAAGCAATCTTCAGAAAATTAAGTCTGAAAAGCTGGGGAAGAGCGCTGTGATTCATTGCGACAGACTCTGTCAAGCACAGACCTATTAGAGTCTCTGTGTGCATGTGGGTGCAATGCTGTCATCTGTGCAACGGGAGCATCTGCAAAGTGATCTGGCTGGGCTGCCAGGCCAGAAACAAGCTTCTGCTGCTGTTAAGGTGTGTGCCACCAAAATACCCAGACCTCATTTGACAAATGTGCCCATTTGCCACTATACTTAGGAGATGTATACTGATTAAGATCCATTGCTGATGGATAGAATAAAACAAGATATATCCAAAATATACATTTGGACTGGTTTTCCTCTTTGCCAATAGCAGCTCTCACATTGCAGTAGAATGGAGTATTGTGACTTTTCTTTAGCAACAACGAGGAGGACAGCCACCACCAATGTCGCACTAACCTTGTTGACTTGATGATCAGGTCTACAGATAACCATGGAGACCATCACTTCGAACATGTAACTTGTGGTAGAATAGATGAACAACAAGAGAGCAGAATCACCAGGCATTTATATTCAACATTAGCCTGAATACACATATGTTTTTACAGTACCTGGATAGAAGCCATCAAGGAGAGCAGCAGAAAAGTTATTTAACAGTAGAGGAGACTTAGCTCAGTTGGTTAAAGAGGCCCTGAGAGGAACCTATTGATTTTAATTACACAGAACAGCCCATGGGGACAAAAGGACTTTGGCTGTTTATTTAGCCATTCCCTCTAACTGTGATTGTAGGGACCGCGATAAAAATCAGTCCCCCTAATTATTACCATATTAAGGTAGAGATTGTCTGGAGGCCCTGTCTTTTGTATTCAAAGGAAAAAAGACAGGGAGTAAGGCGAAAAGGAAGACATCAGAAGAGGCCACTTAAAGCAGGTGATGCAAGAACGCACCAACCACAGCCTGGACTCTTCACTCTTGGTTTGCTAACCCAACAGCCATCAAACTGTTATCAACCAACCCTGATATCTGTGATGCAGCTGTAGCTTACTCACAGAGAGATATGAAATGATTATTCTCAATCTTGGAAGTCAACATACTGTCCAGCTGTGAGAAGCTGCAGAGCTGAAAAGGTGAAGATAAACCGATACACGCCTGTGAACAAATTCTAGCTCAGTGACTGACACCTCATGTCAATGATGCCTCTTGAGGAGTAGATCAAGATTTCTTTGCCCTATGACTAGACAAGGTTTCTCACATGGACGTTCAATTAGATCAGGATCTGATAATCACCTGGACCCAGGTTAGATGGCATCAAAGATCACTGTTGGGAGAGTGTTTGCTCTTATGATTAGCTGAATTGGTAACGCTGGCCAGGGTTTTTCCATTAGAACTTTTTTTTTTTTTTAAGTGCCACACTAGATTTACTTGAAATGAAATCCTAGCCATATACAATATGGATGCAAAATTGATTGTCTTGGTTTCCAAAACAAGGGACAAATATCCTCCTCTATGAAGCAAAAGTTAGAGCAACAGAGCCTCTCTGTTATGCAAGATCTCCAATCATACCACGGGGAGTATATCACATCATTGTCCTCCTAACCCTTAAATTCTCCAGTAGAGAGTACCGACAGAATGCTATCCGCTGTCAGGCAAAGCGCTGTCCTGTCCTTCAGTTTGAGTCACCCACCATGCCTAACAGAGTGAAATTGACCTGTATTAAGGCACCTTCACTCCAGCTAAATGATTTGATCATAGACCCTGACAGATGTTTGGCTGGGTAATTGGTTGTTTATGGGACGAGAGGAAAGGAGTAGAGAGGTGGTCACTAGGTGTGGGGACAGCCATGGTCGCAGGATGCTGTTCCAGCCCTGTCCATTCCAGATAAGCCATTCAGATGGGCCTGCTCCTATCTATCTCTCTGCTGGCCGGGACAGCCGGTAATCTGCCTCCTTTAGCCAGCGGCGTCCAAGCCACACCACTCAGCCGCGGCCCACAGGAATGAATGAACACATTCCAGCTGTGTTATGCCCCTCAGATCCAAAATGCAGTTTGTAGAATTGGATAGTTGTTGGTGCACAATTACTCTCAAATGTCAATTTCATGGCAGTCTATTGGGGAGATTAGCAAGGAGTTTTCGGTAGAATATCCTCCATACTTGTTTTGTAGGATAAGGATAGTTGGGCAGTGTTGAGCACAGTGGAGTTTAAAGGGTTAGAAGCCAGACACAGATGGATGTCGAGACCTACTGCCTCAATGTGTGGTCTGAGAAAGGGAGGAGGGAGGCAGTGTTGCAGGGAGAGTCGCAGTGGGTGACATCATTTTGAGTCAGAATTGAACAAGACTTGGGCCTTAGCAAAGTGTAACCATTATTGTTGTACTAGCTAGAATATTCACCCTGTCATATTAATGGATAGTTTCACAGAATATCCCAGCCGAAGGCGCTACAGGACGCTATATCACTGTGTTGTGTGCACGTTTGTTTATATCAGGCTGGCGCCATGTAGTCTAGCTCCCCCTCACATGAGAGACATTGATCACCCCCAGCTCGTGGACCCGTGGACCCATGCACTCCACAGTCTGCCCACAGACAGTCTGTGATCACACATTTTCTGATTGATCAAATGCTCAAAGCTAGCCCTACACTGGTCAGACAGGTCTGTTGCACAATCCCACAAGGGTATAAATATTGCCCTGAGGCTGACAGTGTTATCGTGGGTGGAGTTATGTGCATGGGATGCGTGAACACAAAGCAAGTTGTAGTTGTTGTTTAACTTGCATCTATAAATAGCCATAATATAACAATGACTATGTTATGTTTGCATGCTTCTCCTTTACTTGTAGCTCTGCTTTAGGTAACTTACCCTCATGTAAATACTGTCCTTTCTTACACTGTTATTGTTTATTCCTTGTTAGCAAACATGCTTGTAATTAGCCTACTCTGCAATGTAATGTATGCTTATTAGATACAGTCCTTGATATCGGGGATGGCTGTGTAATAGTCTACTGTTTATTGCTGCAGTGTATTATAATGTAGAGTCCTTCATATCGTGCTATTTAAGTTTTATGCCATTACATGGTTATAGCTCATTCATGTCCATTCACCACTCTGCTCTATGCATTGCAGCCTGTATGTGAATATTCATTATTCCTTTCTCTGTACCGTTCAGAACCATCCCCATGTACAGCCCAATGTTCATCTTCCTCAGTGTGTTTAAATACAGTTCCTGTGTTTGTACACTCTTGGGTTTCCTTATTCCCCTCTAACCGTGGACGGTGCAAGTGGGTCACAATCCAATTATATAAGTAGACCCGGGTGGCTCTTCCAGAAATAAATTATTTAAACATCAAATCAAATCAAAGCTTATTGATCGCGTACACAGTTTTGCCGATGTTATCGCAGCTGCAGCTAAATGCTTACTGTATGTTTCTAGCTCCAACAATGCAGCAAAATCTAGCAATTCAATAAGCAATGCACACATAATCCAACGTTTTTTTTTTAAAGAACAAGAAATTAAGACATATCAGAAGGAGAAATATCAGAACAAGCAATGCCAGAATCCAGAATATAAATGTATGTGTATGATGTATGGACAGTATTTGAATAGAAAAGGTGTGTACAGCAGTATCTATATAGGATGGGCCATGACTAGAATACAGTGTGTAAAACCATATCTAAACATTGTAACCAGTGTTCAATGATTATGTACATACAGCTGCAGTCTCACAGCAGCAGTCTCGAATGTGCAGGGTAGAGTATTGGGTGGTAGCCAGCTAGTGACAACTAACTAACTTTAAGCATCAGCTGTCAGAGCAGCTTACCGATCACTGTACCTGTACACAGCCAATCTATAAATAGCACACCCAACTACCTCATCCCCATATTGTTATTTATCCTCTTGCTCTTTTGCATCCCAGTAGCTCTACTTGCACATCCTCATCTGCATCTGCATCACCTACACCACTCCAGTGTTAAGGCTACATTGTAATTATTTTGCCTCTATGGCCTATTTATTGCCTTACCTCCCTACTCTTCTACATTTGCACACACTGTACATAGATTTTTCTATTGTGTTATTGACTGTACATTTGTTTATGTTTAACTCTATGTTGTTGTTTTTGTCACACTGCTTTGCTTTATCTTTATCAGGTCTCAGTTGGAAATGAGAACTTGTTTTCAACTGGTCTACCTGCTTAAATAAAGGTGAAATATATATATATATATATTTTAAATGCACCTGTACTGTCTCCACCTTCTAGATGGTAGTGAGCTGACCTAGCCTTCCTGTGACACTGGGTACTCTAGATGTCCTGGAGGGCAGGCAGTGGTCGAAACATGGTCAAGAGATTTTCACGTGATCTATTTCTTCAGCAGGCTGCGAGGTGTAATGAAATTCAGTGCTGATGACATGTTTGATAGACTAGAGTTGTACCGGCTTAAGCGAGTAGTACCAGCTAGGTGAGCGTGGGATCAGGGAGCTCATTGTAAGCTACTACAGTCAGACTGTCACCCAGTTTGAGTGACCTATATATATATATATATATATATATATATATATATATATATATATATATATATATATATATATATAGGTGACACACACTTCATGTGTCAAACCATGCGTGTTAAGGCTTCACAGCTTTTTCCTGAGAAACTGAGTGACTGAGTACAGGGGTTCTTCAGCCGTTGAGGCTAGCTCTAAGAAGCTGAGCATCTGTCCTGTGGACCTCACACGAGTGAGATTATACACTGCTACACAGCCCAGCCATGCAGCACACCACCACATGACACCACACCATTTTCTAGTGTCAGCCACAGAGAGGACGCAAATTCAACCCCATGCACTTATACTATCATTCACCACTGCAAACAAACAATGGTGGATATGCAACACATGCAGATAGTGTGGCTTTCTGGTCCCTGGCATCAATAACGGCAGGTTATCGGTGGTGTGGTCTTGACACCCTCACAGGGTTCATGTAAACTGCTTGCTTGTATCCATGTGTTTGTGCTTAACAGACCCCTTCCAACCCCCCTCCCTCTCCCATTCTCCAATGTGCTTATAGTATTGCCACAGGCAATTTATCTAAATCTCCCCTCTCCTTAAACAGTTTTATCAAAACTGGCGGTCAGGCAGCTCCGCACCGCGGTGGCCTCAATCCTAAACGTGGCGGAGCAGATTTTAATTTTGTAAAGATGAATGTGCTTTCCTGTCCTAATGCTGCAGCCCTTCAGCTATCTCAGTCGATGCCTATCAGCTAATTCCTACAGTTGGGTTCTAAACGACCCACGTGTCTGTACTTGAGGATCAAGAACACAAAACCAAACAAGATGCGTCAACACCACATAGAAAAAGGAATTGAACCATTTTCTCAAATTTCCTTTAAATAGGAAAGTGTCTACGCCACTTCGGTCATGCACTTAAAATCAAGAGAGGAACCTTTTTCATTGTGGGCGAACACAGCAATCCCTTTGGGGCGGGTACAAAACTCCAACAATCCTTTGCAGAAAGAAGAAAAGAAAAGCACCTTCTAGACAGTGGAAGGCTCAATGAAATTTGTGCTATTCATATCAGGTTTATTCATTGTTTTCTTTTGTAGGGTCAAAGACGTGTCCTGATAAATGTATAATACTCTTATTTTTAGGGGCACAAACAGTTTTGAAACCTATCAAACTAGTTACTTTAATTCAGTGTTCATCAATGGTTATTTTATTCTGTCTATTATATGTTGGCTATATCTAACTTTATTATTTCACGATTCAATACTGAACTCCAAAAACACACAAATTATGGGGTACTGATTGCTAACTTATGGTTGAAGTGCAAGGTTGGTTGAATCATACAGGTGCGACATAAGCAATTCATTTTAATTACTATAAACTGTTAGTTGCACAGTCAAGAGTAAAATTAGAATGGCAATCACAATTAGAAAATTGCTGAGTGAATTACAACACATTAGCCTTGTAGAGGGGGGAAACGCTCACACTTTCATTTGCTCTTTATTAATTTACAATGGACACAGTACAATGCTCATGGTAAACCTCAATTTTTCTTTTATTTATTTATTTATTTTTAATTTAACTAGGCAAGTCAGTTAAGAACAAAGTCTTATTTACAATGACGGCCTACCAAAAGGCAAAAGGCCTCCTGCGGGGACGGAGGCCTGAGATTAAAAATAAAAAAACAATATAAATATAGGTCAAAACACATATCACAACAAGAGAGACAAACCAACACTAAATAAAGAGAGATCAAAGACAACAACATACCAAGGTAGCAACACATGACAACACAGCATGGTAGCAATACAACATGGTAGCACCACAAAACATGGTACAAACATTATTGGGCCCAGACAACAGCTCAAAGGGCAAGAAGGTAGAGACAACAATACATCACACAAAGCAGCCACAACTGTCAGTAAGAGTGTCCATGATCGAGTATTTGAATGAAGAGATTGAGATGAAACTGTCCAGTTTGAGTGTTTGTTGCAGCTCGTTCCAGTCGCTAGCTGCAGCGAGGAGCGACCCAGGGATGTGTGTGCTTTGGAGACAATTAACAGAATGTGTCTGGCAGAATGGGTGTTGTATGTGAGGATGAGGGCTGCAGTAGATATCTCAGATAGACCTAAGAGGGTTTTATAAATAAGCATCAACCAGTGGGTCTTGCGACGGGTATACAGAGATGACCAGTTTTACAGAGCAGTATAGAGTGCAGTGATGTGTCCTATAAGGAGCATTGGTGGCAAATCTGATGGCCGAATGGTAAAGAACACAAGATATATTTTACCTTTATTTTAACTAGGCAAGTCAGTTAAGAACAAATTCTTATTTTCAATGACGGCCTAGGAACAGCGGGTTAACTGCCTTGTTCAGGGGGCAGAACGACAGATTTGTACCTTGCCAGCTCGGGGATTTGAACTTGCAACCTTCCGGTTACTAGACCAACGCTCTAACCACTAGGCTACCCTGCCGCCCCTGCCGCCCCGGCTGCAATAATTATTGTAACAGGGTTTTCTCTCCATTCAATCTCCTCTTATTCTTTTAAGAACATGATTACAACCTGAATATAACATTAATATATTATATTGTTCCCAGTCTGCCAGCTCTCCTCTCCTCTGTCTGTGTAGCTCTCTAGGTGCAGATTAAAGAACACAGCAGTGTAGATGTGGGGTTAATAAGATGCTCTTTGAAATATAAGTGCCACCACACAAACCCCCTCCCCTCTGTTTCCAAATAATTGCTTTGAGTTAACTTTTCTGGTGTAGAATACTGATTGCAGACAGTGCCCCAGAGAATATGTAAACACTCCTTATTGTTTTCTATTAACATACAGACTCAGCATTTTTTCCCTCTAAAATGAAATCGCCTGTGTGGGGAAGTTTTGTGACGGTGTAGGACAGGAGGGGAGGGGGTCACAAGCCTTGTTTTATGTACTACGTAATAATATTATACCTTTGCCCAATGGTCTGCATTCTAAGATATGTTTTAATCACTAAACATGAATAATTAATGACGTATCTGCATTTAAAAAGATTTCGTCTCCACATTGCCAACCTATGGAATTTAAAACCCTATTCAGAGTATTTCACTTTGAAATTACCAAGAAAATACAATAAATGTGATTTGCATTGAGCTAAAGGCTAGAGCTGCCGCTTTCAAGGAGCTGGACTCTAATCCAGAAGCTTATAAGAAATCCCTCTATGCCCTCAGACAAACCATCAAACAGGCAAAGCGTCAATACAGGACTAAGATCGAGTTGTACTACACCGGCTCCAACCCTCGTCGGATGTGGCAGGGCTTGCAAACCATTACAGACTACAAAGGGAAGCACAGCCGAGAGCTGCCCAGTGACACGAGCCTACCAGACGAGCTAAACTACTTCTATGCTCGCTTGGAGGGAAATAACACTGAAATGTGCATGAGAGCACCAGCTGTACCAGAAGATTGTGTGATCACGCTCTCCACAGCCGATGTGAGTAGGACCTTAAGACAGTTCAATATTCACAAGGTCGCAGGGCCAGACGGATTACCAGGACATGTACTGCGAGCATGCGCTGACCAACTATCAAGTGTCTTCACTGACGTTTTCAACCTCTCCCTGTCTGAGTCTGTAATACCAACATGTTTTAAGCAGACCACCATAATGCCTGTGCCCAAGAACACTAAGGTAACCTGCTTAAATGAATACTGACCCGTAGCACTCATGTCTGTAGCCATGAAGTGCTTTGAAAGGCTGGTCATGGCTCACATCAACACCATCATCCCGGAAACCCTAGACCAACTCCAATTTGTATTCTGCCCCAACAGATCCACAGATGATACAATCTCTATTGCACTCCACACTGCCCTTTCCAACCTGGACAAAAGGAACACCTACGTGAGAATGTTATTCATTGACTACAGCTCAGCGTTCAACACCATGTGTCCTCAAAGCTCATGAATAAGCTAAGGACCCTGGGACTAAACACCTCCCTCTGCAACTGGATCCTGGACTTCCTGACGGGCCGCCCCCAGGTGGTAAGGTAAAAATACATCTGCCACGCTGATCCTCAACACAGGGGCCCCTCAGGGGTGCGTGCTCAGCCCCATCCTGTACTCCCTGTTCACTCATGACTGCACGGTCAGGCACAACTCCAACACGACAACAACAAGACAGCCTATAGGGAGGAGGTCAGAGACCTAGTCGTGTGGTGCCAGGACAACAACCTCTCAATCAACGTGATCAAGACAAAGGAGATGATTGTGGACTACAGGAAAAAGAGGACCGAGCACGCCCGCGATTCTCATTGATGGGGCTGCAGTGGAGCAGGTTGTGAGCTTCAAGTTCATTGGTGTCCACATCAACAACAAACTAACATGGTCCAAGCAAACCAAGACAGTTGTGAAGCGGGCACGACAAAACCTATTCCCCCTCAGGAGACTGAAAACGATTTGGATTTGGTCCTCAGATCCTCAAATATTCTACAGCTGCACCATCGAGAGCATCCTGACTGGTTGCATCAGTGCCTGGTATGAAAACTACTCATTCTCCGACCGCCAGGCACTACAAAGGGTAGTGTGAACGGCCCAGTACATCACTGGGGCTAAGCTTTTTGCCATCCAGGACCTCTATAACAGGCGGTGTCAGTGGAAGGCCCTATAAATTGCTAAAATTGTTGATTTGATTTTATTTTGATTTTAACTTATTTAGCTTTTCCATAACAAAGTGGTTGAATACTTATTGACTTAAAACATTTCAGCTTTTCAGTTTAAATGAATTTGTAAAAGTTTAGAAAAACATTATTCCACTTTGACAGTATGGAGTATTGCGCGTAGGCCAGTGACAAAATGTTTATCCATTTTAAGTTCAGGTTGTAACACAACAAAATGGGGAAAAAGTAAAGGCATGTAAATATTTTCTGTCTAAATCACACCGGACATGCTCTGTCGTTCACTGGAAGCAAATGGAGGAGGTGAGAAAGGGAAGAGCTCAAAAGCCAAGGACCTGTAAGATATAGGCATAACCTTGGGAGCAAACACTGCATTAGGACGTTCGCCAGACGTGAACTCCAAAAAGGAAGGGTGTACTGATAGCACTTGGAGATTCCCAACGTGCTTGGCCGACACCAAGGCCATGAGTAGGACAGTCAGGTTCGGTGGCAGGTAGCCTAGTGGTTAGAGCATTGGGGCGGTAAACAGAAGGTTGCTGGATCAAATCTCTGAGCTGTCAAGGTAAAACTCTGTCATTCTGCCACTGAACAAGGCAGTTAACCAACTGTTCCCTGGTAGGCCGTCATTGTAAATAAGAATGTATTCTTACGTGACTTGTTTAGTTAATTTAAAATTGTAGGAAAGGACCTTCAGGCCCACATACTCCAATGGTTCAAACAAAGTCTCTCCCTTTTTCTAGGACCAAAGCCAGGTCCCAGGTTGGTGACACTGGTCTGAGTAGACACACGCCTTTCAGGAACTGCACCACCAGAGGATGAGACCCCAGGGTAGAGCTGTCAATCCCTACGTGACACGATGAGATCACTGCAATATAAAACTTCAATGTGGAAAAAGAAAGGCCCTGCTATAAAAGCCCAAGCTCGAACATATTTATGTCCACCTAAAATCTCTGAAAGGAGCAACTTGCTTAACCTGACACCAAACCTCAAATGCATCGCTTATATATATATTTATACAACCCTCTCATAGAGGGTAAACCCCTAGCCGTCAAATTCAACCTTTCAGGGCCCAAATCCACAGATCCCATATCTACGGTCATGCGTGCCAAACTCTCCCATGCACCTGAGATAATAGACACAGACATGGGTCCCTACCCAATGGAGAGCCACCAGATTCAACAACAGACCCTCCTGATGAACCCTCTCCACGGTGGCTGGAGGAAATGCATAGAGCAGGGTCCGAGGCCACTGATATGCCAAAGCATCTGTTCCCAATGGAGGTCCCAGATCCCTCATAGAGAAGAACAGACGACAATGCGTGTTTTCTTGCGATGCATAAAGATCTACGCCGGCCCTGCTGAACCAGACCCATATCTGGGCAACCACCGAGAAGTGCAGTATCCACACCGTAGAGATAGGACCCCCCTGGAAAGTAGATTGCCACCCAGGAAGTTACATCGCCCTGAGCGACAGGAAATGCTGACTGCTCCATACAAGCAGATTACGGGCCTGGTTTAGGAGAGAGAGGCTGAGTCCCCTCGCCTGTTGATGTACGCCACCTCCATTTTGTTGTAGGACCTTTCCAACACATGTTGGCTGTCCAACATCAGAAGGAAATGCCTCAACGTTAGCAAAACAGTCAGTAGCTCTAAATCTTTACGTTGACCAAATCCCTCGTTCCAAGTAGCCCTCACACCGCTCTCCCCAATCCTCGAAATGAAACCTCAGAAACATGTTGAGGATGTATAGCCACATGAAAATACACATCCTTCAGATCTATGGGCTTAAACCAATAGCCGGGGGAAGTGTGAGCATTTTGAACTTGTAAACCTTGAGGTGCATGTTTAAAAAACGCAAGTCCAGTATGGGACGCAATGTTCCAACGCTCTTGGGAACTAAGAAGTACTGGCTGTACCAACCACTCTGTACTTCTGACATGGGGACAACCTGAATAGTCTGCTTTTTTGACAGCCTGGTCTGCCATTTGAAATGGATTCAATTCATTTTTCCCCTCTTCAATCTATACACAATAACCAATAATGACAAAGCAAAACACTGTTTTTTTAGGAATTTTAGCTAATTTATTATAATAAAAAAACAGAAATATCAGGGACAGAGGTGGGGCAGCTGCTCGGGACAGAGGGACAGCTCGGGACAGAGGTGCGGCAGCTGCTCGGGACAGAGGTGCGGCAGCGGCTCTGGGCAGAGGGGCTCCGGCAGCGGCGCCGGACAGGCGGGAGGCTCCGGCAGCGGCGCCGGACAGGCGGGAGGCTCCGGCAGAGGCGCCGGACAGGCGGGAGGCTCCGGCAGAGGCGCCGGACAGGCGGGAGGCTCCGGCAGAGGCGCCGGACAGGCGGGAGACTCCGGCAGAGGCGCCGGACAGGCGGGAGACTCCGGCAGAGGCGCCGGACAGGCGGGAGACTCCGGCAGAGGCGCCGGACAGGCGGGAGACTCCGGCAGCGGCGCCGGACAGGCGGGAGGCTCCGGCAGAGGCGCCGGACAGGCGGGAGGCTCCGGCAGAGGCGCCGGACAGGCGGGAGGCTCCGGCAGAGGCGCCGGACAGGCGGGAGGCTCCGGCAGAGGCGCCGGACAGGCGGGAGGCTCCGGCAGAGGCGCCGGACAGGCGGGAGGCTCCGGCAGAGGCGCCGGACAGGCGGGAGACTCCGGCAGAGGCGCCGGACAGGCGGGAGACTCCGGCAGAGGCGCCGGACAGGCGGGAGACTCCGGCAGAGGCGCCGGACAGGCGGGAGACTCCGGCAGCGGCGCCGGACAGGCGGGAGACTCCGGCAGCGGCGCCGGACAGGCGGGAGACTCCTGCAGCAGCGCCGGACAGACAGGACCACCTGCAGGGAGGAGACAGAGAGACAGCCTGGTGCGTGGGGCTGCCACAGGAACCACCAGGCTGGGGAGACCTTCAGGAGGCTTGGGGTTAGGAGGAGGCACCTGAAGGATCGGGCTGTGGGGGAGCACTGGAGCTCTGGTGCGCAACCTTGGCACCACTTCCCCAGGCTGGATAACCACTCTAGCCCGGACCCTCCAGAGTGCAGGCACAGGTTGAACCGGGCTGTGGGTAAGCACGGGAGATCTAGTGCTTACTACACGCACCTCTCCCTTAGGCTCCATTCCCACAGTCGCCCGGTACGAGCGGAGCGCAGGCAGAGGACGCACTGCACTCTCCCAGCGCCCCGGAGACACAGCACGCAGAGCCGGCGCAGGATACCCTGGACCAAAACTGCGTACCGGCGACCAGACCCGCTGAGCAGGCACCATACGCCCTGGCTCGATGCCCGCGCTCGCATGACACTCTCGGGGGGCTGTCCTATAGCGCACTGGGCTATGGACACGTACTGGCGACACCGTGCGCTTAACCGCATAACACGGTGCCTGACCAGTAACGCGCTGCTTATAATAAGCACGAGGAGTGAGCGCAGGTCTGCTACCTGGCTTAGCGTCACCCCTCGTGTGCCCCCCCCCCCAAAAAATGTTGGGGCTGCCTCTCGTACCTGTCGCACTGCCCTGCTGCCTTCGCCAACCTCATTCTCCTGTAACCTTCCTTGCACTGCTCCATCGAATCCCAGGCGGGCTCCGGCACTCTCCCTGGGTCGATGGCCCATCTGTCTATCTCCTCCCAAGTTGTGTAGTCCTGTGAAGCCGGCCGCTGTTGTTGTTGATGCCGCCGTCGCTGCCTTTTACCACGCCGCTTGGTCCTTGGTTGGTGGGTGATTCTGTCACGGCCGTCCTCCTCTTCATCTGAAGAGGAGAGGCGAGATGGATCTGAGGACCAATACGCGGCGTGGTAAGTGTCCATGGTCAAACTTTAATAAAGAAAGTAGTGAACACTGAACACTATACAAAACCAGTAAACAAAATAACAACCGTGAAGCTAATCATATGGACTGTGCTGAAACAAGCCATCAACATAGACAATCACCCACACACAAACAGTGCAATCCAGGCTACCTAAGTATGATTCTCAATCAGAGACAACTAATGACACCTGCCTCTGATTGAGAACCATACTAGGCCGAAAACATAGAAATGCCCCAAAACATAGAAAAACAAACATAGACTGCCCACCCAACTCACGCCCTGACCATACTAAATAAATACAAAACAACGGAAATAAAGGCCAGAACGTGACACACACACTATTAATTAACTGTTAATATTTGCATAAATTCTGGAAAAATAATGTCTACATCAGAAATTATCTCAATGTGAGCAAGTACATTACTTGCCTTTGGAAAGTATTCAGACCACTTGACTTTTTCCACATTTAGTTACCTTACAGCCTTATTTTGAAATGGATTCAATTCATTTTTCCCCTCTTCAATCTATACACAATAACCAATAATGACAAAGCAAAACACTGTTTTTTTAGGAATTTTAGCTAATTTATTATAATAAAAAAACAGAAATATCACATTTACATAAGTATTCAGACCCTTTTATTCAGTACTTAGCTGAAGAACCTTTGGCAGCGATTACAGCCTATAGTCTTAGGTATGACGCTACAAGCTTGGCACACATGTATTTGGGGAGTTTCTCCATTCTTCTCTGCAGATCTTCTCAAGCTCTGTCAGGTTGGAAGGGGAGCATCGCTGCACAGTTATTTTCAGGTCTCTCCATAGATGTTCGATCGGGTTCAAGTCCAGGTTCTGGCTGGGCCACTCAAGGACAGTCAGAGACTTGTCTTGGTTGTGTGCTTAGGGTCATTGTCCTGTTGGCGAAAGCTGAGAAGATAATCATTACATTTTGCATGCGTTGGTAAGCGTAAGCAAAATGCTCATTTTTCTGATAGTTCACTATGACACAGGAGCTCATCAATCATTCAGTCTAAGAGAGATTAACACAAGTGGATATAAAATCCATAGAGAGAAAAGGGGCCCCAAATCTCCAATAAAGAGGTCAACAGGCTGGCTGCTTGGGCAGATGATGCATTCCTATTAAAATGGGGAGCGTCCACAACAAACACATTTTAGGGTCTTCATATTGTATTAACATCGAGCCCTGTCAGATATGGGGGAGAGGGCCATGGAGGATGCTCTATGAGATGCAGGCTAATGGTGGGGACTTACAGTAGCCGCAGTCAATTGACCTCAGGGCAAATCACTTGACCCCCAACTCCCTCTGGCTCACACATATTATGAGCCGTCTGAAAGGGTGACACACACATGCAAGTACATGCGCAAATACAAGACAGACACACACAAACACAAACATACAGACACTCACAAATACAAACAATTTCCCACACAAACACTGATAGGCAAGCATGAACATTTGAACATACATAGATATCACATAAACAAGCAATCTGTGTAGCCTTTTGGGCCATATGTTCCAATAATGTTCAGTACAGCAATCTATCTCTCAAGTGTGTGTGACACACATAACATCATAATATTACCATGTCACCGGCCCTATTGTGGTAGATGGAAGTGAAGAGGGGGTAAACAGCTTTGGCAATGTGTCCATGAAGTCACAGCTCCTTATAGAGTAATATGAGTAATATGGGGACATAGTGAAAGGCTTGGCGTCTCATCAATATGTAGCTCCCTCTCCATCACATTAGTCATGGGTTTGTGGCAATTATTTTGTACATGCTCTTTCTAAACCTTTGTCCTCATTGATTCTTGCTTGAGAGCTGTGTGAGTACGATTCGATCAAGAGACATTGGGGAAAAATAAATAACTATCCTGATAAAAAAAAGACAGCCTTGAATTTAAATCACCTCAACTGGAGACTTGGAACAGAAAAAAATGAAACAACCCCCTGTCGTCTCTACCAATGTTTGACAAAATCTGTGTCTGTGACACACTTTTAGAGATTTAGATTTACATAGAGAGACAAGGCATGATGATTAGTGCCCTCTAGTGGCTACTGGTAATGTTGTGCTAATGTATGTACATTACACCAGGCCCTGACAGGCTGTTGACTATTAAGTTATCTCAAAGGAAATCATCTGAACTGTCCATTACAACCCTGTTCCACATGCAAATGGTTACAGATTTTAATGGTGTATGAATGTAATAAGAATGTTTTTGAAATCCAAACTGAAGTACACTTTTTGATCATTATGATCATCCTCTAGTTTTTAGAAGCATTGCAAAGCCCTAGCTGCAACTCTGAGAGTGAGCAGCTCACTAAGCATAACATATCATAAAACCGTTGATGGGGAGAACGAGGGTGCTCAGTGCTGCTCTCCCGCACGGTCCAGTGACAGTGTACCTGACCTGTGAGCATGGCTGCTAATCAAGACTAATCATCCAGCTATGTATAGAAACTGTGAATGCCAGAGAATGGAGAACATCCCTTCCAATTAGTGTTTGGGCAGGATGGACCCTGATGCCCCCTTATGCAGCAGAACAGGGTTGTGTTCCAACTAGCACCCTTCCCCCTGCAAGCAGCAGCTCCGGACGACAGACAGGAAGAGACCATCAGTTCTCTGTTACAGCGAGGTGTCATGTCTGGCACATTTTGATGCCATCATGGCAGAATATTCATGTTAATAAAAACAATGAGGGTTTTGTCTCATTCGACTTGATTTCTGAACTGAGACGTGTACGTTGGGGTTTATGCTCCGCTCACATGCTAGTCGGAACTAGGAAACTTGTATAACTTGTATAAATTCAATCAGCTACCAAGTTTCCTAGTTCTGACTATGGCATGTACTGTATAAGTACTGTCCTGTGATGTGATGCTGCAGAAATGCTGTAGACGTGATGAGAGAAGAACTAAGAGCTGTAAAAAAAAGAATGTTTTCCTTTGGTAATGGCAAAAGAAAATCCACCTGAAGATACAAAAACATACAAAGTTATTCAGTAGATTTAAAAAAAAAAATGCTTTGCTGATCCTCAACATGGGAGCCCCACAAGGGTGCGTGCTCAGCCCCCTCCTGTACTCCCTGTTCACCCATGACTGTGTGGTCATGCACGTCTCCAACTCAGCCATCAAGTTTGCTGACGACACAACAATAGTAGGTCTGATTACCAACAATGACCAGAAGGCCAACAGGGAGGAGGTGAGGGCCCCAGTGGAGTGGTGCCAGGATAATAACCTCTCCTTCGATGTCAACAAATGATGGAGCTGATTGTCGAGAGGGTGAAAATCTTCAAGTTCCGCAGTGTGCACATCACTGACAACCTAAAATGGTCCATTCACACAGACATTGTGGTGAAGAAAGGCCGAAGAGGCTGGAGAAATTTGGCTTGGCCCCTAAGGCCCTCACAAACTTCTACAAATGCACCACTGAGAGCATCCTGTCGGTCTGTATCACCGCCTGGTTGCAATTGCACCGTCTGCAACCGCAGGGCTCTCCAGAAGGTGTTGCAGTCAGCCCAACACATCACTGGGGGCACACTGCCATCCCTCCAGGACATCTACAGCACCCGGTGTCACAGGAAGGTCAAGAAGATTATCAAGGACCTCAGCCACCCGAGCCACAGCCTGTTCACCCCGCTACCAGCTAAAAGGCAGAGAGAGTACAGGTGCATCAAAGCTGGGACAGAGAGACTGAAAAACAGCTTCTAACTAAAAGTCATCCGGGTGTTATATCATCACTAGTAGCCGGCTTCTGCCCAGTACCCTGCCCTGCACCTTAGCAACTGTTACTAGCTGGCTACCACCCAGTACTCTACCGTGCACCTTAGAGTCTGCTGCCCTATGTAAATAGTCATTGAACGCTGGTCACTTTAATACGTTTTTAATAATGTTTTAATAACTCTACAAGCTTGGCACACCTGTATTTGGGGAGTTTCTCCCATCCTTCTCTGCAGATCCAACGCTGGTCCGACCAAGCTGACTCCACACTCCAAGACTGCTTCCACCACGCGGACTGGGACATGTTTCGTATTGCGTCAGACAACAACATTGACGAATACGCTGATTCGGTGTGTGAGTTCATTAGAATGTGCGTTGAAGATATCGTTCCCATAGCAACGATTAAAACATTCCCTAACCAGAAACCGTGGATTGATGGCAGCATTTGCGTGAAACTGAAAGCGCGAACCACTGCTTTTAATCAGGGCAAGGTGTCTGGTAACATGACCGAATACAAACAGTGCAGCTATTCCCTCCGCAAGGCTATCAAACAAGCTAAGCGTCAGTACAGAGACAAAGTAGAATCTCAATTCAACGGCTCAGACACAAGAGGCATGTGGCAGGGTCTACAGTCAATCACGGACTACAGGAAGAAATCCAGCCCAGTCACGGACCAGGATGTCCTGCTCCCAGGCAGACTAAATAACTTTTTTGCCCGCTTTGAGGACAATACAGTGCCACTGACACGGCCTGCAACGAAAACATGCGGTCTCTCCTTCACTGCAGCCGAGGTGAGTAAGACATTTAAACGTGTTAACCCTCGCAAGGCTGCAGGCCCAGACGGCATCCCCAGCCGCGCCCTCAGAGCATGCGCAGACCAGCTGGCCGGTGTGTTTACGGACATATTCAATCAATCCCTATACCAGTCTGCTGTTCCCACATGCTTCAAGAGGGCCACCATTGTTCCTGTTCCCAAGAAAGCTAAGGTAACTGAGCTAAACGACTACCGCCCCGTAGCACTCACTTCCGTCATCATGAAGTGCTTTGAGAGACTAGTCAAGGACCATATCACCTCCACCCTACCTGACACCCTAGACCCACTCCAATTTGCTTACCGCCCAAATAGGTCCACAGACGATGCAATCTCAACCACACTGCACACCGCCCTAACCCATCTGGACAAGAGGAATACCTATGTGAGAATGCTGTTCATTGACTACAGCTCGGCATTCAACACCATAGTACCCTCCAAGCTCGTCATCAAGCTCGAGACCCTGGGTCTCGACCCCGCCCTGTGCAACTGGGTACTGGACTTCCTGACGGGCCGCCCCCAGGTGGTGAGGGTAGGCAACAACATCTCCTCCCCGCTGATCCTCAACACTGGGGCCCCACAAGGGTGCGTTCTCAAAGGAAATCATCTGAACTGTCCATTACAACCCTGTTCCACATGCAAATGGTTACAGATTTTAATGGTGTATGAATGTAATAAGAATGTTTTTGAAATCCAAACTGAAGTACACTTTTTGATCATTATGATCATCCTCTAGTTTTTAGAAGCATTGCAAAGCCCTAGCTGCAACTCTGAGAGTGAGCAGCTCACTAAGCATAACATATCATAAAACCGTTGATGGGGAGAACGAGGGTGCTCAGTGCTGCTCTCCCGCACGGTCCAGTGACAGTGTACCTGACCTGTGAGCATGGCTGCTAATCAAGACTAATCATCCAGCTATGTATAGAAACTGTGAATGCCAGAGAATGGAGAACATCCCTTCCAATTAGTGTTTGGGCAGGATGGACCCTGATGCCCCCTTATGCAGCAGAACAGGGTTGTGTTCCAACTAGCACCCTTCCCCCTGCAAGCAGCAGCTCCGGACGACAGACAGGAAGAGACCATCAGTTCTCTGTTACAGCGAGGTGTCATGTCTGGCACATTTTGATGCCATCATGGCAGAATATTCATGTTAATAAAAACAATGAGGGTTTTGTCTCATTCGACTTGATTTCTGAACTGAGACGTGTACGTTGGGGTTTATGCTCCGCTCACATGCTAGTCGGAACTAGGAAACTTGTATAACTTGTATAAATTCAATCAGCTACCAAGTTTCCTAGTTCTGACTATGGCATGTACTGTATAAGTACTGTCCTGTAATGTGATGCTGCAGAAATGCTGTAGACGTGATGAGAGAAGAACTAAGAGCTGTAAAAAAAAGAATGTTTTCCTTTGGTAATGGCAAAAGAAAATCCACCTGAAGATACAAAAACATACAAAGTTATTCAGTAGATTTAAAAAAAAAAATGCTTTGCTGATCCTCAACATGGGAGCCCCACAAGGGTGCGTGCTCAGCCCCCTCCTGTACTCCCTGTTCACCCATGACTGTGTGGTCATGCACGTCTCCAACTCAGCCATCAAGTTTGCTGACGACACAACAATAGTAGGTCTGATTACCAACAATGACCAGAAGGCCAACAGGGAGGAGGTGAGGGCCCCAGTGGAGTGGTGCCAGGATAATAACCTCTCCTTCGATGTCAACAAATGATGGAGCTGATTGTCGAGAGGGTGAAAATCTTCAAGTTCCGCAGTGTGCACATCACTGACAACCTAAAATGGTCCATTCACACAGACATTGTGGTGAAGAAAGGCCGAAGAGGCTGGAGAAATTTGGCTTGGCCCCTAAGGCCCTCACAAACTTCTACAAATGCACCACTGAGAGCATCCTGTCGGTCTGTATCACCGCCTGGTTGCAATTGCACCGTCTGCAACCGCAGGGCTCTCCAGAAGGTGTTGCAGTCAGCCCAACACATCACTGGGGGCACACTGCCATCCCTCCAGGACATCTACAGCACCCGGTGTCACAGGAAGGTCAAGAAGATTATCAAGGACCTCAGCCACCCGAGCCACAGCCTGTTCACCCCGCTACCAGCTAAAAGGCAGAGAGAGTACAGGTGCATCAAAGCTGGGACAGAGAGACTGAAAAACAGCTTCTAACTAAAAGTCATCCGGGTGTTATATCATCACTAGTAGCCGGCTTCTGCCCAGTACCCTGCCCTGCACCTTAGCAACTGTTACTAGCTGGCTACCACCCAGTACTCTACCGTGCACCTTAGAGTCTGCTGCCCTATGTAAATAGTCATTGAACGCTGGTCACTTTAATACGTTTTTAATAATGTTTTAATAACTCTACAAGCTTGGCACACCTGTATTTGGGGAGTTTCTCCCATCCTTCTCTGCAGATCCAACGCTGGTCCGACCAAGCTGACTCCACACTCCAAGACTGCTTCCACCACGCGGACTGGGACATGTTTCGTATTGCGTCAGACAACAACATTGACGAATACGCTGATTCGGTGTGTGAGTTCATTAGAATGTGCGTTGAAGATATCGTTCCCATAGCAACGATTAAAACATTCCCTAACCAGAAACCGTGGATTGATGGCAGCATTCGCGTGAAACTGAAAGCGCGAACCACTGCTTTTAATCAGGGCAAGGTGTCTGGTAACATGACCGAATACAAACAGTGCAGCTATTCCCTCCGCAAGGCTATCAAACAAGCTAAGCGTCAGTACAGAGACAAAGTAGAATCTCAATTCAACGGCTCAGACACAAGAGGCATGTGGCAGGGTCTACAGTCAATCACGGACTACAGGAAGAAATCCAGCCCAGTCACGGACCAGGATGTCCTGCTCCCAGGCAGACTAAATAACTTTTTTGCCCGCTTTGAGGACAATACAGTGCCACTGACACGGCCTGCAACGAAAACATGCGGTCTCTCCTTCACTGCAGCCGAGGTGAGTAAGACATTTAAACGTGTTAACCCTCGCAAGGCTGCAGGCCCAGACGGCATCCCCAGCCGCGCCCTCAGAGCATGCGCAGACCAGCTGGCCGGTGTGTTTACGGACATATTCAATCAATCCCTATACCAGTCTGCTGTTCCCACATGCTTCAAGAGGGCCACCATTGTTCCTGTTCCCAAGAAAGCTAAGGTAACTGAGCTAAACGACTACCGCCCCGTAGCACTCACTTCCGTCATCATGAAGTGCTTTGAGAGACTAGTCAAGGACCATATCACCTCCACCCTACCTGACACCCTAGACCCACTCCAATTTGCTTACCGCCCAAATAGGTCCACAGACGATGCAATCTCAACCACACTGCACACCGCCCTAACCCATCTGGACAAGAGGAATACCTATGTGAGAATGCTGTTCATTGACTACAGCTCGGCATTCAACACCATAGTACCCTCCAAGCTCGTCATCAAGCTCGAGACCCTGGGTCTCGACCCCGCCCTGTGCAACTGGGTACTGGACTTCCTGACGGGCCGCCCCCAGGTGGTGAGGGTAGGCAACAACATCTCCTCCCCGCTGATCCTCAACACTGGGGCCCCACAAGGGTGCGTTCTGAGCCCTCTCCTGTACTCCCTGTTCACCCACGACTGCGTGGCCACGCACGCCTCCAACTCAATCATCAAGTATGCGGACGACACGACAGTGGTAGGCTTGATTACCAACAACGACGAGACGGCCTACAGGGAGGAGGTGAGGGCCCTCGGAGTGTGGTGTCAGGAAAATAACCTCACACTCAACGTCAACAAAACTAAGGAGATGATTGTGGACTTCAGGAAACAGCAGAGGGAACACCCCCCTATCCACATCGATGGAACAGTAGTGGAGAGGGTAGCAAGTTTTAAGTTCCTCGGCATACACATCACAGACAAACTGAATTGGTCCACACACACAGACAGCATTGTGAAGAAGGAGCAGCAGCGCCTCTTCAACCTCAGGAGGCTGAAGAAATTTGGCTTGTCACCAAAAGCACTCACAAACTTCTACAGATGCACAATCGAGAGCATCCTGGCGGCCTGTATCACCGCCTGGTACGGCAACTTCTCCGCCCTCAACCGTAAGGCTCTCCAGAGGGTGGTGAGGTCTGCACAACGCATCACCGGGGGCAAACTACCTGCCCTCCAGGACACCTACACCACCGATGTCACAGGAAGGTCATAAAGATCATCAAGGACATCAACCACCCGAGCCACTGCCTGTTCACCCCGCTATCATCCAGAAGGCGAGGTCAGTACAGGTGCATCAAAGCTGGGACCGAGAGACTGAAAAACAGCTTCTATCTCAAGGCCATCAGACTGTTAAACAGCCACCACTAACATTGAGTGGCTGCTGCCAACACACTGACACTGACTCAACTCCAGCCACTTTAATAATGGGAATTGATGGGAAATGATGTAAATATATCACTAGCCACTTTAAACAATGCTACCTTATATAATGTTACTTACCCTACATTATTCATCTCATATGCATACGTATATACTGTACTCTATATCATCGACTGTATCCTTATGTAATACATGTATCACTAGCCACTTTAACTATGCCACTTTGTTTACATACTCATCTCATATGTATATACTGTACTCGATACCATCTACTGTATCTTGCCTATGCTGCTCTGTACCATCACTCATTCATATATCCTTATGTACATATTCTTTACCCCCTTACACTGTGTACAAGACAGTAGTTTTGGAATTGTTAGTTAGATTACTTGTTGGTTATTACTGCATTGTCGGAACTAGAAGCACAAGCATTTCGCTACACTCGCATTAACATCTGCTAACCATGTGTATGTGACAAATACAATTTGATTTGATTTGATTTGATTTGATTTGAGATCCTCTCAAACTTCGTCAGGGTGGATGGGGAGTGTTGCTGCACAGATATTTTCAGGTTTCTCCAGAGATGTTCAATCTGGTTCAAGTCCGGGCTCTGGCTGGGCCAATCAAGGCTGTGTGCTTAGGGTCATTGTCCTGTTGGAAGGTGAACCTTCACCCCAGTCTGAGGTCCTGCGCTCTCTTGAGCAGGTTTTCATCAAGGATCTCTCTGTACTTTGCTCTGTTCATCTTTGCTTCGATCCTCACTAGCCTCTCAGTCCCTGCCGCTGAAAAACAACACCACAGCATGATGTTGCCACCACCATGCTTTACCGTAGTGATCTAGCCACTGGGATTTTTGCTCTCTCTTCAAGGCAAAACTTCTCCAGCTCCTTCAAGTTGGATTGGTTCCACTGGTGTACAGCAATCTGTCATACCACAGATTCTTAATTGGATTGAGGTCTAGGCTTAAACCACTTGAGTGTTGCTTTAGTAGTATGCTTAGGGTCATTGTACTGCTGGAAGGTGAACCTCCGCCCCAGTCTCAAATCTCTGGAAGACTGAAACAGGTTTCCCTCAAGAATATCCCTGTATTTAGCCCCATCCATCAATTCTGACCAGTTTTCCAGTCCCTGCTGATGAAACACATCCCCACAGCATGATGCTGTCACCACCATCCTTCACTGTGAGGATGCTGTTCTCAGGGTGATGAAAAGTGTTGGGTTTGCGCCAGACATAGCGTTTTCCTTGATGGCCAAAAAGCTCAATTTTAGTCTCATCTGACCAGAGTACCTTCTTCCATATTTTTGGGGAGTCTCCCAAATGCCTTTTGGAAAACACCCATTGTGTTTGCTTATTTTTTTCTTTTAGCAATGTATTTTTTTCTGGCCACTCTTCTGTAAAGCCCAGCTCTGTGGAGTGTACGGCTTAAAGCGGTCCTATGGACAGATGTGTGGAGCTTTGAAGCTCCTTTAGGGTTATCTTTGGTCTCTTTGTTACCTCTCCGGTTAATGCCCTTCTAGCCTGGTACATGAGTTTTGGTGGGCGGCCCTCTGTTTGTTGTGGTGCCATATTCTTTCCATTTTTTAATTATGGCTTTAATGGTGCTCCGTGTGATGTTCAAAGTTTCAGATATTTTTTTTTATAACCCAACCCTGATCTGTACTTCTCCACAACTTTGTCCCTAACCTGTTTGGAGAGCTCCTTGCTCTTCATGGTGCCGCTTGCTTGGTGGTGCCCCTTGCTTAGTGGTGTTGCAGACTCTGGGGCCTTTCAGAACAGGTGTATATATACTGAGATCATGTGACAGATCATGTGACACTTAGATTGCACACAGGTGGATTTTATTTAACTAATTATGTGACTTCTGAAGGTAATTGGTTGCACCAGATCTTCTTTAGGGGCTTCATAGCAAAGGGGGTGAAAACATATGCACCACTTTTCCATTTCCAAATTTTTACAATTTTTGTAAACATATATTTTTTTCACTTCACCAATTTGGACAATTTTCTGTATG
Source organism: Oncorhynchus mykiss (assembly GCF_057628025.1). NCBI lineage: Eukaryota > Metazoa > Chordata > Actinopteri > Salmoniformes > Salmonidae > Oncorhynchus > Oncorhynchus mykiss. The sequence goes on along the minus strand of NC_143035.1, from coordinate 978,592 downwards.
TCCATTACATAAAATACAAATACAAATCAATTTAAATTATAGGTTGTAATGCAACAAAATAGGAAAAATGCCAAGGGGGATGAATACTTTTGCAAGGCACTGTATGTATATGCATACACTACCGTTCAAAAGTTTGGGGTCACTTGGAAATGTCCTTGTTTTTGAAGGAAAAGCACATTTTTTTGTCCATTAAAATAACATCAAATTGATCAGAAATACATTGTAGACATTGTTAATGTTGTAAATGACTATATCAACATAGGCGTAAAGATGCCCATTATCAGCAACCTGTGTTGCTGTGTTCCAATGACATGTTGTGTTAGCTAATCCAAGTTTGTCATTTTAAAAGGCTAATTGATCATTAGAAAACCCCTTTGCAATTACGTTAGCACAGCTGAAAACGGTTGTTTCTGATTAAAGAAGCAATAATACTGGCCATCTTTAGACTAGTTGAGTATCTGGAGCATCAGTGTTTGTGCGTTCGATTACCGGCTTAAAACAGACAGAAACAAATAACTTTCTTCTGAAACTTGTCAGGCTATTCTTGTTCTGAGAAATAAAGGCTATTCCATGTGAGAAATTGACAAGATACTGAAGATCTCGTACAATGCTGTGTACTACTCCCTTCACAGAACAGCAAAAACTGGCTCTAGCCAGAATATAAAGAGGAGTGGGAGGCCCCGGTGCACAACTGAGCAAGAGGACAAGTACGTTAGAGTGTCTAGTTTGAGAAACAGATGCTTCACAAGTCCTTAACTAGCAGCTTCATTAAATAGTAACTGCAAAACACCAGTCACAACGTCAACAGTGAAGTGGCGACTCCGGGATGCTTGCCTTCTTGCTGCCTAGAAGGCCAGCATCCCCGAGTCGCCTCTTCACTGTTGACATTGAGACTGGTGTTTTGCAGGTACTATTTACTGAAGCTGCCAGTTGAGGACTTGTGAGTCGTCTGTTTCTCAAACTAGACACTCTAATGTACTTGTCCTCTTGCTCAGTTGTGCATATCTATTTAGATATCTATGTTGATATTCCATTAAAAATCAGCCGTTTCCAGCTACAATAGTCATCTACAACATTAACATTGTCTACACTGTATTTCTGATAAATTTGATGTCACTTTAATGGACAAAAAACAAGAACATTTCTAAGTTACCCCAAACTTTTGAACGGTGGTGTGTAAATATGTATTATATCTATATTCCGGACTCAGACATTGCTCGTTCTGATAATTCTTAATTTCTTTCCTTTTATTTTATGGGATTGTGTGTAATGTTTTTTGTATTGTTAGGTATTACTGCACTCCCAAATGTTAGAAACATAAGCATTTCGCTGCAACTGCGATAACATCTGCAAAATCTCTCTCTCTCTCTCTCTCTCTCTCTCTCTCTCTCTCTCTCTCTCTCTCTCTCTCTCGTGTAGCATGTGCAATCCCTCACACAGTTGGGGCTAGTGCGATAGTTCTGTTGTGAATCAGTGATCCTCTGGTTTGGCTCTGGCCCGAAACTCCTGGTTCCCCTGGCAGTAGATACAGGCTATTTAAATGCTCCATTGGAGAGAGATTATAGTTTATGCAAGGTCACTGGGGATGTGATAATTATAATCACAGGTTTTTGGCTCTGCAATGACAGCCATTTGTTATTTTCACTTGAGTAATTCTTGCGGCCCGAGGATGTTGACAAGCGTGCACTGATTTAGTGGCCTCCAGCCCCCTCTTCCCCTAAAAACCCTCCCCATGGAGATGCCAGGCAGGCAGCCTGTGCCCCCCCCCCCTCTCTGACACTCCCTCAGAGACCAGAGGCACACCAGCACCAGTCTGGGGAGAGGGGCTGGTCATAAACAGAAACAGAAGAAGAGAGTGGTGGGTCAAAGATGGATTTGGGTGAGAGACTCCTTTAAACCCCATGTAGTCAGTTTGATTTCTGCAATAGGTTTCTGCTCTTTGTCTGTTCACTCACATTTATGGCAAAACATTTCGGCCGCACATCCTAGAAACAGGAGGCCAGACATTTTAAAGTGGAGATGGGCTTGTTACTTTATCAGTGAGAGCATATGGGGAGAATGTACAAAAATGTATCTTACTGCTATTACAGCTATTGTGGTCTTAGGTCTTACAGTACTAATACCAGCACTAATAATGCAAGGGAATATTGAATCCCTTATTCAGTAAAGAGCCCAGTCAGCGATGACAGGAAAAATGTGTTCATCTGTCAAATCAGTCAATAAACTAGTTGCCTTTCACATTGCCACCTTGAGCCAATGCATAGCTAGCTGCAGGCATATAAGGCAGCCAAGTCTCCAAGGTGAGGATTTGCTACTTATTCTCTGTCTAATTTCGGTGCAACTGTAGCTTCTTTCTCTGTCACCATGTGAAGGACAATCCAATCCTCCACAGAGAACGAAGGGGGAAAAAGCATCATTAGGTATTCCACTCCGAAGGCCCTAATCCCAATTGGATTTGTGAGAAATCTGAAGGCAATGCAATTGTGCAATTTGCACACAAAGTGGTCCGAATTGATCTAAAATAAACCCTCAACTTTAAATGTGCAAAAAAGACTAGCAGATAATTACATCATTTAGGAAATTGATTGCTTTGGAGTCAATGCAAAAGCTTTAGGAAACAGAAGATAAATGGCGACAGGGTCCGTTTTAGGGGGGAACCATTGACGTTGACGATGACCAAAGAAAGATTATATATTTCAAGCTGCACAAAAAGGTGAGGACAAAATCTAAGTGCTTCAGAGGGGACAATGGAAGACAGAATTAGGGCCAACAAAAGATTTCATTAAGCCAAACAAGGCTTAACTACAAAATCAATATGTCATAATTAAACCAGGAACCTTGCCTTTAGTGCAGAGAAAGAGACAAGGTAGAATGGAACTTATTTGGACTAAATGATGGCCAGGGCTATTAAGATTTGAAGATAAATGCTTTGGCCACACAAAAGACACTACTCAATATATATTTATTCCTTTCCTTTGTGGGAATACTTTCTTTCATGCTCAGTATTAGAGAGCAATAGCCGTGGATCTGTCAGTGGGACTAAGCAGCACTACAGAGAGCAGACAGTGGAAACACTGGCCTTTACAAGAACCCTTACTTACAACATTTTTTTTTTATTTAACTAGGCAAGCCAGTTAAGAACAAATTCTTATTAACAATGACGGACTACCCCGGCCAAACCATCCCCTAACCCAGACGACGCTGGGACAATTATGAGGCGCCCTATGGGACTCCCTATCACGGCCAGTTGTGATACAGCCCGGGATCGAACCAGGGTCTGTAGTGATGCCTCTAGCACTGATGCACTGCAAAAAAACATAAAGGAGCCAAGTTCTGTAATACAAGTTAAACCAGGTTTGTTTTGCTCTTTTGCATACGGGCAAAATAAACCGTCTAATAGCTAATCAGAATAGTAAATGTTTACCTTAAAATCATGGCAGAATATTTAAGAGTATTTAGAAGTTTTTATGAAAATAATTACCCAATTGGCATCTATACTATTGTAGAAGGGAAGCCATTGTTCATTTCAGATTTCTCTTTTGCCTGTTAGAAGGGCCTCTTACTCTGCTACTAGGTTATTAACTGTGATCATGGGGTAGTAGAGTAGAGTAGAAGTGGATGGCACAGATCAGGATCAGTCAGTGTGATGGCCCCATTTTAGGATTCCTCTTTATACAGAGGTCATACTTTGAGTGAATTCATTTAAACACTTTTCCACTTGAGGCAACGGGTAGAGATGTAATACATTAGAGTTGAATGGGAGTGCAGAATACCTGCACACAGAGAACCTGACAAATTAACATTTGTTCTGCCTCATTTACATTTTATGAATACAGCACTACTACAATCTATCTAAGAGCCATTGTTATCCTCTCCAATTTTATCCTCTTTTTGATCATTTCATTAATTTTCATTTGAGCCAGTGGGCGGGAATCTTGTATTTTTCCCCCCAAATAAACTTCCCTGGAATTTATCAAATGAAAATTCTGGACAGATATAGGCATGTTAGTCTATTCTAGCTCATATACTTAGCAAGGACAAGGATTTCAGCCAGGTCATAGTAAGGTCAAACACAATACCTTAGGCATGCAGCCTGGGTTGTCAATACACATGTTTGTGACACACTATCTAGGTTTCATCTGCCACCCATTTCCATTCATTAGCTGTTATCCATTAGTAGACTTGTAAATGTGTAAAAAATAAAAATAAAATAAAAAGTACATTTGGGAATTTTGCTTCTGAAACAGTTCCCTTCGGGCATAGTGAGGGAACGGGAGAAAAGGGACAGCACCACCTGGTTAGGAAAAATTTGAGTAGAATTGGCATCAAGACAATTAAACATTATTACACGTTAAGCGCTATTAGCACTGTTAGTAGTGTAATTGTAAAACATTAGTATTATATTGGGAATGTGGTATTAACCAAAAGGTTACTGGTTCAAATCGCTGTTAAGGTAATGAGTGTTGTACTTGAGTTAGGTACCTAATCTGCATTACCTATCTAGCTGTTAGCAGACAACGCCAACATGCATACATGATTGCTGCAGTCCTTTCATCCTGCGAATTATAGTTAATCCAATAAATCTTTTAAGTGAATGAGCACAGATTCCTACTGATAACTGGTTAGTTATTGCTTTCCTTGGGTTGGATAAATGTCCTTTTGCCAGGAAAAAGAAAAGAAACGTGAAAAAGCAGTAGCAAAATCCCACAATAATGAGGATTCCAAGGGCCCTTACAGGGATAATAATCCTAATAATAATAATAATCAGTGACACACACCTTTTTAATGGTCCTCATATTTCTTCAGTAGTCGGCCGCATTATGAATACAAATTCCCTGTGCAGTAATCAATTATGAAATTGTATATGTAGAAGAAATGAGTAGCTTTCTCCTAATCTGCTAAGGGTAGCTACAGTCACCTTCCTGTGAGGAGGCTTTCATTAGCCCTGGGGCTTTGTGGCTGGCTGAAGGGGGGAGTAGGGGGATGTGGGGGATATCTCTAGCAGAAATAACAAACGAGGCCACTCTGCTGATAAGGGGAGCTGGTGGCCGGCTGCCGGGCGATAGCAGGCCCCCACTGCATCGATCTCATTTCCAGGGGTCAGCCTCCGCCTCCCTCCCCACGCCTCCCTGAGATGCAGAAATTAATACGCCTCCCCCAAGTCATTACAGGAATTTAGCCCCCCCCCCCCCCCCCCCAGACCCCCTCCTTTAGAGTCAGGGCTTTATCAATCTGTTTCTCTTCAGTGCATTAAGTGTTTGCTGGGTATGTGGATATTTTTTAGCCACTATAGATTGAACCATCGCGCACCACTTTTGTTAAAGGAAACAAAAATCATCATAACATGGTGGTGAATATTAGAATAATTAACGTCAGAAGCATGTGAGAAGAATAGGAAATGTGCAGAACATTTTTCTCCAACTACAATGTTGACCGAAAAGAGTGTCAGCCGCTACACCCCAGCACTCCGATACCGCTCCTGGCATGTATGACTTCACAGATATGTATGCATAGGGTTAATATGCTTTTGCCTTCTTAAAAAAAGCAGCCTAAAAGCTAACAGGCTTCAGTGGATGACGTTAACCCTTGCCTCTTGTGCTATACACACTTTCTGAAGCATTAATCTATGAAATTAATCTGAAATTGCTCCAAAGTTTCTAATGCCTCCTCTGTGTCTTCTGTTTCAGGAGATTTATTTTGAACAGAGTTTGCCCCAAAATGCTGTCAGAAAGTGTGTTTAACTGTCCAACCGCTCCAATACAACTAAAAACGCTTGCAAAGAGAGAAAATGACAATTTCTGCTGCAATGGATAACATAGCACAAAAAGGAGGACAATAAAATGGGTACAAGTACTTTCAGTATGGGTTTCATACTTTTTAATTTGATCATCTAAATTATAATGTATTTTTCGAAGATACATTTTTGAACATTCTGCATTTAACATGAGCATACCCATAAGCCTAATACTTTGGCAAAGACTAAGCTATGACAGAACATGTGCTTTTGTACCTTAAAGTGTAATAGCATTGGATCAGTGGATGCTCCTCAGAGGAGAAAGAAGAGGACCATCCTATTCAAAGAATTTCATAAAAATAAAAATGGATAAAACTATAATAAATATACAGTGCATTTGGAAAGTATTCATACCCCTTGACCTGATCGAACGTCTCTGGAAAGACCTGTTGTGCTGCAAAGTTGCCCATACAACCTGACAGAGCTTGAGATGATCTCTCGAAAAGAATGGGAGAATCTCCCGAATACAGGTGTGCCACGCTTGTAGTGTCATGCCCAAGAAGACTCAAGGCTGTAATCACTGCCAAAGCTGCTTTAACAAAGTACTGAGTACTTATGTAAATGTCATAATTCAGTTTGAAATGTTTTACACATTTGCAAACATTTCTAAAAACCTGTTTTTGCTTCGTCATTATTTTGGTAATGTGTGTAGATTGATGAGTGGGGAAAAATGATTTAATCCATTTTAGAATAAGGCTGTAAACTAACAAAATGTGAAAAGAGTCAGGAGGACTGAATACTTTCCGAATACACTGTATTCACATCACCAAATAACTGATTAAAACAAACTGTTTTGCAATGAAGGTGTTCAGTAGCCTCAACAGCACTCCCTAGATTAACACCACTGCTATTTTCTGTCCTCCTCTTCAATACAAAACTTAGGTTGCTCATGGTTCTCACCTCCTTCCATAGACTTACGCAGGAATTATGATGATTATGATGATGAGCACTTTGCTCTTGCAGCAGGAACTGGCATGTTGTCTATCCAATCAAAGGATCAGATAATTAATTTAGTACTGAAAGCATAAGCTACAGCTAGCTAGCACTGGAGTGCACAATAGTTGAACAGTTTTGAACAAATTCATTTCTTCACAAATTAAGGAGAAGCAGCAGAGAGAGAGAGAAAGAGACGGCTATGTTTTGTTGTATATCTTTCTTCCTGTTCGTTTACCTTTCACTTACTTAGCTAGCTAATATAGCTCATTTAGCCTATTCAACATCTTGACTCAAACAGAGAAGGATGCTATTTATGTTAGCTGGCTTGCTAAGTCTAGCCAACACTGCAACTCTTCCAACTCATGGTAAGCTTTCGGTTTTATAAATGTATTGCCACCGGGACCCGCCGATTTAACTGTACTGCATGATTGTACACGTGGATAGGATTGTGGGTTTACTAACATGTTAGTTCTAGTTGCTATGTGGACTAGCTATGATGTTAGCTAATATGGTGAACGATGTAGGCTGAGTAGCGGTTAGCGGTTATGGTATGAAGGTTTTTTCGTCTGTTCACAGACAGCTGTTTTGTTGTGCACTTAAATCCACAAGTGAAGGGAAAAGGTGAGAGAGTGAATTATTCAACGAGCAAAGTGACGATGCTGTATGTCATTGCTATGAAAGTTAACTGTGTATACTGGTGATCAGGGGTATATTCATTCTGATGATTTTGTTGCAAAACATTTCTTAAACGGAAAGAAACGGAACGAATCGGGGATGGACCTACCTGTGAATTTGTCCAATGGAAACTCTCATTTGGACTAATGATAACACCTCAGATCAGCTAGATGCAGGCAAGAGTGTGCAAGGCAGTATTGAATGTGTCATTATCTGTCACCTTGATTATTCCAATTTGTCTCTCGACCTATGTTATAAACTTTCATATGCAGGCTAAGTTGTAGCAACCTCTTGATGGGTATAGGGCAAATTCAACTATCATGTAGTAGCCTAAACCTTTCAACGCTACATTGAGCTGCGTGAATGGAATATGAATGACAGTCATATTGTAATGGGAACATGGCCATAGAAATATGGCCATGGTCATAAAAAAAATGTGTCCTCGCTAATCTTAAACGGCACCGACAGCGAATTCCATTGGATAATGTATTATACTAGAAGCTGAGATGTGAATATTAGACTACAGTAGGCTACACTACTCTCACAGTTTTTTCAACCTGTCTGGAAACCTCTAATATAACTATTTTTAGGATAGGGAAAACCCTTATGTCATGATCGTAGCTCTGCAATGGAGCTGGGCTCAGCTCCCCACCACCACCAATGTAAATGAGATATGAGCGGGTGCTGAATTAGGCCCCTTTTCATCTGCAGGATGGCTTCAGCAAATAGGGTGAGATAAGGAAATCCCTGTAATTACACAGAGACACATTGGTCAATTCAACACTGTAAGTACCTGAGCGTGTTTGCCTGCTCCAAGAAAAAGGGAGGGAGGGGATAGAAGACCTGGATGCCTTATCCTCTGTGATATTAAGTGATTCTAGTGAGATCAATAGAAGTACATCATGCCAGAATGTTAAGACGAGCACCCGGAGCTCGGCCCCTTTGTGGTTGCTATCGCTCTATCATTTTTTGGTAATATCATTTCTGAATAAAATTTTATGGCTCATTACTTTTCGGTGGAGACTGTCTGTAATGGAATCTATAGTAAGGAAGGCTAGGCCTTTGTGCCTGGGTTCTCGCTCTGTTAACATGTTATTTATTTCTAATTGACTGATTATAAAACACAGTGTTATCATTTCTGATATTTAAAAGCGAAGGATTCAATCATCATTTGGTCAAAAGGTTTCCCAATGAACAATTAAGTTGTAATGGGACACTTGTTCTATCTAATCCAATGGTGTATGATGTCATTAAACAAGCTCCAATAATCAACTTGAGAAGGCTAGAGTTTTCACATGGCGGGCACTTATTACTGATGTATCACCTCATACAATAATAAAACATAGTTCTGTAAGCTCTTTCATGCAGGAGCTGTAGAAGACTCAAGTGTATAGGGAGGTTTTATTAAAAGGGGTTCAAAGTGGCACTGGTACCACGCAGGGAGAGTTTGGGAAAAGAGATCAATTAACCCCCACTAGACCCCACATCAACTTGACTACACCACTCAGAAACACAAACACACATAAATTGCTCATAACTGTACTAACTTTCATTTTAACACAGGCCCGTCTTTCAGAACAGAATAATTATCACATTTGCCTGTGCATTGAAATGAAATCATATCAACATTACATCCAAGTATAATGAATGCAATACTAGTATTTACAAGTGGTGCATATATTTGATTTTCCTGCACACAGACACTATCAGGAAAATGTTTTTCTATCCTATTTCCTCCTCTCTCTCCATGGTGACAAAACAGCAGGCAGTTTTAGACTCTCAGGTCCTTGACTGTCACAAGGTCATAGGGAAGGTTTTAATTGCTGTGGGCTGTTAGCTATGTGCTTTCATGGGCCTCGCCATGATAAATTGCTCATTGCTTGAAAAGCTAGTCTATATAAACAAGCTTATCTCCCCCTCTATAATGAAAAATGAGTTGTGAGTATCATTGTTAATCACAGTAATTGTTAATGTTAAGAGGGTTGGTTTTCACCGTCTCCCCATTATTGATTTTTTTTACATTAAAATCCTGCTGCTTCTGCCTCACATTCTAATTCCATATAATCCTCCTAATTAGTTATTTTTGGCTCCCGTGTCTCTCTCATACCCGGTTATCTAGAAGATAAAGGGAATTGCTTGTCCCACTACTCACACATTATAGTGTAGATATCCCCTGGTCTGTGTCTCCATGGTCTGTGGATTTTACCACTGCAGCATAATAAATACAGATTTTCACCTTTAATTCTGCGCTATTTTAGTAACTAACTATATATCATCAATATGATCTGCCAGCTATTGCAATGGGGAGGGTTTTGATATCTTAAAGGGGCAACCTGCAGTTGCTACCATCATTTTTGGACTAATAAATTAATGATATGCTATATACCCATTGATTCTTGAAGAACATAAAGTGCATAATAATAATAATAATAATAATAATCCATAATGTTAAAGTAGAATTATGTTTATAGAAAACAAATTCATAAAAATGAAAAGCTGAAGTCTTGAGTCAATAAGTATTCATCCTCTTTGTTATGTCAAGCCTAAATAAGTTCAGGAGTAAAAATGTGTTTAACAAATCACATAAGTATCATGAGGTCTCCTTCCTAACTCAGTTGCCAGAGAGGAAGGAAACTGCTCAGGGATTTCACTATGAGGCCAATGGTGATTTTAAAACAATTACAGAGTTTGATGTTTGTGGTATGAGAAAACTGAGGACGGAACAACAGAGTGAAAAGAATGAAGCTTGTACAGAATAAAAATATTCCAAAACATGCATCCTGTTTGAAGATACGCTATGCAGAAATCACTCCGCCATTTCCTGGTTGATGAAATTTGAATACAGTGCATTCGGAAAGTATTCAGACCCCTTGACTTTTCCCACATTTGGCTGCATTACAACCTTATTCTATAATTTATTTAATATTTTTTTCCCCTTATACACATAATACCCCAGTTTTTTTTAAACATTTTTGCAAATGTATAAAAATAAAAACCGGAAATATCACATTTACATGAGTATTCAGAACACAAAATGTGGAAAAAGTCAAGGGGTGTGAATACTTTCTGAAGGCACCGTAACTTACCCCATCAGAACCCAAAATATACGCTTGTTTTACTACAATGTTTGTAAACAAATCAAATTTAAACAAACACCGTATAGCCTCAACACATGGATAAAACTAAATGCTGATATCATTGATGGCCAGCCCTTGCATCCGTAGCTATGTCTATGAATTTGAGATTGGTTATATTTCTCCAGCCCCACCCCTTAGCTTTTCACTTTGCCGCTTTGAAGCCCAATAAACTATCAAAATGAGAGATCGCTAATTTAGCTTTTCAATAGTGTTAATTTCATTATTGGTAGTGTAGAGGGTTGATGTGGTGTAATAGGCTCATAGTCAGGTAATATCACAGAGCCACTGGTAGCCTATTCTACAGTGGTTAGCTTCTCAGACACATGATTAGCCAACTAGTGATCTCCACCAGAATATGAGAGGGAGATTGGATTGCACACTGTCTATCACACAATAATTAAATGATACTATTTATATGTACATATACAGTGCCTTGCGAAAGTATTCGGCCCCCTTGAACTTTGCGACCTTTTGCCACATTCCAGGCTTCAAACATAAATATATAAAACTGTATTGTTTTGTGAAGAATCAACAACAAGTGGGACACAATCATGAAGTGGAACGACATTTATTGGATATTTCAAACTTTTTTAACAAATCAAAAACGGAAAAATTGGGCGTGCAAAATTATTCAGCCCCCTTAAGTTAATACTTTGTAGCGCCACCTTTTGCTGCGATTACAGCTGTAAGTCGCTTGGGGTATGTCTCTATCAGTTTTGCACATCGAGAGACTGAAATTTTTCCCCATTCCTCCTTGCAAAACAGCTCGAGCTCAGTGAGGTTGGATGGAGAGCATTTGTGAACAGCAGTTTTCAGTTCTTTCCACAGATTCTCGATTGGATTCAGGTCTGGACTTTGACTTGGCCATTCTAACACCTGGATATGTTTATTTTTGAACCATTCCATTGTAGATTTTGCTTTTTGTTTTGGATCATTGTCTTGTTGGAAGACAAATCTCCGTCCCAGTCTCAGGTCTTTTGCAGACTCCATCAGGTTTTCTTCCAGAATGGTCCTGTATTTGGCTCCATCCATCTTCCCATCAATTTTAACCATCTTCCCTGTCCCTGCTGAAGAAAAGCAGGCCCAAACCATGATGCTGCCACCACCATGTTTGACAGTGGGGATGGTGTGTTCAGCTGTGTTGCTTTTACGCCAAACATAACGTTTTGCATTGTTGCCAAAAAGTTCAATTTTGGTTTCATCTGACCAGAGCACCTTCTTCCACATGTTTGGTGTGTCTCCCAGGTGGCTTGTGGCAAACTTTAAACAACACTTTTTATGGATATCTTTAAGAAATGGCTTTCTTCTTGCCACTCTTCCATAAAGGCCAGATTTGTGCAATATACGACTGATTGTTGTCCTATGGACAGAGTCTCCCACCTCAGCTGTAGATCTATGCAGTTCATCCAGAGTGATCATGGGCCTCTTGGCTGCATCTCTGATCAGTCTTCTTCTTGTATGAGCTGAAAGTTTAGAGGGACGGCCAGGTCTTGGTAGATTTGCAGTGGTCTGATACTCCTTCCATTTCAATATTATCGCTTGCACAGTGCTCCTTGGGATGTTTAAAGCTTGGGAAATCTTTTTGTATCCAAATCCGGCTTTAAACTTCTTCACAACAGTATCTCGGACCTGCCTGGTGTGTTCCTTGTTCTTCATGATGCTCTCTGCGCTTTTAACGGACCTCTGAGACTATCACAGTGCAGGTGCATTTATACGGAGACTTGATTACACACAGGTGGATTGTATTTATCATCATTAGTCATTTAGGTCAACATTGGATCATTCAGAGATCCTCACTGAACTTCTGGAGAGAGTTTGCTGCACTGAAAGTAAAGGGGCTGCACGCCCAATTTTTCAGTTTTTGGTTTGTTAAAAAAGTTTGAAATATCCAATAAATGTCGTTCCACTTCATAATTGTGTCCCACTTGTTGTTGATTCTTCACAAAAAAATACAGTTTTATATCTTTATGTTTGAAGCCTGAAATGTGGCAAAAGGTCGCAAAGTTCAAGGGGGCCGAATACTTTCGCAAGGCACTGTATATGTAATTGCGGAAATTATCAGTAACTGATTGATAAGGTTTTACAGTTCCATCTTAGCCAACTAAACAACTGTAACCAAAGTGCCCAAAGCATACTTACTGTGCATAATTTTCAGCAAGTACTGACTGATGCGGAAGAGTAGGCCTACTATGTAATAGAATGGAAAGTGACATTATGCGTCAATATTTCATGCCACCTGCATGGCCGATATGATGTTCATTAATTATCTGTATGGCAGTTAAAACAAGCCCAAGGCCCCAGTCTGTGCTTGTTGTGCAATGGCATGTCATTAACCTTTCCCCTACGATGGGATTCCCTTACAAGATCATCACCATGTTGATGATTTAATTATTATAAATTCAATCTCTCCGTTTGGTTGGCGTGTGTTAATTACTTGTCGGTAATGAGCGTCTTCTGATTATGCTGCTTCCTTCCGTCGCTTCAGAGAAAGCAGCATGGTGGCATTAATGTGTCTCCCCCTCACCACCCAACAAGAGCCTCCTCATGGGTGAACACCAGGCGGGTGCCACCACTACTCATAATAAATGATATTTTCAGTGGGAAAGATCCACTCTAGAATTCATACTTTCTCTGTATAATTATTAGGGGCTTCTTTAATTATCCAGAGCAAGGAAGCAAGACCCCGCTTATCAATAAATCAGCCAGGACAGTAGAAGCTCAATTGACGGTAAATTTCTGAAATGATCCTATTTACAGACATGCCAATAAGCCACAAGAAAGAGCTGAATACTGTTAAACACTTCTTTCCGTGTTTCTCTTTAGAGGTAATTGCTGTCAGAGATTTAAGGTCTATTGATGCTGGTAGGAGGAGAGGAGTAAAATCAGTAAAGAGGGTAACCTTTTGCTGTTACACCTGGTAGGAATGAACAGAACCCGCTTCTTAGATCACCACAAACAAGTTGTAACGGCAAATGGCAGTCTGAGTGAAGATGATTCATTCATTCATCAAGGTATTTCCATAAACTAAATAACACAAAGAATGTTTCATCGAACAGCATCAGGGGTTTTGACATTTTGCGCGGAAATAAAAAATATGTGTCTGGTCCTGCAGTAACACTGGTAAATCATGTAATGTGTATCAGCTGAACACATCTACAGATGACAGCATGACAGCAGACTGCTCTGGTAGTAGTAACATGTCATGAGGAGGAGCCAAGGCAGAGTGTGTGCTACATTTACATGTTCTCCTCTGATCACTATTTCATCCCAGGATCCCGCCCTACACCCACCCGGTGAAGACACTTCTCAATTCACTGATCCTCAACACTAAAAGAGGAGTTTTGTGCATGTCTGTTTTCACTGATATTGTTAATTCTAAACAACTGGTGTCATAGGTTTGTCTCACTGACCATCATAGCTCTGTACAAAAACTATGCCATTGGGTACTAGGCGATGATCCCCACTTCTATTGGTGAAGTGACACTTTGGGGAGGCAATCTGCGGCATTCAGCAACACTCATTGAGCCCTGTGATTTTTTTTAATTACCCAGTCGTAACAGAATAGAACTTAAGGTCCAACCGCATGTTTTTAATTAAAGACAAGTTCCTCTTTGTCTGCGTCCATGCTTAGGTTACTAATCTGAATTCAATAAGTCCATATGTTGTAGGCAGTGCTAATGTGTGAACAGGGAAAATATTGAAACCCATTGCATTTAATTTGGCTGTGATCAATTCAGATTGACTGCACTTAACATGCAAATGTTTCTCAGGTCAAATCTCCCTTCCTCTACGTTGGCGGTGGTCCGCCTCTTACAAGACACCAGTATCCACCCTGCTTGTCAACTAAAATACGTTTTTTAGCCCTTTCTGTAATGTAGGAACTTATAGGTTTATTTTTTTTTATCAGACTCTCTACTTCATTTCTCTGAGCATCAAATACAGGCAAAACATGATATACAGTGGGGTCCGAAATTATTGACACCCTTGACAAAGATGAGCAAAAATGACAGTGACAGTTCATTTTAAAGGGTCCTTATTCCATCACTGTAACGGGAATTTTAATTAATTGTTATAATTCATAGTTACACTGTAATAACAACATCTAACTTGTGATAATTGCTGTCTGTACAGGGGTGTAACAACGAATGCTTGTTACCATGTTAAACATGTTAAAGTTTCCTATAGCATTCCAATGCACCATATTTTAGCCTGCATGTGATAAATGTTAGCAAATTGAAAACCGACCACCTCATTGACGCAACACTACAATAATGATCTGGAGACTGATGCCCAGGCAAATGGCAAAAATGGCAAAAATGGGTTCACAAACAGTTCACATAACAAATACTTTAAATCAAATAAATTCAAATTGTATTTGTCAAATGCGCTGAATACAACAGGTGTACAACCTAACAGTGAAATGCTTACTTAAAAGCCCTTAACCAACAATTCAGTTTTAAGAAAATACCTAAAAAAATGTATTATAATAATTTAACGCTGCATTTGACAATGGCAATCAGTTACTTTAACCATACATTTTTAGACACAATAATAAACTTTTATTTTTAATATTGTAAGATAGTAATTCGTGCTTGCCAAATTCTAAGCCTGGTTGAATAATAGTTTATAAATTCACTTAAAATGGTCACAAACTTTTATTCCATCATGTGGTCTTGCAAGGGTTTCAGTTGAGGAACATTCCGATTTTTGGATTGGATGCATTGGTGCAATTACTTATTTATCCCAGGAATTAAGTCATCAGGTCAAGGTCTGCCAAACTTCGTGACATGCTCAAAATAACAACGACCTCGAACATGCCCACTTGTTGACACTGACGCAATGTAACAGTGCTCAAAGAACAGGGTCGAGAAGGTCAGTGTGCAAAATCCAGACATAAAATATTGAAGCGAAATAAATAAAATGCTATAGGTTTGCTAGCTAGCTAGCTTACTGTTGGCTAGCTATCTAACTGTAGCTAGCTAGCAAACATTAGCTGCTGTTTTTGTTGCGGGCACCAACTAGGCTAGCTAACTAGTTGCCATCTACAGAATATACTTTCCATGCAAACTGTTGAGTTTTTGGGGATTGTACTCTAGCTACATAGTTTTCTAACCTTGACTTGCTAGCTAGCTACTTAAAGCTGGCAAATATGCTATGGTTGCGCCTCATTAGCTAACTTGCTAGCTAACGTTAGCTGGGCTCGATGGTCTTATCTTCCCTGACCTAGTTCTCAGTGTATCCATACCCCAAGGGTATTACATGAGACACACCCAGTATGTTAACTTTAGCTAGCTGTGTCAACACAAGCACTATTATTTTTAGCTGGATAATACAAAAACTAGCTAGGTAGCTAGCTTGGCTATATTCCTAAACTATAGAAATCATGATGACGATAACTAAGGGTAAGGTAGAGTGTCGATTCTAAATTGTCATACATTCTTCTTCTTCTCAACCACAGATTCCCACAAGGTCTCAGACTACAGGAGAGGAAAATGCTTACAATAAAGAAACAGATGAAGATTGGAAGTTATGCAAACAATTACAATACATGGAAGCCAGAATCTATCTGCAATATTACATCGGATCTATATAAAAAAGAAACAGATGAAGACAGTCAGAGACAGTTGTCAATTTCCATTGTTACTTGTAATGTTAAAAAGGAAAGAAAAAGACAATCCCTTTTTTCTAAATTAGCTAGCCATCTAGGCTATTTACCATACTATAGGCTACGGATTTGAGTCACCACTTGAATAGTTATTTTTATGTTATTGAGTAGGCCTATATATTTTCTTGTTAGGTATTATTAATTTAATAATAAAAATCCTTAATATTTTGTAAGAAATGTAAGGTATTTTACATGCTGCAATAAAGTTGACTAAAGTAAGCTACGGTATTTTCACTTGATAATGAGTAATAAGTAACTAGAAATTACTCAAGGGTACCACTTCACTTTAAATAGCTAAATCCTCTGTAACAACTAGCGACAACCTTGTACTTACACATACTGTATGTATTCTGTGGTGCATTGGTATGTTTATTTTCTCACTTGGATGGGGCTTTCAGAAGCTGACAAATAGATAACAAAATAATAACGTACTATATAGGTACACATTAATTACAAGTAAGTACCCCTCAAGATACACTTAAATTTAAGTAGTTAAATCCTGTGTAACACCTAGTAATTGCATTGTACTTATGCACATATTACATGTATTCTACTTGTGGGTTTATCCTCTCACTTCGATGGCAAGGAGGTTCAGGTTGTCATAATGTGTAACGAATACATTAATTATAAACTGGGATGGCATCCGTATGGTAGACCCAGTCAGTGAGGTTGACCTATATCTAATCTGTTTTTGTAAACTCAATCAAGTTAACCCAGATGGTACACTTTGGGAGCAAGAGCTAGCAACAACATTAAGTGGAGAGTTTGAAGAGTGCACATTCACTTATAGGTAATTATAGCCTATTGCGCCTCCAACCTTTGTAATCTTGGACACCCAGTGCATCTGTCCGCAAGAGATAACAACCTTGTGACAGTAATTACTGAATTGAATGCAGCTGAAAAGAAACTAAACACGATATTGGTGAATTTAGTGGAAACTTGTTTGTTTGTAACAAGCATGGTAACAAGCATTTGTTGTTAAACCTCTGTAATTACAGACTGCAATAACCATTACTGTGTAATTATGAATTACAATTAACTACAATACTTTACACATGTAAATACACTGTAATGCTCCAAAAAATTGGGAATTATATTATTATATTCTAAAAGAATAGAAAAGAGATGTTTAACAAAGTAATACTTTTCTCTCAAAAAGGTAGGGTATTGAAACCCCTGTTTCAATACCTTTCAATCCCTCACCTTGCGAGGATAGTGGCACTGAGCCTTTTTCTAAAATGTTTTATGAGTTGGAGAACGCATTAGGATGGATCTTAGACCATTTCATAGAGAATCCTTCCAGATCATTGATGTCCTTCATCTTCATGTCCCTTCTTCATGTCTGGAGATGGCCATTGCAAAATTTTAATTTTGAGTCCAATTAACCATTTATTTGTGGATGTTGATGTGTGCTTGTCGTTATTGTCTTGGAAGATCCACTTGCAGCCAGGTTTCGGCTTCCTGGCAGAGGCCACCAGATTTTTGGCTGAAATGTCTTGGTACTGGGTAAAGTTCCTGATGCTGTTGACCTTAACACTTGTGGGAATTGGCCTATATGGATAGGGCTAAATGGAAATGTTTCTTACAGAATAAATATGGAGAGCATATGCATAACCATCATATCAATTAAAAGGGAGCAGTTGGGATATTCTGGGAAAATTACTAAAGGTGAGTAGACACAAGACTGAATCCAAACATTATGCTGTTGATTTTATGGGCATTTTACATTACTGTACGCTTGGAAGGTTTGGGGTAGGTGCAACATAAGCCAAAAAAATAACAAGGGTTTGAGTGAGAAGCTTAACTGTCCAAGTCGCCACACACCTGTTCAAAGTGTGCACAGTGCCTAAGTAATTTCAATGCACTTTTATGACTCAAAGAAGAGCCTTCAACGATAAGGGGATTTTTTACGCTCTCCTAGCTAGAACTAGAGCAAGCACACTTGTAACTGTTTTGAACACAGCCCTGCATCCCCACCTTTACACAATTACTGTTGTTTAAACAATCCAAAAACTCTCCATCATAATTTGCAATCTGTGTTAGGTGGGCATAATCCGAAAGCTTGTTCTATTGCCAACATGACTAGCTAAATTATAAAATAAGATCTTATGGTGTTAGACTTTCAGAAGGCAATAAGAAGAAGAGAAGCAGATTGTCATTTTGGTGCGCACAACATGCAGTCATAAGTACATTCAGATGTGTGATCTTCCTCACAATGCAATAAACATAGGCTCATTCTGTTCGGTATAACGCCATGACTTGTATAAGGCCATAAGCAAACAAGGAAATGCTCATCCAGAAGCGGCACTCCTAGTGGCCAGGGACTTTAATGCAGGCAAACTTAAATCCGTTTTTAGCTCATTTCTACCAGCATGTCTCATGTAGTAACCTTTATTCTAGACACAGCGACGCATACCAAGCTCTCCCTCGCCCTCCATTTGGAAAATCTGACCATAATTCTTTCCTCCTGATTCCTGCATTCAAACAAAAACTAAAGCAGGAATTACAAGCAACTTGCTCAATACGGAAGGGGTCAGATGATGCGGACGCTACACTACAGAACTGTATTGCTAGCACAGACTGGAATATGTTCTGCGATTCATCCAATGCCATTGAGGAGTATACCACCTCAGTCACTGGCTCCATCAATAAGTGCATCAACGACCTCGTCCCCACAGAGACCGTACGTACATATCCCAACCAGAAGCCATGCATTACACTGAGCTAAAGGCTAGAGCTGCCGCTTTCAAGGAGCAAGAGACTAATCTGGACACTTCTAAGAAATCCCGCCATGCCCTCAGACGAACCATCAAATAGGAAAAGCGTCAATAAATTACTACCGCCCCGTAGCACTCACATCAGTAACCGTGAGGTGCTTTGAAAGGCTGGCTGTGGCTCACATCAACACCATCCTCCCGGAATCCCTAGACGCACTCCAATTCGCAAACCGAATCCAGAGATGACACAATCTCTATCGCACTCCACACTGCCCTTTCCCACCTGCATAAAAGGCACACCTATGTGAGAATGCTGTTAATTGATTACAGCTCAGTGTTCAACACCATAGTGCCATGGGACTAAACTCTCTGCAACTGGATCCTGGGCTTCCTGATGGGTCTCCCCAAGGTGGCAAGGATAGGCAGCAACACATCTGACATGCTGATCCTCAATACGCTTAGTCTCCTCCTGTACTCCTTGTTCACCCATGACTGCGTGGCCAAGCACAACTTCAGCACCATCATTCATTTTGCTGACGACACAACGATGGTAGGCCTGATCACCGACAATGATGACACAGCCTATAGGGAGGAGGTCAGAGACCTGGAAATGAGGTGTCAGGACAACAACCTCTCCCTCAATGTGAGCAAGACAAAGGAGATGATCGTGGACCACAGGAAAAGGAGGGCCGAACAGGCCCCCATTAACCTCTCTGGGATTTGTGGGACGCTAGCGTACCACCTAGACAACAGCCAGTGAAATTGCAGGGCGCCAAATTCAAACTACAGAAATCTCATAATAAAAATTCCTCAAACATACAAGTATTATACACCATTTTAAAGATAAACTTCTTGTTAATTCAACCACAGTGTCTGATTTCAAAAAGGCTTTATGGCGAAAGCACACCATGTGATTATGTTAGGACAGCGCCTAGCCACAAAAAAACATACAGACATTTTCCAGCCAAGAAGAGGGCTCACAAAAGTCAGAAATAGCAAAATTGCAGAGAGCCAAATCAAATTACAGAAATACTCATCATAAACATTGATGAAAGATGCAAGTGTTATATATAGGTTTAAAGATAAACTTCTTGTTAATCCAGCCGCGGTATCAGATTTCAAAAAGGCTTTACGGCGAAAGCAAACCATACTATTATCTGAGGATAGCACCCCATCAAACAAACATAGACAATCATATTTCATCCCGCCAGGCACGACACAAAACTCAGAAATGACGATATAATTCATGCCTTACCTTGGAAGATCTTCTTTTGTTGACACTCCAATATGTCCCCGAAACATCACAATTGGTCATTTTGTTCGATTAATTCCGTCGTTGTATATCCAAAATGTCCATTTATTTGGCGCGTTTGTTCCAGAAAAACACCGGTTCCAACTCGCACAACATGACTACAAAATATCTAATAAATTACCTGTAATCATTGTCCAAACATTTCAAACAACTTTCCTAATACAACTTTAGGTATTTTTTAACGTAAATAATCGATAACATTTAAGATGGCATAAACTGCGTTCAATAGTGTATAAAAAGAAAGTGGAGCGAGCTTTCAGGTCACGCGCCACAACCACAACAGTACACTTCACCCGACACTCGTTCTGAACAGGGCTACTTCTTAATTTCTCAAAGGAAAAACATCAACCAATTTCTAAAGACTGTTGACATCCTGTGGAAGCGATAGGGAACTGCAAGCAACTGACTTAGAATACTAGATTCCCATTGAAAACCCATTGAAAAGAGAGTGACCTCAAAAATAAATAATTCCTGGTTGGTTTGTCCTTGGGGTTTCGCCTGCAAATTAAGTTCTGTTATACTCACAGACATCATTCAAACAGTTTTAGAAACTTCAGAGTGTTTTCTATTTTTATATTATCGATTATATATTTTAAAAACAACCTGAGGATTGATTATAAAAAACATTTGACATGTTTCTGTGGACATTACAGATACTATTTGGAATTTTCGTCTGCGTTGTCTTGACCGCTCGAGCCTGTGGATTTCTGAACATAACGCGCCAAACAAACAAAGGTATTTTGGATATAAAAATCATCTTTATGGAACAAAAGGAACATTTATTGTGCAACTGGGAGTCTCGTGAGTGAAAACATCCGAAGATCATCAAAGGTAAGCAATACATTTTATTGCTTTTCTGATTTTTGTGACCAAGCTACTGTGATGCTAGGTGTTCATAATGTTTTGTCTAGTGATCGATAAACTTACACAAACACTTGGATTGCTTTAGCTGTAAAGCATATTTTCAAAATCTGACATGACAGGTGGATTAACAAAGAGCTAAGCTGTGTTTTGCTATGTTGCACTTGTGATTTCATGAATATAAATATTTTTAGTAATATTATTTGAACGTGGCGCTCTGCAAAGTTATGCCGTGAGGCGCACGGTGTCCCTAGTGCGAAGGCATAGCCCGGTGTGCTACATCGCAGCTCCTCGTGTCGGCCGGGCTAGAGTGGTTATATGGCACCAGCCCTACGTACGGTGTCCCCGGTTCGCCAGCACATCCCAGTGCGGTCTGTTCCACCCAGCCGCACTTGCTGGGCTACGTGGAGTATCCAGCCAGGACAGGTTGTGCAGGGTCGGTGCTCGAGACCTCCAGTGCGCCTCCACGGTCCGGTCCATCTTGTGCCTCCTCCACACACCAGGCTTCCTGTGGCAGCCCCACACACCAGGCTGTCTCTCCGTCTCCTCCCTCCAGAGTCACCCTCCTGTCCAGTGCTTCCAGAGCCTTCCTCCCATCTGGAGCTACCAGAGCCGCCCATCAGTCAGGAGATGCCAGATCCGCCCGTCAGCAGGAGCTGCCAGAGCCGAACGTCAGTCAGGAGCTGCCAGAGTCGCCCTTCACTTCGGTGCTGCCGGAGTCGCCCTTCACTCCGGTGCTGCCGGAGTCTCCCGCCTATTCGGGGCCCGCTGCAAGGGTTCCCAGTCCGAGGTCGGCGGCGAGGGTCACCGCTCCAAATGCGCCACTTAAGTGGGCCAAGACTATGGTGGAGTGGGGTCCACGTCCCACGCCAGAGCCGCCACCGCGGACAGATGCCCACCCAGACGCTCCCCTATGGGTTTAGGTTTTGCGGCTGGAATCCGCACCTTTGGGGGGGGGGTACTGTCACGCTCTGACCGTAGATTGCTTTGTATGTTTCTATTTTTAGTTTGGTCAGGGTGTGATGTGGGTGGGTATTCTATGTTGTATGTCTAGGTGTTGTGTTTCTATGTTTAGGCCTGGCTGGTTATCGTTGTCTCTGATTGAGAACCATACTTAGGCAGCCTGTTTTCCCACTATGGGTGTGGGTAGTTGTTTTTTGTTGTGTGTCTGCACCAGCCAGAACTGTTTCGGTCATTTGCCTTGTTGTTTTTGAGATTTTAGTGTTCTTGAAATAAATATGGACACATACCACGCTGCACCTTGGTCCTCTCCTTCCAACAGCCGTTACACGTGCCTTCAGTATCTCGAATGCCCTTTCCGCCTCCACTCTCCAACGAAGTCATTGGGGACCTCCTCTCAGCAGGGCGGTAGGTAAGAGGTGCGACCACCGTGCTGAAGCCCCGGATAAACCCCAGGAATTGCTGGACTGCTTTCCACTCCCTTTGTGGAGGGGCGGCAGCTAACCTAGTGGTTAGAGAATTGGGAAAGTAACCGAAAGGTTTCTGGATCGAATCCCCAAACTGACAAGGTAAAATTCTGTCATTCTGCCCCATAACAAGGCAGTTAACCCACTGTTCCCCAGTAGGCCGTCATTGTAAATAAGAATGTATTCTTAACTGACTTGCCTACATAAGGGAAGCTTGTGGCATTTCTCTTATGGTTGATGAGGATCTTACTAGATGTCCGCGGGTGTTATTAAAATAGGCCGAAGGCCTCAGGTCGTCCTCCGGGAAGTCAACAAATAAAGTTCCCAGGACACTCGGTGTCCGCGATATAAATGTTGAATTTTTTCCATTTTCCTGCTGTTCCGGAAAATTCCAATAGATGGTGTAAAATTGGCTGTATATGACAAATGGATAATTCATCAACAAATGGACATGGTCATTTCTCGGACACGGAACAAACTTCAAAGACGAAACGCGGTAAGCCAAATGTACATTCAGCCTAGAAACAAGATGGCCCCTGAGGCCACAACGCTCTTTGAGTTAATGCACATTTTGTCGGATTTTAAGTAGAAAACAGTAATACAGCGCTAATTTCGCCTCTTCACGTCAAAATACATAAACCTGTGGTGCAAGGAAAAATAGAACCAGACTTTTATCTATCGTGCTGTGCTTTACGAGAAACCGTACAATGTTCATTTCGTGATGTTTAAAATGAATGATTTATAGATCCAGTTATAGATCCAGTTGAGGCATGTTAAGGCAAATCCTTTAAGGCGAGATTCTGTGATTTTCTGTACTCACACACACATACAGTCAATATGGAGTGACACAGTGTGGGGCTTACAGAAACACAGAGCCTGCAATAGTTACCTGCGATCGAACCATCAAAGAACAGCATCTGAAATATGTGAAACATCACCAAATGGACAGGCTGAAATGGTTGGGGTGGATAAGCCACAGAGCTATTCTAGCTGTGCTCGGCGGTTCATGTAGCCTGACACATCTGCGTATCTCCCTAAGGATAACATGTGTTTACAGGTTATGCTCTGACTCTGCTTCTGTGCAGGCAATTTCCAAATTGTCTTTACATATATCAACATGAAAAGATTGAATGATCCCCTTTGTATGTTAAAGGAGAAGTATACACTTACCATCAAATAGTGCTGAAGTCCATAAATGAGCAGGCTTACATCATCACAGAAAGGGAAACAAATGGCATCACCATAGTCTTTAGGCTGTGTCGAGTTCAAGGAGATGATCCACTTGACTGTAGCTCTCACGGTCTGACTGCAGCGAGCGTGCAACAAGTAGGCCCGGAATGAAGGGTGACTAATAGTGATTTCAACATGCTTTGGACATATTGCGGCCTCTTGGTCACACAGAGACACACTGTTTCGATGGTCTCAACGGGGGGAGGTTGGGCTGGATAAGCCACAGAGTTATTCTATCTGCGCTCGGCGGTTCATGTAGTCTGACACATCCAAGTTTCTCCCTAAGGATAACAAGGATTTACAGGTTATGCTCTAACTCTGCTTCTGTGCAGACAATTTACACAATTCCTTTTAGCCATGTGATCAGGGTCACCTGTACCTCTACATATATCAACATGAAAAGATTGAAGGGCCCCTTCATATGTAAAAGAACAAGTATGAACTTTACCATCAAATTGGGCTGAAATCCAGAAATGGGCAGGCTTACATCATAACAGAAAGGGAAACAAATGGCACCAACATAGTCCCCAAGCTGTGTTGAGTTAAAGGAGTTGCCCCACTTGACCATAGCTCGCTCGGTCTGACCGCATCGTGCGTACAAAAAGTAGGCCCGGAATGAAGCCGGACTAGTAGTGATTTCAACATGCTTTGGACATATTGCGGCCACTGGGTCACACAGTTTTTGATGGGCTTAACTGGGGGAGGTTGGGGTGGATAAGAAACAGAGTTATTCTAGCTGCACTCGGTGGTTCATGTAGTCTGACACATTCGAGTTTCTCCCTAAGGATAACATGGGTTTACAGGTCATGCTCTAACTCTGCTTCTGTGCAGGCAATTTTCAAAATTCCTTTTGCCACCTGTTCAGTGTCACCTGTATCTCTACAGATATCAACAAGAAAAGATTGAATGTCCGCTTCGTATGTTAAAGAGGAAGTACGAACTTAACCATCAAATTTGGCTGATATCCAGAAATCAGCAGGCTTACATCATCACAGAAAGAGAAACAAATTGCATCCCCATAGTCCCTAGGCCATGCCGAGTTCAATGAGATACCCCACTTGGCCGTAGCTTGCTCGGTATGACGTTAGCGACCGTGTAAAACAGTAGGCCCAAATGAAGCCTGTCCTAAATGTGATGTGCTTTTGGGTGACAGCAGCAGAATCGTTGAGGCCAGTTCACATCTTTCCAAATGTTCATATACAGTATGTGATTAGGCAACCCTTATGAGCTGGTACATATTATAAACACATTTTTTATCTTGTTTTTTTGTCCTTTTTGGAAGACCTACAAGTTCCATCTAGGTAGTGCTATGTATCCATCCATGTGTAGTCTGAATTTAATATATTTCCAGATTATGGTTGGGGGGCACATAATGAGCCACATATGTGAAGAGCAGCTGTCTCTGACGTTTTTGGGGTAAGATATTGACATCCAGAAAGGTCTAGCCACAAGGCCAAAAATGAAGCGTGATCTAAATTTGAGGTGTTTTTGGGTGACAGAGGCAGAACCATTAAGGTTAGAAGCATAATTCAACCACAGGAATGTTCCTAAGGTCCTCCCGATCTGTGCAAACCTAACATTGATCGTGTGGAATTAACCCGTAAAAGTGAAAATAAAGTGTTTTCTTGTAACAGTTTACATTGACATCTCTCCCCATAGGAATACATTGCCTGCTCCCCTAACTTCAACTCAGAGAGAAAGAAAGAAAGAGAGAAAGAGAGAATTAGGGAGAGCATACTTAAATTCACACAGGACACCGGAATAAGACCGGAGAAGTACTCCAGATATAACAAACTGACCCTAGCCCCCCGACACATAAACTACTGCAGCATAAATACTGGAGGCTGAGACAGGAGGGGTCAGGAGACACTGTGGCCCCATCCGATGATACCCCCGGACAGGGCCAAACAGGAAGAATATAACCCCACCCACTTTGCCAAAGCACAGCCCCCACACCACTAGAGTGATATCTTCAACCACCAACGTACCATCCTGTATAGCCCACAAAGATCTCCGCCATGGCACAACCCAAGGGGGGGCGGCAACCCAGACAGGATGACCACATCAGTGAATCAACCCACTCAGGTGACGCACCCCGTCCAGGGACGGCATGAGAGAGCCCCAGTAAGCCAGTGACTCAACCCTGTAATAGGGTTAGAGGCAGACAATCCCAGTGGAAAGAGGGGATCCGGCCAGGCAGAGACAGCAAGGGCGGTTCGTTGCTCCAGAGCCTTTCCGTTCACCTTCACACTCCTGGGCAAGACTACACTCAATCATATGACCCACTGAAGAGATGAGTCTTCAGTAAAGACTTGAAGGTTGAGACCGAGTTTGCGTCTCTCACATGGGTAGGCAGACCATTCCATAAAAATGGAGCTCTGTAGGAGAAAGCCCTGCCTCCAGTTGTTTGCGTAAAGATTCTAGGGACAATTAGGAGGCCTGCGTCTTGTGACCGTAGCGTACGTGTAGGTATGTACGGCAGGACCAAATCAGAGAGATAGGTAGGAGCAAGCCCATGTAATGCTTTGTAGGTTAGCAGTAAAACTTTGAAATCAGCCCTTGCCTTGACAGGAAGCCAGTGTAGGGAGGCTAGCACTGGAGTTATATGATCAAATTGTTTGGTTCTAGTCAGGATTCTAGCAGCCGTATTTAGCACTAACTGACATTTATTTTGTGCTTTATCCGGGTAGCCTGAAAGTAGAGCATTGCAGTAGTCTAATTTAGAAGTAACAAAAGCATGGATAAATTTTTCTGCATCATTTTTGGACAGAAAGTTTCTGATTTTTGCAATGTTACATAGATGGAAAAAAGCTCTCCTTGAAACATTCTTGATATGTTCGTCAAAAGAGAGATCAGGGTCCAGAGTAACGCCGAGGTCCTTCACAGTTTTATTTGAGACGACTGTACAACCTTTGAGATTAATTGTCAGATTCAACAGAAGATCTCTTTGTTTCTTGGGACCTAGAACAAGCATCTCTGTTTTGTCCGAGTTTAAAAGTAGACAGTTTGCAGCCATCCATGTCTGAAACACAGGCTTCTAGCGAGGGCAATTTTGGGGCTTCACTATGTTTCATTGAAATGTACAGCTGTGTGTCTTCCGCATAGCAGTGAAAGTTAACATTACGTTTTCGAATGACATCCCCAAGAGGTATAATATATAGTGAAAACAATAGTGGTCCTAAAACGGAGCCTTGAGGAACACCGAAATTGAGTTGATTTGTCAGAGGACAAAGACAAACAGAGACAAACTGATATCTTTCCGACAGATAAGATCTAAACCAGGCCAGAACTTTTCCGTATAGACCAATTTGGGTTTCCAATCTCTCCAAAAGAATGTGGTGATCGATGGTACCAAAAGCAGCACTAAGGTCTAGGAGCACGAGGACAGATGCTGAGCCTCGGTCTGATGCCATGAAAATGATGCCATGCATTCAACCCTCTGTAAATCAGTCAGTTCTTAATGTAAAGACTGCCCCAATGAGGATATGTGTTTACTTTCAGCTTCCTGTGACAACCGGAAGTACCTTAAATCATGGTCATAGGGGCTGTTTCGAAGGGTTATAAAGGTCACATCTTTCCAAAATGTCATATTTGTGAATAGGCAACCCTCATGAACTGTAAATCAATCTGTGTCTGTCTGTCTGTCTGTTTGTCTTTAGAACTGACCTGCGATTGGAGGAGGCTTTCCTCATCTGCAGGAGCCAGGAGAAAATAACCCATTACTCACAATAATTTCAACTTTATACCCCTTATTTTCTTTCTATCCAATAATTACTCCAACAAAGCTACCATAATTAAGAAGCAGTTTACCTCTCAGCTGTTGAGGTCACCACAAGCTCTATGAAAAAAAGTCTGCATTATTCCCAATTAGTTACTTAACAATAAATTATTGAGACTGTCAACTGACTATACGAACGAAACTGGTGGGATGAAGAGGTAATACTTTACCTCTCTATGCCGAGTGTCTATGTGCACAGTTATGAGCCTGAGAAAAAAATAACACATTACACACATTAATAGCGGTGCACAATGGCTAGTTTCCATGGCTAGTAGCGGTGTACAATGGCTAGTTTCCATCTTCCCGCCTGACCATCTATCTTATTGAGCTAATGGCTAGTTAACTAGGTAGGTAATGTTACTAGCTGGCTAGCTAGGCGCATAAGCTAGGTAGCGGGGAGTAATGCTTACTGACTAGTTGCCATCTTCCCACCTGAGCAGCTAGCTAGCTAATGTTAGTTAACCAATGCAAATGTACCTAGCTAATGTTAGTACATTAGTATTGGCTAGCTATCATTAGGCAGTTTGTCGGGCAGGAAGATGGCTAACCTTTTGGCTTTGGCAAGCTCAATAAAATGCATTTGTTTAAATAGCGTTGGACTAGTAACCGAAAGGTTGCAAGTTCAAATCCCCAAGCTGACAACATATCTGTCGTTCTGCCCCTGAACAGGCAGTTAACCCACTGTTCCTAGGCGTCATTGAAAATAAGAATTTGTTCTTAACTGACTTGCCTAGTTAAATAAAGGTAAGAAAAATGTCAAGTGCTTATCTGTGACCTTCCTCACAGATGCCTAAAACGCAGATCATCCCTCCTTGGGCTGCTTTCGCCCCTCTCGCCACAACCAAATACTGTCTACCCTCATCATTTCCATCCAACCATTCCCTGTTACAAAACTTGTCGATACATAGTTGGGGACGATAAAATATTTCCCTTCATCGACACCTTCGGTCCACTTAACTATGGCGAACATAGCTAATGGCTAGCTAGCTATACTACAATAGCCAACTGAAAACAATGGTGAGAAAGAACTAGAGGATGCACTGCAATGTGAAGGTCAACCGTTGAATTCAAAATCGGACGACATCACGTAGTTGACATTTCTGAAGAAAAATACAAATGGAACATTTGTAAAATGTTGCACATCATTTCTGGCCAGCTAAATTAGCAGTGACAAGATATAACTGTGTAGCTAGCTAGCTACTGAAATTGAGTTATTGTCTGGACTAGCCATCAGCTTTGTTCGATGGATCTTCGACATGTGTTAAACTTCTTGTCGAAGCCATTGGAAGAAGGCTGCAGAGGCACCAAAGATTTTGATCAGTGGATGCACTAGCTAGCTATGTAGCATGCGGTCTACAAGGGTGCCGCCATTTTTTGTGCAAGAAGCCGTTCAACCACACTAGATTGTTGATTTTGGTAGGATTTAATAATATATTTAGCTAGCTGTCTAAGTGGTAACTAACTTGCAATAGACTTCAATTTAAGACTACAGTACAGCTTGGTAGATAACAAGTTATAGCCTACAAGTGTGCTGCTATTTTGTGTGGATTATGACTGTTGATTGTAATTAACGTTAGCTATATCTGATAAGTAGATGGAATGAATGGCTCAGTTCAAGATTATATTAAATGACTGTCAATTACCTCTTAGGGGACACTATTCTAGCATCACAATGAATGACAATGACCACAATGAAAGAAGAAACTTTACGGTAAGTCAACCTCCCGCTGCGTACCCCTCTAGCACCAGGGTACAACAGCACACTTCTGTATGTTGTAAAGGTGTTACATGGTCGCTGCCCATGCCATTGCATAGTGCAGAAAATACACAAGAGTTCAGGGGCCTTGCTTTAACAAAGTTAACCATTTTCATTGTAGTGTCCAAACCGTATTTCAAGCTGTCAGGCACTCCCTTGGCAGCAAGATCCTCTTGGTGGATGCTGCAGTGTACCCAAGTGGTGTTGGGAGCAACTGCTTGCACGTGCGTTACTACTCCATTAGGTCTCCCTGTCATGGGTTTTGCGGCATCAGTACAGATACCAACATGAGAAGCAGCTAAGTTTGGCTACAGACCGTTAGTTGAATTCCCACGAGAGAGTAACGTTTAATGTGATTGGATGTTAATTATTTGACTAGGCTACCTGTATTTGACAAGGTGTTGTTATTTCGCTGATTTAATTTTTAATCAATTTTATTATTGTCAGTGAAACGGGGCTACTCAGGCGAGAGAAAAAAAACTCACCCAAATGTATAGCCCAGTTGGAAAATATAAATGGACTGTTTGAAAATGTGAAGAATAAAAAAAAAAGAAGTGAAACATATTTTTATTTGGTGTAGCCTCGACGGCATTGCGTACCCCAGTTTGGGAATACCTGGTCTAGAGGACATCATCAAAGTCATGAATCTGGTGGGTGGGAGAATTCCGTTAGTGCCTCAACATATTTATTTATAAGTCTTTTGATGAGATGAAACAGTACATTGAAATTCAGTACATGTGTGAGAATTGTTGTCTTAGCATGATGGAACATTCTGATACAAAGTTGTACTGCAGGAGTTGTGAGAAGGCAATAGAAAAATTGGAAGACCACATTTTTCTATAAAATAGCAAATTCTGAATATGTTGCAGGAACCTGAGATTAAAAACAATCCAAAGCATAGATTTGTTAGAGTTAAAGAGAACCCAGCTTCTATAGATAATACAGTTGAAGTCAGAAGTTTACATTCACTTAGGTTGGAGTCATTAAAACTCGTTTTTCAACCACTCCCCAAATTTCTTGTTAACAAACTATAGTTTTGGCAAATCGGTTAGGACATCTACTTTGTGCATGACACAAGTAATTTTTTCCAACAATTGTTTATGTACAGATTATTTCACTTATCATTCACTGTATCACAATTCCAGTGGGTCAGAAGTTTACATACAAGTTGACTGTGCCTTTAAACAGCTTGGAAAATTCCAGAAAATTATGTCATGGCTTTAGAAGCTTCTGATAGGCTAATTGACATCATTTGAGTCAATTGGAGGTATACCTGTGGATGTATTTCAAGGCCTAACTTCAAACTCAGTGCATCTTTGCTTGACATCATGGGAAAATGAAAAGAAATCAGCCAAGACCTCAGAAAGAAAATTGTTGAAGGTACCACGTTCATCTGTACAAACAATAGTATGCAAGAATAAACACCATGGGACCACGCAGCCGTCATACTGCTCAGGAAGGAGACGCATTCGGTCTCCTAGAGATGAACGTACTTTGGTGCGAAAAGTGCAAATCAATCCCAGAACAACAGCAAAGGACATTGTGAAGATGCTGGAGGAAACAGGTTCAAAAGTATCTATATCCAAAGTAAAACGCGACCTGTATTGACATAACCTGAAAGGCCGCTCAGCAAGGAAGAAGCCACTGCTCCAAAACCGCCATAAAAAAAACAGATTATGGTTTGCAACTGCACATGGGGACAAACATCATACTTGGAGAAATGTCCTCTGGTCTGATGAAACAAAAATAGAACTGTTTGGCCATAATGACCATCGTCATGTTTGGAGGAAAAAGGGGGAGGCTTTCAAGCCGAAGAACACCATCCCAACCGTGAAGCACGGGGGAGGCAGCATCATGTTGTGGGGGTGCTTTGATGCAGGAGGGACTGGTGCGCTTCACAAAATAGATGGCATCATAAGGAAGTAAAATGATTATTATTAAATTATTATTAAGCAACATCTCAAGGCATTAGTCAGGAAGTTAAAACTTGGTCTCAAATGGGTCTTCCAAATGGACAATGACCCCAAGCATACTTCCAAAGTTGTGGCAAAATGGCTTAAGGACAACAACGTCAAGGTATTGGAGTGGCCATCACAAAGCCCTGACCTCAATCCTATAGAACATTTGTGGGTAGAATTGAAAAAGCCTGTGTGAGCAAGGAGGCCTACAAACCTGACTCATTTACACCAGCTCTGTCAGGAGGAATGGACCAAAATTCACCCAACTTATTGTGGGAAGCTTGTGGAAGGCTACCCAAAACGTTTGACTGAAGTTCAACAATTTAAAAGGCAATGCTACAAAATACTAATTGAGTGTATGTAAACTTCTGACCCACTGGGAATGTGATGAAATAAATAAAAGCTGAAATAAATCATTCTCTCAAATATTATTCTGACATTTCACATTCTTAAAATAAAGTTGTGATCCTAAGTGACCTAAGACAGAGAATTCTTACTACGATTAAATGTCAGGAATTGTGAAAAAATTAGTTTAAATGTACTTCGTTAAGGTGTTTGTAAACTTCCGTCTTCATCTGTATATGTGGTGGGAAGATGGAACTGTCGCTTCTAAATTCTCCCAATATTCTGTCCCTTCAGTTCAGTTGTGACGGAGTTCCAATATTTTTATCCTCATCATTTAGCATTTGGCCACTCCTTTGTACTATTAAAGTACGTGTTCATGTGTGGCTTTTTGGGCCCAAACCATAAACCGCAGAAGGACTTGTTTGGTTCTCAGATGTACAGGAAGCTCATTAACCCTTTGGTAGATGAATGTATTACTTTGCATGATCAAGGTGTCAAATGGGAAAATCATGAAGGGTCTTTTGTGACTAGCAAAGTATTTCCTTTAATTTTAATTGGTGACAGTTCCCAGACCTCTTCTTCAAAACTTTAAACAGTTTGATGTTGAATTTAGCTGCTCTAGTTTGTCTCCAAAAAGGTTCTGTAAAGGGAAGAAGGCATACACATTCATGTTATTTTGAGAACTGTCAACTCAGAAATCAGTCTCAGACTGATTTATTTATTGATTAAGCACTAGAGTCTGGCAAAGCAGTAAAGGGAACTAATTGCACCAGTGTTTTATCTCGGCTTAAGCATTTTAACATAATAGAGGGACCTATCCCAGATTATATGCACAATGTGCTATTGGGGATTGCCAGGAGCATGACCAGTTTATGGTTAAATAGCACCAATTCTGAGATGTTATGGTAAATGGTTAGATCAACTCAACATCTAGATGACATTGTCATGTATTGTCATGTTGTGTCTTGTTTCTGTCCTTTCCCTTCACCCTGTCTCCCTCTGCTGGTCGTTATTAGGTTACCTTTTCTCCCCCTCTTTCCCCCAGCTGTTCCTTGTCTCCTCCTAACTACCTCGTCACCCCTTTTCCCACCTGTTCCCTTTTTCCCTCTGATTAGTCCTCTATATCTCTCTCTGTTCCTGCTCCTGTCTTTGTCGGATTCTTGTTTGTGTTGTTCATGCCTGAACCAGACTATCGCCATGTTTGCTGCAACCTTGTCCTGTCCTGTCGGAACCTGCCGGTCCATCTGAGCCTACGTTTTGTTTTGTTATTAAAGAAGCTCTGTTTACGTTAATTCGCTTTTGGGTCCTCATTCACGCACCGTAACAGAAGAATCCGACCAAGAATGGACCCAGCGACTTTGGATCCTCTCCACTCAGCCGTTGAGATCCAGGGAGCGATGCTAGGCAGACACGAGCAGGAATTGTCTGCTGCTCGACATGCCGTTGAGACCCTGGCCACCCAAGTCTCCAACCTCACAGAACAGGTTCACCATCTCCGCCTCGATCCACCGGCCACTTCCAGGGCTTTCGAATCTCCGGAGCCCAGAATCAATAACCCGCCGTGTTACTCTGGGGAGCCCACTGAATGCCGCTCGTTCCTCACCCAGTGTGATATTGTGTTTTCTCTCCAGCCCAACACTTACTCCAGGAGCACTGCTCGTGTCGCCTACGTCATATCTCTCCTTATTGGACGGGCTCGTGAGTGGGGCACGGCAATCTGGGAGGCAAGGGCTGAGTGTACTAACCAGTATCAGGACTTTAAGGAGGAGATGATACGGGTTTTTGATCGATCTGTTTTTGGGGAGGAGGCTTCCAGGGCCCTGTCTTCCCTATGTCAAGGTAATCGATCCATAACAGACTACTCTATTGAGTTTCGCACTCTTGCTGCCTCCAGTGGCTGGAACGAGCCGGCTTTGCTCGCTCGTTTTCTGGAGGGTCTCCGCGCAGAGGTAAAGGATGAGATTCTCTCCCGGGAGGTTCCTTCCAGCGTGGATTCCTTGATTGAACTCGCTATTCGCATTGAGCGACGGGTTGATCTTCGTCACCGAGCTCGTGGAAAGGAGCTCGCGTTCTCCGTTGCCCCCCTCTCCGCATCACTACCATCTTCCTCTGCCGGCTCGGGTGCTGAGCCTATGCAGCTGGGAGGTATCCGCATCTCGACTAAGGAGAGGGAACGGAGAATCACCAACCGCCTCTGTCTCTATTGCGGTTCTGCTGGTCATTTTGTCACTTCATGTCCAGTAAAAGCCAGAGCTCATCAGTAAGCGGAGGGCTACTGGTGAGCGCTACTACTCCTGTCTCTCCTTCAAGATCCTGCACTACCTTGTCGGTCCATCTACGCTGGACCGGTTCGTCAGCTTCCTGCAGTGCCTTAATAGACTCTGGGGCGGAGGGCTGTTTTATGGACGAGACCTGGGCTCGGGAACATGACATTCCTCTCAGACAGTTAAGGGAGTCCACGGCCTTGTTCGCCCTGGATGGTAGTCCTCTCCCCAGGATTCAGCGTGAGACGCTACCTTTAACCCTCACTGTTTCTGGTAATCATAGCGAAACCATTTCTTTTTTAATTTTTCGTTCACCTTTTACACCTGTTGTTTTGGGCCATCCCTGGCTAGTTTGTCATAATCCTTCCATTAATTGGTCTAGTAATTCTATCCTCTCCTGGAACGTCTCTTGTCATGTGAAATGTTTAATGTCTGCTATCCCTCCTGTTTCCTCTGTCTCTTCTTCACAGGAGGAGCCTGGTGATTTGACAGGGGTGCCGGAGGAATATCACGATCTGCGCACGGTGTTCAGTTGGTCCAGGGCCACCTCTCTTCCTCCACACCGGTCGTATGATTGTAGTATTGATCTCCTTCCGGGAACCACTCCCCCCCGGGGTAGACTATACTCTCTGTCGGCTCCCGAAAGTAAGGCTCTCGAAGATTATTTGTCTGTAGCTCTTGCCGCCGGTACCATAGTCCCCTCCTCCTCTCCCGCCGGAGCGGGGTTTTTTTTTGTTAAGAAGAAGGACGGGTCCCTGCGCCCCTGCATAGATTATCGAGGGCTGAATGACATAACAGTGAAGAATCGTTATCCGCTTCCTCTTATGTCTTCAGCCTTCGAGATCCTGCAGGGAGCCAGGTTTTTCACTAAGTTGGACCTTCGTAACGCTTACCATCTCGTGCGCATCAGGGAGGGGGACGAGTGGAAGACGGCATTTAACACTCCGTTAGGGCACTTTGAATACCGGGTTCTTCCTTTCGGCCTCGCTAACGCTCCAGCTGTCTTTCAGGCATTAGTCAATGATGTCCTGAGAGACATGCTGAACATCTTTGTTTTCGTTTACCTTGACGATATCCTGATTTTTTTCACCGTCACTCCAGATTCATGTTCAGCACGTTCGACGTGTCCTCCAGCGCCTTTTAGAGAATTGTCTTTTTGTGAAGGCTGAGAAGTGCTCTTTTCATGCCTCCTCCGTCACATTTCTCGGTTCTGTTATTTCCGCTGAAGGCATTAAGATGGATCCCGCTAAGGTCCAAGCTGTCATTGATTGGCCCGTCCCTAGGTCACGCGTCGAGCTGCAGCGCTTTCTCGGCTTCGCGAACTTCTATCGTCGTTTCATCCGTAATTTCGGTCAGGTGGCAGCCCCCCTCACAGCCCTTACTTCTGTCAAGACGTGCTTTAAGTGGTCCGTTTCCGCCCAGGGAGCTTTTGATCTCCTCAAGAATCGTTTTACATCCGCACCTATCCTTGTTACACCTGACGTCACTAGACAGTTCGTTGTCGAGGTTGACGCGTCAGAGGTGGGCGTGGGAGCCATTCTTTCTCAGCGCTCCCTCTCTGACGACAAGGTCCACCCTTGCGCGTATTTTTCTCATCGCCTGTCGCCGTCGGAACGTAACTATGATGTGGGAAACCGCGAACTGCTCGCCATCCGCTTAGCCCTAGGCGAATGGCGACAGTGGTTGGAGGGGGCGACCGTTCCTTTTGTCGTTTGGACTGACCATAGGAACCTTGAGTACATCCGTTCTGCCAAACGAATTAATGCGCGTCAGGCGCGCTGGGCGCTGTTTTTCGCTCGTTTCGAGTTCGTGATTTCTTATCGTCCGGGCTCTAAGAACACCAAGCCTGATGCTTTATCTCGTCTCTTCAGTTCTTCAGTAGCCTCCACTGACCCCGAGGGGATTCTCCCTGAGGGGCGTGTTGTCGGGTTGACTGTCTGGGGAATTGAGAGGCAGGTAAAGCAAGCACTCACTCAAACTCCGTCGCCGCGCGCTTGTCCTAGGAACCTTATTTTCGTTCCCGTTCCTACTCGTCTGGCCGTTCTTCAGTGGGCTCACTCTGCCAAGTTAGCCGGCCACCCTGGCGTTCGGGGTACGCTTGCTTCCATTCGCCAGCGTTTTTGGTGGCCCACCCGGGAGCATGACACGCGTCGCTTCGTGGCTGCTTGTTCGGTCTGCGCGCAGACTAAGTCCGGTAACTCCCCTCCTGCCGGCCGTCTCAGGCCGCTTCCCATTCCATCTCGACCGTGGTCTCACATCGCCTTAGATTTTGTCACCGGACTGCCTTCGTCAGCGGGGAAGACTGTTATTCTTACGGTTGTCGACAGGTTCTCTAAGGCGGCTCATTTTATTCCCCTTGCTAAGCTTCCTTCTGCTAAAGAGACGGCACAAATCATCATCGAGAATGTTTTCAGAATTCATGGCCTTCCGTCAGACGTCGTTTCGGACAGAGGTCCGCAATTCACGTCTCAATTTTGGAGGGAGTTTTGCCGTTTGATTGGGGCTTCCGTCAGTCTCTCTTCCGGCTTTCACCCCCAGTCTAACGGTCAAGCAGAACGGGCCAATCAGACTATTGGTCGCATCTTACGCAGTCTTTCTTTTCGCAACCCTGCGTCTTGGTCAGAACAGCTCCCCTGGGCAGAATACGCCCACAACTCGCTTCCTTCGTCTGCGACCGGGCTATCTCCTTTTCAGAGTAGCCTCGGGTACCAGCCTCCGCTGTTCTCATCTCAGTTCGCCGAGTCCAGCGTCCCCTCCGCTCAGGCTTTTGTCCAACGTTGCGAGCGCACCTGGAAGAGGGTCAGGTCTGCACTTTGCCGTTATAGGGCGCAGACTGTGAGGGCTGCTAATAAGCGTAGAACTAAGAGTCCTAGATATTGTCGCGGTCAGAGAGTTTGGCTCTCCACTCAGAACCTTCCCCTTAAGACCGCTTCTCGCAAGTTGACCCCGCGGTTCATTGGTCCGTTCCGTATTTCTCAGATTATTAATCCTGTCGCAGTTCGACTTCTTCTTCCGCGATATCTTCGTCGCGTCCACCCGGTCTTCCATGTCTCCTGTATCAAGCCCGTTCTTCGCGCCCCCGCTCGTCTCCCCCCCCCCCCCCCATCCTTGTCGAGGGCGCACCCATCTACAGGGTCCGTAGGATTTTGGACATGCGTCCTCGGGGCCGTGGTCATCAGTACCTAGTAGATTGGGAGGGGTACGGTCCTGAGGAGAGGAGTTGGGTTCCCTCTCGGGACGTGCTGGACCGTGCGCTGATCGAGGATTTCCTCCGTTGCCGCCAGGTTTCCTCCTCGAGTGCGCCAGGAGGCGCTCGGTGAGTGGGGGGGTACTGTCATGTATTGTCATGTTGTGTCTTGTTTCTGTCCTTTCCCTTCACCCTGTCTCCCTCTGCTGGTCGTTATTAGGTTACCTTTTCTCCCCCTCTTTCCCCCAGCTGTTCCTTGTCTCCTCCTAACTACCTCGTCACCCCTTTTCCCACCTGTTCCCTTTTTCCCTCTGATTAGTCCTCTATATCTCTCTCTGTTCCTGCTCCTGTCTTTGTCGGATTCTTGTTTGTGTTGTTCATGCCTGAACCAGACTATCGCCATGTTTGCTGCAACCTTGTCCTGTCCTGTCGGAACCTGCCGGTCCATCTGAGCCTACGTTTTGTTTTGTTATTAAAGAAGCTCTGTTTACGTTAATTCGCTTTTGGGTCCTCATTCACGCACCGTAACAGACATACTTTTGAACATAAAGCCACTTTACAACGTGTACCACATTTGATCGCCCAAAAAACATTTTGGAAGGCACAAAAATACACGTGGTCAAGGAATCTTGACAGTTTGTTAACTCATTGGTTAAAACTTATTAAGGGAGTATCTCTACTACTTGGCGAGACCATTACCGAAAGTCATATTTCTGAGTCAAAGGTTTTGCTTGAAGATTTTCTCAAAGAAATGCAATGTCTTCATAGGGTGGGTAATGTTTCTTTCAGCATCCATCTTTGCCTCTACCTGCCAAGAAGTTTTTGCAATTGGGTTCCTCTCTGGACTCATTCTAGTTTTGTTTTCAAGTAGGATATTGCAAATCTGATAGATATGGTCAAGAGCTCTCAAGGAGTTAAAACACGTGACATATAGTTGCAGTGGTGTCACTGGCATTGGTAGTCCCAAAATTCAAACTCTTAGTAAACACGAATTTATCGTTTTGCCCAAACATATAGTACAGAGAGATGTAGTGAAATACACTATGTATACACAGTTAGTGTATTCACTAACTTCAAGTGGTGTATTCAGCTCTTCAGCTGTAAAATTGAGCACACCTGTCACGACTTCCTCCTTGTTCGGGCAGCGTTCGGCGGTCGATGTCACCGGTCTTCTAGCCATCGCCGATCCACCTTTCATTTTCCATTTGTTTTGTCTTGTTTTCCCACATGCCTGGTTTACATTCCCTCATTACTTGTCGTTTATTTAACCCTCTGTTCCCCCCATGTCTGTGTGTGAAATTGCTTGTTGTTTGTTGCTTGTGCACATTTTGACTGGTGTGCAACGGGTTTTGTACCCATATTCTGTATTTCTGGATGCCTTTGGTTTTGATAATTAAACTGCTCCGGTTATTACCCAGTTCTGCTCTCCTGTGTCTGACTTCCCTGCGACCAGTTACGCACCCCTTACAACACCGCCATGCAATCTCCATAGACAAACATTGGCAGTATAATGGCTTTACTGAAGAGCTCAGTGACTTTCAATGTGGCACCGTCATACGATGCCACCTTTCCAACAGGTCAGTTTGTCAAATTTCTGCCCTGCTAGAGCTGCCCTTGTCAATTGTAAGTGCTGTTATTGTGAAGTGGAAATGTCTAGGAGCAACAAAAGCTCAGCCGTGAAGTGATAAGCCACACAAGCTCACAGAATGGGACCGCCGAGCGCTGAAGTGCGTTGCATGTAAAAATCATCTGTCCTCAGTTACAACACTCACTACCGAGTTCCAAATTGCCTCTGGAAGCAACGTCAGCACAATAAATGTTAGTCGGAAGCTTCATGAAATGGGTTTCCATGGCGGAGCAGCCCCACACAAGCCTAAGATCACCATGCGTAATGCCAAGTTTTGTCTGGAGTGGTGTAAAGCTTGCCACCATTGGACTCTGAGTGATGAATCACGCTTCACTATCTGGCAGTCCGCCGGAGTAATCTGGGTTTGGCGGATACCAGGAGAAAGTTACCTGCCTGAATGCACAGTGCCAACTGTAAAGTTTGGTGGAGGAGGAATAATGGTCTGGGGCTGTTTTTCATGGTTCGGGCTTAGCCCCTTAGTTCCAGTAAAGGGAGATTTTAATGCTACAGCATACAATGACATTCTAGATTATTCTGTGCTTCCAAATTTGTGGCAACAGTTTGGGGAAAGTCCTTTCCTGGGGCATGATAGTGCCCCCGGTGCACAAAGCATGGTCCATACAGAAAAGGTTTGTCGCAATCAGTGTGGAAGAACTTGATTGGCCTGCACAGAGCCCTGACCTCAACCCAATTGAACACCTTGGGATGAGTTGGAATGCCGACTGCGAGCTAGGCCTAATCGCCCAACATCAGTGCCCGACCTCACTAATGGTGTTGTGGCTGAATGGAAGCAAGTCCCCGCAGAAATGTTCCAACATCTAGTGGAAATCTTTCCCAGAAAAGTGGCAGCTGATATAGCAGCAAAGGGGGGACCAACTCCATATTAATGCCCATGATTTTGGAATGAGATGTTAGACGAGCAGGTGTCCACATACGTTTGGTCATGTAGTGTATTTCAAAATCATTGTAAATGGAGAAGTGATACATTCGGAATATTACATGTGTATACAAACACAATTCTTATACTGTTATCTTGGATGATGTTGATCACATCCTTTACTCTGTGAAGACCTTTATTTTCTTTGATCCCGATAATGGGGTAACGTTTTATGCTACTGGAAGATATTTTACAAAGGGAAAGCACCACTTCTGCTCAACCATCGCTAACCCTTTTTGAACCTGTCACGAAAACCCTTGGTAATTTAACTGCAATTCCTATTTCTAGAATAAAAGTAAATATTTGTTCATGCAAACCATATGTACATGGAATTTGTCATGGGCCGAAAACATGAATGTATGGACTATGAATTATTTTGAACTTTTAACTTAAAAAAAAATATTTAAAATAATTTGTGAAATGAAATGCTTATTAATGTGAACGGTGTCAAATAAATTGCTTGAAATTTTAAATTGATTCTTGTCTTGGAATATTGAAGACTCGTGTTAAAAGGAACCACCAGCTTTCATATGTTCTCATGTTCTGAGCAAGGAACTTAAACGTTAGCTTTTTTACATGGCACATATTGTACTTTTACTTCCTTCTCCAGCACTTTGTTTTTGCATTATTTAAACCAAATTGAACATGTTTCATTATTTATTTGTGGCTAAATTGATTTTATTGATGTATTACATTAAGGTAAAAGAAAAGTGTTCATTCAGTATTGTTGTAATTGTCAATATTACAAATAAATACAAAAAATTGGCCGATTAATCGGTATCGTCTTTTTTTGATCCTCCAATAATCGGTATCGGCGTTGAAAAATCATAAACGGTCGACCTTTAGTAGAAATGATTGTTGAAAAAAAGTCTAGGTTGGAACTGTTGCTGTTAAAATACAAGTAATCATTTTTCTTCTGAACTGGAATAAACTGTTTGAAGCACCATATTTTTGGAGAACGTTTCTTTGGGACCCTCAATGTTCTTACAACGTGTCAAGTATCTTATATTCTGAGAACATGGCAATCACGTTCTGTGTATGTTTGGTGGGACATTGCTAGAATATTCGGTAACACTTTACTTGACAACCAGCGTCATAACACTGTCGTGACGTTGTATTAGTCAATGTGACGACTGTTGTTCATCGAATGATTAAAAGTTTCTAATTGCGTGATTATCTGAAGTTATTATTGAGTTTCTATTTCCCAAATTAACTCAAAGAATATCAGAATATCGATTTTACAACAGCCGCTAATTAACCAGTTGCCTCTACCAATCTCGTTCTGAACGTCGTATAGCCCGAGAATCTGCACGGACCCGGGTCTCACCAATGAATTCGTACCGCACCAATCTTATTTGAATATTTATTTACTAAAAAGCTAAAATTATTATAAAAGATACACATAGACAAAACACATTATAGGTTATTGATTTCGAACTTAGTATAATGGGCCAACACACTATGGCGCGTGTTACCCTCAATGAGGATTTCAAAAGAGAGAGAAAAACAAAAAGTACACAAAATAAATATACAGTATATTTGGGTGAATTTGTCAGCTATGCTATTCTAACCCTAGCCTTGCCCCAAACTGCCGCTCTTATGGGTCAGAATATAATGATGTAATTACGTGGGGATGATCTCAGAAGATTCTCTGCGTAGGCCTTTTGCTGTTCGATGACGCGCTACTCCGGTGCACCTCTCTGAGAGTCCTCCAGATGTCAGTGTCCTTTTTGGCTTAGGAGTCTGTTCCCTCTCCCTTTGCTCTCGAATGGATCTTCTGAGGACAGACAGCTCTGCAGCTCAGAGCTCACAGCATAGGAATGAAACCCTTTAGATAACACAATTCGATGGGAGATGGAGGCTAGGTGGTTCAACTTGAAATCAGCTGCTTAGATACAGTTACTCATCCGTAGCTTGGGTAGAAAATGATTTCTTTGTCTTCAAACTTGCGTTCTGGGTTCGTTGACTTTTTAGACTTTGCTGCAGCATAGTCTTCCTGTAAATTCTATACTCACAGATTTTATACCCTTGGGTCAGAAGTGGGCGTAACCGCCTTTAGGGCAGTTCTCTGGGTGTACCAAGTTAATGAGGCAAGGTCTACATTTTATTCAAATCCAATTTTAGACATCTATAACTTAACATTTCATCTTCCCCAAAACATTCTCTTTGATTTGGATATTTTCCATACA
Source organism: Oncorhynchus mykiss (assembly GCF_057628025.1). NCBI lineage: Eukaryota > Metazoa > Chordata > Actinopteri > Salmoniformes > Salmonidae > Oncorhynchus > Oncorhynchus mykiss. Next base: position 936,797 of record NC_143035.1, on the reverse strand, counting down.
ACTTACTTGATGTATAAACATCAACCATATACGAGGAAAACTCTTCACGTTACAATGTTTTCTTAATAACGTCATCTATTAACCTTTAATAACAAAACAAAAATGACATACATTTTCATATTCCATCTATCGTCATGACCACCATTGTGGCTGACGGAAACCATTGTTCCAAAGTCCCTTTATTTCATGTTTAATGTTCTGAGGCTGGTTCTCCATAGTAACAGGACAAAGGAATTTGTCTATGGCCTGAGATTTACCAGGGGCGTGAGGGGTCATAAAACCCCCCACATCTTCAGACCCCTAGATCTCTCCTCCTCTCTTGGGTTTGAGAGATAATCTGTAGGGTTGTGGTCTCCTGTAACCTGACCTGGTCAGGACAGTCATGACAACACTCTATGACACGATCAAAACCATGTCATAACAGCTGACATAACTTGTTATAACATGGTCATAACACTGTCATGACCCATATATTTACACCTGTGGTGACATATATTCTGTTGTTTTATGGCTGGTTATGACACCTACATAAGAGTGTCAAAACCCACATTTATTGTGTTTTTTCCCATTCATTTGAAAGTTTGTTTCTTAATTGCTTTGTTGTTGTTGTAAGGAATTATTTACAGTCATGCTTTTCCCATCATATTTTAAATAACTTGTAGAAAATACACTTATGACTCTATCATGAAGCATTATGACCATCTTGTGTCACTTGGACTAAGAAAATAAGCATTATGACCATCATAATCAAAAAAGCCAGACAGGCCTACCACGTACTGCACGGTACATGTCAGTCATAGGTCAAAAAGAGGGCGTGTTGCTCCTGAAATCTGCTCAATTACAATGATAATGTTCTTTACAATAAACATACTGTTGACAAGTAGCCTATGGTGTAATGGAATGTTTTTCCTTGTGTTGTAGGTTTCGTGGGTTTTGACACTCTTATGTAGGTGTCAAAACCAGTCATAAAATAATGCAATATTTATATGTCACAACAGCTCTAAATATGAATTGCATTCGGAAAGTATTCAGATCCCTTCCCCTTTTCCACATTTTGTGACATTACAGACTTTTTCTAAAATGTATTAAATAAATAAAATCCTCATCAATCTACACACAATACCCCATAATGACAAAACAAAAACAGTTTTTTTTTTATGTTTGCAAATGTATAGAATAAAAAAAAAAACCAGAGATACCATATTTACATAAGTATTCAGACCCTTTGCTTTGAGACTCGAAATTGAGCTCAGGTGCATCCTGTTTCCATTGATCATCCTTGAGATGTTTCTACAACTTGATTGGAGTCCACCCTGTGGTAAAGTAGATTAATTGGACATGATTTGGAAAGGCACATACCTGTCTAAATAAGGTCCAACATTTGACAGTGCATGTCAGAGCAAAAACCAAGGAATTGTCCGTAAAGCTCTGAGACAGGATTGTGTCGAGGCACAGATCTGGGGAAGGGTACCAAAACATTTATGCAGCATTGAAGGTCCCCAAGAACAAAGTGGCCTCCATCATTCTTAAATGGAAGACGTTTGGAACCACCAAGACTCTTCCTAGAGCTGGCCACCCGGCCAATCTGAGCAATCGGGAAGAAAGACCTTGGTCAGGGAGATGACCAAGAACCCGATGGTCACTCTGAAAGAGCTCCAGAGTCCCTCTGTGGAGATGGGAGAATCTTCCAGAAGGACAACCATCTCTGCAGCACTCCACCAATCAGGCCTTTATGGTAGAGTGGCCAGACAGAAGCCACTCCAGAAGCCACTCCTAATTAAAAGGCACGTGACTTGGAGTTTGCCAAAAGGCACCTAAAAAACTCTCAGACCATGAGAAAAAAGATTTTCTGGTCTGATGAAACTAAGATTGAACTCTTTGGCCTGAATGCCAATCGTCACATCTAGAATAAATGAGGACCTGCGCATCACCTGGCCAATACCATCCCTACGGTGAAGCATGGGGGTGGCAGTATCATGCTATGGGGTTGTTTTTCAGCGGCAGGGACTTGGAGACCAGTCAGGATCGAGGAAAAGATTAACGGAGCAAAGTACAGAGAGATCCTTTATGAAAACCTGCTCCATAGTGCTCAGGACCTCAGACTGGGGCGAAAGTTCTGAATGTCCTTCAATGGCCCAGCCAGAGCCAAGACTTTAACCTGATCGAACATCTATGGTGAGACCTGAAAATAGCTGTGCAGCGACACTCCCCATCCAACCTAACAGAGCTTGAGAGGATCTGCAGAGAACAATGGGAGAAATTCCCCAAATACAGGTGTGCCAAGCATTTAGCATCATACCCTAGAAGACTTGAGGCTGTAATCGTTGCCAAAGGTGCTTCAACAAAGTACCGAATAAAGTGTCTGAATACTTATGTAAATGTGATATTTAAGTTTAAAATCTTTAATACATTTGCAAAAATAAAAATTGTTTTTGCGTTGGGTTGCGTTTTGGGCTATTGTGTGTAGCTTGATGAGATGTAACTTAAGAAAATGTAGAAAAAGTCAAGGGGTCTGAATACTTCCTGGATGCACTCTATGTGACATGACAGGTTATGTCAGCTGTTATATTATAACATGGTTATTATCATGTCATAACGTGTTATGACGCTGGGTGTCAAGTAAAGTGTTACCGAATATCCTCCTAACCCACAAAAAACTGGTTATATGAATATTCATGCAACGTTCCCATGAAATGTGTCTAGAACTTTAATATCTTATATTCTGAGAACAAGGGACAACTGAATCCATTCAACCGAAATGGGTTTTCCGCATTTATCCCAACCCCTCTGGAACATTCCTATGAAAACGTTGCGTAATGACTTAATGAGACTTAAGGAAACGTTCTCTAAAGTTATGGGAACGTTTGTTGTTAGCTGTGTAGTGTTATGATGGGACTGCAGCCCCGCATCGGTAGCCTACTACAGCTACCACTTCATCATGACCAAAAATTGAAAAGTCAATAAGGGCAGGTGGTCAGATTTCTTTTTAAATTCAGTCACAACATTCTATGTAATAGACTATGTAATTCCGATAATGTTTGCGTTTTCTCTGTTGACCTACTCCCTTCCCAGAATGAGTATGTATCACAGAACAGTAACAGTTCACTCCAGAAAGTTTATATTCAAAATGTGCACATAGATTAGTTTCTCCCACATTGGTAGAATGGTATCTAGATGCTCTGCTTGACTCCAGGGCAGTGGGAGACTGTGTGTGTGTGTGTGTGTGTGTGTGTGTGTGTGTGTGTGTGTGTGTGTGTGTGTGTGTGTGTGTGTGTGTGTGTGTGTGCGTCTCTGCGTGTGTATGTGTGCGTGTGTTTGCGGAGGAAAAGACATTGGTATAAAGGATGAAATTGAATGGATTAGCATTGGTCGTTCTGCTTTTGATTGCCTCTGACTGAAAATTTTAGAAAGCCACCAGGGGCCCCTCAGATGTTATGATATGGTCAATTCAGGCCCCTGTGCGTTTTGCGACGGGTCCCTGTTCTAGAAATTGAATTGATATTTTGTAAACTTCATTTACGGATAATGTGATCTGACAGGGACAAATGCACAGCTGTATTGTTTTCAAACCGACTCCAAATGAAACTTATTATAGGGTAAATGTGGATTTCTTTGTCTTCCCCTCTTCCCCTCCTGCATTGTCCCCAGTCCCTTTATATCCTGAATATGTATCCATTTTCAGGGTAATTGAATTGATACTGTCATGTGGGGGGCAAACAGAATCACGCAGCAGGGCGAATAGTCCAGGTGATTGAATTGGAGAGGGGAGAAAAAATGTCCTTCTGTGCGAGCCCACTAGGTCACAGTGCCATCATAAGATAGACACACCTCACTGTTTTCTGATTACACAGACCACCCCAATTGTCTTTCCAATAATCTCCGTCTGATATAATGCAGACTTTTCCAATTCCACATGCTCCAGCCAGACCTCAGATGTGTTACATATTCATTTCCTTCCCTGGAAAATTTGCTCAGCTTTAGTTCAAATTCAGTTAGCTGGATTGATGAAAGTGGCAAAAGGATACGACGTTTACTGATTCTCCCTTTTCACCTTTGATTAGCTCCACTTGTGAATTATTCCTTTGCTGTCACTGTGCTATTAAGCTGCCTGGAGGCCCGGACGACAGTTCCACAGAGGGAAAATAAGGTGGGCCAGCCATTGCAACCTGCTGCACATTGCTCTCTCTACACCTGCCCTCGGGCTAGGCAAAACATACAGGGGGAAAATAGCTGTTTCATACCAAAACGAATGTGTGGTGGAGTAATGTCAAGACGATAACACAGAGAAACCTGATGAATTCTGTTATAATGCAGATATGTACTGGGCTGGCCTTGGGGGAAACACAATGTCAACTGATTCATGTTGGGGCTCCCGAATGGCGCAGTGGTCTAAGACACTACATCTCAGTGCTTGAAGTGTCACAACACAGACACCCCTGTTCAAAACCAGGCTGTATCACAACCCGCCGTGATTGGGAGTCCCATAGGGCGGCGCACAATTGGCCCAGCGTCGTCCGGGTTTGGCCGTCATTGTAAATAAGCATCCGGGTAGGCCGTCATGGTAAATAAGAATTTGTTCTTAACTGACTTGCCTAGTTAAATAAAGATTACGTTTAAATAAAAAAACAAGGTTTGGAAGTAACTACTTACATGTAATCTGAATACAAAAAAACTATAACGAGTTACATTACCAGATACAATATTGTAATTAGATTACAGATATATTTGAAAAACTAGATTGGATTACTTTTAAATTCAAAAAGGATGTTTGTAAAAAAATACATTATGACACCTTTCTGTTTCCTCACACACATTCAATTGATCATTGAATAAAGTCATAAGTTTAAGTTTGTTCCCAAACTCAGTAATGTAATCTGATTACTTTCCCTGTAATATTACCAATTGAACGACATCTATTGCAGGATAAATCAATGTTAAAATGGACATACTTGGCCATAAATGGATGTTGCATTTTACTTTATGGGTTGGTTATGTAGGCTTCTTCTAACCCATTGTTTTCTACTACAGATAACATGATTAGGTTATATCTTTACATTCAAAGTAAAATTCTGGCACATTTCCAGTCATTCCAATTAATGTAATACCCCTTGAAATTCAAGAATAGGACTTGGAAATATGGAAATATAGATTAGCCAAACAGTTTTACCTGAGCATAACCTAAAAACAAAGGACTTATTAGCTGACTACCATGGAGTGGAGTTTAGTCAGCTAAGAACTTATCAGCCGGTGTTGTTTATTTAGTTATCATGGAGGACTGATTGTGTTCATTGCTTCAAGTTGAAAAAGAAATGCTGCTTTGAGCACCACCGAGAAGTGCTAATTGAATGTGAAAAAGGAATGCTGCTTTGAGCACCACCGAGAAGTGCTAATTGAATGTGAAAAAGGAATGCTGCTTTGAGCACCACGAGAAGTGCTAATTGAATGTGAAAAAGGAATGCTGCTTTGAGCACCACCGAGAAGTGCTAATTGAATGTGAAAAAGGAATGCTGCTTTGAGCACCACCGAGAAGTGCTAATTGAATGTGAAAAAGGAATGCCAGAAGCAGCATTTTTGTTGGTGAGACTTTGATATCTTGCACCATTGGAAGACTGTAGCCTACAAAAGCCTATTCCTGCTCTTTTCCCGTGATCCATCAAACATATTTGTTGTGTCATCATAGCGGACTCGCTCAGGCGAAACAAACTTTTTCAAGGCTGATTTGAATGTCATATTATATTTGTATTTTTTTATTTAACCTTTATTAAACTAGGCAAGTCAGTTAAGAACAAATTATTATTTACAATGACAGGGAACATACAGATTTTTACCTTGTCAAGTTAGGGATTCAATCCAGCAACCTTTCGGTTACTGGCCCAACGCCCAGGTAGTCATTGAGAAAACAGAAAGATGTCAAAAAAAAAAAATCACAAACATCCTTTCTGAATTTAAAAGTAATCTTAGAAGTAATCTAGTTTTTCAAAAGTATCTGTAATCTGATTACAATATATTAGCTAGTAATGGATTACAGTTTGTTTTTTTGCAATCAGTTACACATTGAAGTATGTTTTTTGTCTTCTTCTAATGCCTCTTACTGAAAATGAATCCAAATGTAACTGAAAGTAATCAGTTTGGGTAATCCAAAAGTGACAGGTAACGAGTAACTGTAACGAATTACAATAACAAAGTAACCTACCCAACCCTGGACATAAACCACTTATTAGGTGGGATGTTAAACTCGTCCTGTACTATACAAAAACGTCCATACAGCCAAACAGCAGAAAAACAGAACAGTGTGATCTTGTATTTACACAGCAGGTCTTTGTTAGTGAGTAAACACAAGCTCAATTGCCTATCTCATGTGAAATGATTTTGTATGGACATTTAGAGGGCATGTAATCGCTACGGTCATAAACACTGACTTCTGTCTGCAGGACATGACTTGAATTCTGCAATAAAAATCATCTCCGATGGCAACCTGCCAAGCCAGCTTGATGTTGGTCGCTTGCACTTTGTCATAAAATACTAATTGCTTATTGACCATGACCCTATATGGAGATAAGAGGTAGAGAGCACCAAGCATAAAGGAGCAGCTATCCCGTGTCATTTGGAAATGTGATGGGAGGTGATGAGTACTTGGTGCAAGTGTCTGAGAAATCTGTGTACCCCCATATTCATATTTATGTCCACAGAGACTGTCCAAGAATTTAAGGTGAACCCACTGCCATTTTTCCCTGCTGTATCATCAACAACAGCCTTTAATAATTCATTCTCCGTGTGCTCTTCACCCAATTCATGGTGCCACTGCAATCAGTACGATGTGACTATGGCAGGTGTGCATTTGACCATTCAACAGTGAAGGGAGAGACCCTGGCGCCATTGCAGACAGACAGGCAGCCAGGTTGACTGTCAGCCATTCAGTGACATTCAGTGACACAGCAGACCATTGCTGCTCAATGTGCAGCACCGCCACCAACCTTTACATTATAGGAGGCTAAAGACATTTGAATGATAATGCACAAAATGGTGTATTACCTGCAGTAGAGGTGTGTGTGTAAAAACCCTGAGCAAGCCAAGCCAGGCCAGTAAAAAAAGCAATATTACAACCTGTTGTGATATTTGCGTTGTTTGCTCTATAATCTATTCATTTATACTCCACCGTGATATACAGTAAGGATGTGACAACAAAAAGACAACAGTCACACAGTGGCGGAATAAATTAGACTACACAAATAGTTTGATTCATCACAAAACCAGAGAGCAACATTTGTGTGAAGTCCACAAAGCAAATATTGCACGTAACAAACAGTTACATGACCTGCAGCATGGTCAAGCAAGTTAATGTTTTCCACAGTTCACTAAGTAAACAACTACGGATTTAGAACCATGGAGTTACCTCTAGTCAGCGCAAAGACAACAGGAGCACTGCCTCCGCCATTCCAGTACCATTTCAATGTAGACATTTAACCCTCTAGAGTCTAAGCTAAGAACTCATCCCCCTCTCCCCCTCCCCCGCCTTAGACAGGCGGGGGAGGGGGAGAGGGGGATGAGTTCTAAGCTAACACATGGTATTGTTTTAAGATGGTCTATACCAAGGATCAATTAGACATTTGATGTAGAATTTTAAGACCCCGTAAAAAAAATCTATAAAAATTGGATGAAACATTGAATTTGGCGTTTACTGCTATTAGCCAAAAAAACACATTTAATAACAGATTCACTACACGGAACAGACAGTCTCCCCCAAAAAAAGATAAAAGAAGTTTGTTCTGAAGTGTCTGTCCTATATCTGAGAGATATAAGACAGATCAAGAAACTCTTTTAATTTTCTACATGTATTTATCCCCTTATTTTGGGCACTAAACTGTCTACATATATACTGTACTTCCACAAATGTTTTAAACTGGTACCAGGGACCTTCATATGAGGCTTGTGGGGCTTGCGGGTGTCTTAGAGCAATACGGAGAACACCACGGTGTTTGTGAGAGTCTCAGATATCCACAGAGGGGTCACAGTGTGTTGACCGTTCAGACTCTACAGACAGAAGTTGTCACAAGAGGCTGTATTAGCTTCAGACAAGTCTTGCGAGGCTTGTGGGCATCCTAGAACAAACCATTCTGACACTGCAGACGTTTTTGTGAGAAGACCAATCCTCGTGATGTCTCATGGTCTGACAAACACTGCTCTAGCTCTGCCACCTTTCGACACAGACGCGGAAGGGTGACATCGGCGGATGCAGTGGATTGAGATGCAGCCCATACAAAAAAACACAGATGGATTTGATGGGAATATTTTGATTATGTTAATTAGATTTTCGCAGGGCTGCAGAAAGTGTAGGCCAAGAGGTTAAACATGATCAAATCAACAAGGCTTAGTTAATTACATTGAAAATAAACGTAATGATACCAAAAGCAATCTAGTCTAATCCATGTTACTAAATATCATGTGGCTGTCTGTGGTGTGTGTGTTTTAATTTTACCTTCATTTAACTAGGCAAGTCAGTTAAGAACAAATTCTTATTTTCAATTACGATCTAGGAACAGTGGGTTAACTGCCTGTTCAGGGGCAGAACGACAGATTTGTACCTTGTCAGCTCGGGGATTTGAACTTGCAACCTTCCAGTTACTAGTCCAACGCTCTAACCACTAGGTTACCCTGCCACCCTTGTGTGTGTGTGTGTGTGTGTGTGTGTGTGTGTGTGTGTGTGTGTGTGTGTGTGTGTGTGTGTGTGTGTGTGTGTGTGTGTACAAGTTAAACAATACATGTTGACTCACACTACTTGTAGACTAGTTGAACGCCAATGCCATCCTCCTCTCGTTCATGTTGGCAAAACGGTCTATGGCTCTGTCATACAGTACACTTTAAGTTTTTGTTGTCATAGGCTACCTAGCTAAAATGCTTGCTAGCCTAACTTCCTGGCATGGGCAACAATGAACCAGCTAAGTTAGCTAGCTAGCTAACGTGAGCCTACTAGGCGACATCTAGGCTACATATTGAACTTCAATAGTCCCAGGCCAGGTTAGGATCAAAATCATGGTTAGGATCAAAATCGCTGTCATAATCAGAGATTATGTACAGAGTACAGAGCATGTACAGAGAATGAAGACAAAACCACAAGTCCAAATCACCATCTCCATTCATGGCTTAGGAAAGGGACGATTTAGAAAGCTAGCCTGGCTTCCATTGGCATCCATAAATACACGCCACTGATTACCTGCAAAGTATTTAAGGCTCCAGCTAAGTGGACGGTTAATGGATTTGTCTTGGATCATCGTGATAGACTTGGGCTCTCTCGACACTCAGAGACAAAAGTTGATGGGGTCAATTCCAATTAAGGTGGGTGAATCCATTAGGACTAGGGCGAGCTGATTAGAAGTAACCACACAGACACTATTGAAACTGTATCAATGATACGTCTTTATTTGCTCTCTATTACATTGAATAGTAGGATCTATTAACAGATAAAAGGACTTGGTCAGTTTATTTCTCAGATATAATGACGAGATTGTTTGGTTCTGGAGCTATTATTGATTTATCCTATATTCCTATTGCTCACTATCAGTTTATTGAAAAGGGCAAGTTCTCAATGAACCGACTTGGTAGAACAATTATTAATTGTATGAATAAAACAGAGAAGCATATTTTACAAACATGTCTTATGGTTGTTAGAGATGTACTGTACTTGCTGACTTTTATCGAAGTGTCTGTGGTCAATGCCTATCCTTCTTAAAACAGAACATCAATTAATAATTTTCTAACCTTTACTCCTTTTATGAAATCACTGAAGTTGCTGCTCTGTGATTGGGAATAGTGCCCTTAGGATAAATCTATACTTGCTTAATGTTATGTTCTGTTCTGTTGCAAGCAAGAATAACTTTGACATTGCATTCAACCCCTGCAGCTAAATTAATGTCAGTACATTATTTTCATATAGCCCCAAAAGTGCAATGTCAACAAACATGGGAGCAGATAACACTGATGCCTGCGTAAAATAGAAAGCCATATAAAATACTAATTTGGTAATTTAGACAACAGATCGAGTTAGGAGATACAGGAGTTAGGAATAAATACAGACACCAAGTAGCCCTGCTGATTTCTTTCCATGCCATGAAATGCCAGCCAAATGTAGTAAGCTCCCTCCCCTCTGCAACTGAATGTGTTCCATTACTATGGTGTGGATGGCGAGGACAGGATTAATGTGAGGCTGGGCTGTTATTATTGCTGGAGATCAGGATGCAACGCTCAGTACGTACACAGGGAGATAAAGTTAAGGATACACACCGATACAGAGCTCCCCAAGGCCTGATGGCCTATCATTTCTGCCTCATAACTTCAGAATTATTGTCCTGAAAAGGAATGTGCTCTTCAGATAATTAAAAAATTCACAGACCAGATCCAATTTGAGATAATTCTATAATATTATGATGTGTGTGTGTGTGTAAGGGAGAGAGGGTAACAAAAGAGTGTGTGAATGTACCTGTGTGAGTGTATGTGCACCTGAGTGTGTGTGTGTGTGTGTGTGTGTGTGTGTGTGTGTGTGTGTGTGTGTGTGTGTGTGTGTGTGTGTGTGCGTGCGTGCGTGCGTGCGTGTCTCTCAAGAGGTGACCTGGCATGGAGTAAACTCTAAAGTGCCAAAACAAACAATAAGAGAAATTATGATCACAATGGAACAAAGACTACCATTCCCAGGTGATGGTGCTTAGGGAAATAGGCTGAATGAATGAGAGTTCCCTCAGGCATATCCTTATCAACTTCCTCACTACAACTTCACACACAAAATGTGTGCCTTTAACAAATAATCAATTAAAATAGCCTTCTATATCATTATCAATCAATAGACAGACAATATTTTGCCGCCAATATTCCAAAAGTTCTATGATACCACACTGGAAACTCCCACAAAAACCTTATGTACAGTGTAGTAATACCACTTTAAAAATGTGAAATATGATTTCAAATGAAATCCATTTCTTCTCTCTGTGATCGTCTCTAGCAAGCATCAAGTATCCCAGAGCAGCAAGCAGCTGCATGTTTTTTTCTCTGGTTCCAGATGCAGAAGTAGAGCAGAGAGAGAAATGACTCCTTATCCTGCTCCAGCTCCGTGGCTCAGTGCCAGCCACTGCCGGGTACCCCCCCCCCCCAGAAGAGAGAGCGCAAAAACGCCACAGAGAGAAATTTGATTCCTTTTTTCCCATTTATACAACTGTGATAGCAAGTAAAAAGACAAAACATTATTTGAAGATAGAAGATACAGGGCCCGTGATAAGGGTAGGTGGTGGGCCATGGTGGAGCTGTGACTATTTCATCTTCCATGGTAACTTAAACACCAGACAAAGGCCTTCACACTCCATGGCCTACTGCTGGCTTGCCGAGATTGACTGGGATTGTAATAATTCATAGAGTTTGAGTTTCGTTCTAGCCGAGGTGAGGAATCACATTATGCTCCGATGTGATGCCCATTGCGGCCAGCCTGGGAGGCTCTCTCTTAGCTCTGCGTGTGTGCGGCTGGTCAGTCTGTTCTAGGGGAGAGAGAGAGAGAGAGAGAGGGAGGGAACGGACTGGAGAGAGCGGGCTGCAGCGCTGCATTACATAACTCTATTTCTGGACATCCATTACCCTTCCCTCAGGGCCTCTGGCCCGCTGACATTATGAATGTATTTAGATACAGGGGGCCACTCGCTCCTTAGACTGCGTGACATTGGGAAAGCATGTTAAATTCACAGGCCTGGGGTGAGAACTATCACCGTCCTTGACCTGAAGTTAAATATTCTAGTTTCTCAGGGATGGACAGGCTGGTGGTCTAGGAGGATAAAATATGAAACTCTTTGGTTAGACAGATAGGCACTGTTACCTACAGTATGTGACTTAAAACAATGGACCGATGATGAAGCTCCTCATAACAAGTATCTTCCTGATCTAAATTGCATCAACTACATTGCCTTCACTTGGGGAAATATTTAAACATCCTAAACCTTTTTCTCCTGAACTGCTTTGAACCAAGGTCTTGAAGGCCATTGATGATGACGCCTGCGTAAACTATTTGGATAACAGCTAGGCCCTGAGACTCGCTTTCTCGACCGCCATACTCATCCGCTTTCCCTGCATGCGCCCAGCCATTCCCCATCCCACATTCTCATAATTTGCCATTTTCCACTGGATACTGATACAAAATAAGTAGCCTTTACAGTGGGCCATTAAACTGTCATTTAGGCAACTGTGCGTGAAGAGCCTTCAGATAACGCTCAGAGCTGATGCAGAACCAAGTTTTTGAATCATAGCCGTCTGCAGGGTGCTTAATTCACACTCCACACTAAAGATTTGGAGGGTTTCATTAAAAAGGAAGTCACTCAGCAAGACAAATACTTTCAAAGTGAAGGGAGGGGAAAACATCAACAAAATGCACCAAAATGGGGGAACAATTCTGTTTTATTTCCTAATTGGATGTTTTGCTAGTTATCATTAGAGCATAACAAGGAGGTAGGAAATTGCATAAAACACGCGATTCAGTCTTTGTTGCATCTTTCTATGGTTCAGAATGCTGTTGAAATGAAAAATAGGACTTAAAATGGTACTCTTTAGGAGAAATTGGCAAATGCAGTGGTAGAAAAAGTACCCAATTGTCATACTTGAGATAAAAGTAAAGATACCTAAGTAGAAAATTAAGTAAGTAAAATACCCAGTAAAATACTACATGAGTAAAAGTATTTGGTTTAAATATACTTACATTTTGGTCATTTAGCAGATGCTCTTATCCAGAGTGACTTACAGTAGAAAGTGCAAACACTTGAAGTCTGAAGTTTACATACACGTAGGGTCATTAAAACTAATTTTTCAACTACTCCACACATTTCTTGTAACAAACTATAGTTTGTTAGTCGGTTAGGACATCTACTTTGTGCATGACACAAGTAATTATTTCCAACAATTGTTTACGTACAGATTATTTCACTTATCATTCACTGTATCACAATTCCAGTGGGTCAGAAGTTTACATACAATAAGTTGACTGTGCCTTTAAACAGCTTGGAGAATTCCAGAAAATTATGCCATGGCTTTAGAAGCTTCTGATAGGCTAATTGACATCATTTGAGTCAATTGGAGGTGTACCTGTGGATGTATTTCAAGGCCAAACTTCAAACTCAGTGCCTCTTTGCTTGACATCATGGGAAAATCAAAAGAAATCAGCCAAGACCTCAGAAAGAAAATTGTAGACCTCCACAAGTCTGGTTCATCCTTGGGAGCAATTTCAAAACGCCTGAAGGTACCACGCTCATCTGTATAAACACCATGGGAGCATGCAGCTGTCATACCGCTCAGGAAGGAGACATGTTCTGTTTCCTAGAGATGAACTTACTTTGGTGTGAAAAGTGCAAATCAATCCCAGAACAACAGCAAAGGACATTGTGAAGATGCTGGAGGAAACAGGTACAAAAGTATCTATATCCATAGTAAAACGAGTCCTATATCGACAAAACCTGAAAGGACGCTCAGCAAGGAAGAAGCCACTGCTCCAAAACCACCATAAAAAAAGCCAAACTATGGTTTGCAACTGCACATGGGACAAAGATTGTACATTTTAGAGAAATGTCCTCTGGTCTGATGAAACAAAAATAGAACTGTTTGGCCATAATGACCATTGTTATGTTTGGAGCAAAATGGGGAAGACTTGCAGAACACCATCCCAACAGTGAAGCACAGGGGTGGCAGCATCATGTTGTGTTGGTGCTTTGCTGCAGGAGGGACTGGTGCACTTCACAAAATAGATGGCATCATGAGGAGGTGAAATTATGTGGATACATTGAAACAACATCTCAAGACATCCGTCAGGAAGTTAAAGCTTGGTCGCAAATGGGTCTTCCAAATAGACAATGACCCCAAGCATACTTCCAAAGTTGTGGCAAAATGGCTTAAGGACAACAAAGTCAAGGTATTGGAGTGGCCATCACAAAGTCCTGACCTCAATCCTATAGAACATTTGTGGGCAGAACTGAAAAAGTGTGTGCGAACAAGGAGGCCTACAAACCCGACTCAGTTACACCAGCTCTGTCAGGAGGAATGGGACAAAATGCATCTAACTTATTGTGGGAAGCTTGTGGAAAGCTACCTGAAACGTTTGACCCATGTTAAACAATTTAAAAGGCAATGATACCAAATACTTATTGAGTGTATGTGAACTTCTGACCCAATGGGAATGTGGTGAAATAAATAAAAACTGCAATAAATCATTCTCTGTTATTATTCTGATATTTCACATTCTTAAAATAAAGTGGTGATTATAACTGACATAAGAAAGGATATTTTTACTAGGATTAAATGTCAGGAATTGTGAAAAAATGAGTTTAAATGTATTTAGTTAAGGTGTACGTAAACTTCCAACTTCAACAGTAAATGTTTTCATACTTGTCCCCTGTAGGAATCAAACACACTACCCTTGCATTGCAAGTGCCATGCTCTACCAACTGTTCCACACAGGAGCCATGAGCTGCACAGAACCTCTTAAGATTCAAAAGTAAAAGTACAAACAATTTCAAATTCCTTAAATTAAGCAAACCAGAGGACACAATGTTCTTCTTTTAAAAAATGTATTGATTACCAGGGGCATACTCCATCACAGACATAATTTACAAATGAAGCACTTGTATCTATTGAGTCTGCCAGATCAGAGGCAGTAGGAATGACCAAGGTTGTTCTCTTGATTAGTGTGTGAATTGGATCATTTTCCTGTCCTGCTAAGTACTTTTGGGTGTCAGGGAAAATGTATGGAGTAAAAAGTACATTATTTTCTTATCAAATGTATTGGGAGTAAAAGTAAAAGTGAAATAGTAAAGTAAAGTACAGATACCCAAAAACACTATTTAAAGGAAAACTCTGCCCAACTCTTTTGGTATTTGTTTCTAAATGCATCATACAGGGATGATTTCTGTATTTTGAAAGTTACATATCGTTAAAACTTGATTGCTGACAAGGAAAACATTTTGGTATATGTCAACAAGCGCATAACATAATATAGTTTTGGGGTGGATTTTTCCATTATGTAGGGCTTTACAGTATTTTTACTTATTAAGTACTTTACACCACTGGGAAAATGTTCATTCTGTAAGAAATCATTAAAATGTTTAATTGTTAACATGTAATTGTTAAAATGTAATTGTTAACATCTAGATGGTATTTCCATACTAATTCAAATAGCAGGTGGCTTTCACAGCACTTTGCATGTTTTGTTATCTTTTGCTTAACACAAAAAAATTATACTCTGCTCTCAACATGTGAACATGAGATAGATATTATGAATAGCGTTTCTGGTCTGAATAAACTGCCACTTACAAACACGATCTGAGCCTTATTGTGACCCCACTCTACATCTGTAAGAGTCATTCATTCACAGGAGCACTCCCCTTTCAAAAAGCCCTCCTGCATTACATACATCAGACAGCGGAGATAGCATCATTTACAGGGCTCGTACATGATGTGATGCCTTTCGGCAACGTAGCTACATAGCTTGAATAGCCTCTCTCCACTACCGTTTTTTAAACACAGTAAAACAGCACTTGAAAGAAATATATATTTTTGGAAGATAAACTCAATTTCTGGCAAGTATTCATTGAAATGATATAATAACTGACATGGAAAGGGGTAGACCGAGGGTAGAAAAAATAACTAGATACATTTGGTATTTTCAAGTTCCTTTGTGGTCTGGTCTTTTATAGCGAGAGGAATTTAAACACCCAGAGAGACAGAGTTAAAGTGAATGCCAAAAACCCTCTAAGCTTATATGTCTAAAAAGAAATTCAATTAAATGGGATTTTAGCCTTCTGAATGAGCCAGAGTCTTCTATCCACTGATAAGAGCTCCACCAAGCTGAAACCACCTTTATGCCGGTGAAATATCTGCTGCCTCTAAACATGTAATCCTTGCTCAAAGCACAATATGGATGGCTGAAATATCAATGCACCCTGGAACCAATTTTAACACATCAAATCAACGGAAGAGGTTAGAGTTGAAGATGGACTTCCTGGGGCTTAGTGAGGAGGGCAACACATAATTTGTCGTCCCACTCTGAAAAAGCCCAGTGAATCTCTCACAAAGGCTCCCATTCGACTCGTCTCAGATACCCACTCCTTATGGTTGCCTCTGGGTGGCAGAGATTCCATTCCTCTTTTCATTTTAAAGAGATTAAGTACCTGCTTTACTGTAACTACTACAGATCATGTATCTATGAGTCTCTTATGAGTTCCGCAAGGGTGACAAATGGTGGCCATTGAAGCTGTGCAGGTCAAAATAAAAAATTTAAGCATGTACTTTAGGTATCCGACATAAGCCTGTATTCACACTAGTACGCTGTACTCACACTAGTAGTCTGTGATTATCATTCTGGATTTAGAGGAAGGATCATTTAGATTTTAAAAAGCATGTGGTTAGTTTCAAACTATCATAAATCACTCAACTTACAGTAATCAACAATAATGTGCAATAGACCAGTGGTAAGTGTACGTACTGTTTAGGCACCACTCTCTGGCGTTTACCACCTTTTGCAGTGAAATGCATTGAAAGTAAAGGGAGCGTCATTTTTTTTAAAGTATATTGAGCGTTACAGAGATCAGCATTTATTCTCAAAAACCCGAACCTAGGCAACACAGTGACTAGGGTCTGGTTTCAATGATGGACTATTTTGTCTTAGAGGAACATTTTTAATTAAGGGATTTCGCAAGTGACGTCAACTAAAACCACGTGCAAAAGGCTTTGCCTGCAAACTTTGGTTTTGAATCCTGAGGTTCTGTCTTTCTCTTGATTTTGCTTTATTGACGTACAGTAGGCAGTGATGTGGTTCCTCTATGCCAAAATAACCCATAATTGAAAGCAGATCTTAGTCCAGCATTTCCCAATCTCGGTCTTCGGGACCCAAAGGGTGGCACATTTTTGTTTTTGCCCTAACACTGCAGTAGATTCAAATGATCAAAGCTTGATGATTATTTGAATCAGTTGTGTAGTGCTATGGCTAAAACCAAAATGTGCACCCTTTGGGGTCCCGAGGACAGAGTTTGGGAAAGCCCGCCCTAGTCATTGTGTTGCTTAGGGTCAGGTTTTCGAGACTAATCAGTGTCACCTATTACTTTCACCGCTAGATCACTGCACAAGACTAATGTCTAAGATACTATAAAAACAACTCTTTTGATGGTTGACTTTGACATTACAGGATTATCAAAATATATATGTTTAATCAAAATGACTGACTGTTCCATTGTAAGTTGTATATTTTTGACATACAAGTTTGAGAGTTTGGCAGTATTTGATTAACATTGCAATAACCTACAGACAGTCACATGAATTTAGTCTGAAAGACAAATATGAAATCTAAAAGGGACTATAATTGCTTTAATAAAGGAGTTTATCGACAGTGTCCCTTTAACAGAGTAATAAAACGTAAAGGCTATTGTAAAATGGGATCTGTATGATAATGTCCAAGACTGTTAATATAAGAACCACAGCAGATCACCTACTGTATGATAAAATGGAATATTGAAAAGGAATAAATATAAACACTACTTTTGATTAAAAAGAATGCTTGGGGCTCTATTTTAGCAAACCTAACACAATGGTAAATCTTAGTGCTGGCAGTAGGGCTATAGCTCTGGGGTTATGTCAGAAATATTTTGGCTATTTTCACTGCGGGAATTATGAGAGGAATAGCTACCGGTGGCACAAAAGGGCTGGGTTTTGATGAATAAATCAATTATAGGTGTGATGAGGGCTTGGTCACTCACTGGCTAATCAACACGTTTCATGGCTCAATATTGCATGCCATTGTCTCAACTTCTGTAGCTTATTGGTGGTCTTAGCGTTGTCATGAACTTCAATTCGGCAGTGGGCATGGAATATTCTATTCCTCGTCCATTGAAGATTGATACAGTTATTAAAAAGTATAGGCTACTGTAATGAGTAGTAGCAACAGTAAAAAAAAAAAAAAAACCTTCTCCTCAAATAAAAAATACTAGGCTCCAGTAAATTGTATTGTATGTGTGAGGCATGTTCTCAAATAAGAAAGATTTAGCCTAGGCCTACCGTGGATATGGCATTATAGGACTGAATCATTTGAATATGTTTGGAGGAGTGTGTCTTTGGTAACTGGACAAGAGGCGCTCTTTGGAAATGGGAATGGATACAAGCCAAATGCAGTAGCCTATGCACTGCAGGTAGGCCAATGTGAGTTGTGAATTATGCAAAAGCATGATGGCCTCACGAATATACCATTTAGAAACCTTTTATGGATAGGCTACTTGGCTAATGCATGGCCAGGGTAGAAAAGACACCAGACACATTGCTGTTGAACCAGCTTTTGTTATGGTAGGGTAAGGGTAGGGTAAGGGTAGCCTACATGGGCTTGTTTTTTAATCAAATTAAATGGAAAACAAGCAATTGTTACAGGGAAATAACTCATCTCTCATTCCACTATTGGCATATAGTCTACATGGAGGAGTTTTTACACACATCTAAAATAATAATAGGAGCTGGCTAAAAATAATGTACAATAGCCTATATAGATAAAAAGGGGTTGCTCCCAAACTTAATATTTTCGTAAAGCTTTATTGATTAATATTTATTTCAAAACATTCTCATGAGTCTAAGCCTGAGTGATATTCTTGACTATTTGGCAAATGCATAGGGCAAGACAAAAATAATCTGTCTTCATTGAGAGTAGGGGAGGCTATGCTTGGTTTTTCAATCAAATGAAACAAAATTTAAAAAACATGAGTCATTTATGTTTTTAAATACGACGTTTACAAGGCACAAAAAGCATGTATTTTGTGCTATGTGCACATGGGCACTGTGCGTCATGGCCGGATAGGCTGTGCTTATGCTGTTGCCACTAAAACCAGTTTTTGGTTGGTCACAAATCTCCCCAGCAGCGCTGCCTGAAATCGGCATTTCAGCGCACATTTTTAAGGACACACTTCTGATATTGCCACCTTTCCACACAAGCGAGCTCATATAAAACAGGTAAATTACCAATCCTGGCATTAGGGTCTGAAAATAGAAGAGAGCTGGCTTTAGCAGGTCGAAATTACAAATTAGCGTGCGTTAGACAATTGCGCTGACATAACGCCAGCAGAAAATAGATCCTTCGGACTCTAATCTATTCAACAAACATTTGACTTAAATCTGTTTCAGATCAGAGCGAAGTAAACAAAACCAAACCCCTCCCTTGCAGCCACAATGGAGAACTACTTTTTAGACCCCTAAATTATCCCTTCCACATGAGTAACTGAATGTCTAAGATTAGGGTTCATTCATTAATTAATTACAGGCAGACACACAATGAGCAGCCATTAATGGTTCTAAGCTGTTGGTGGGATGATTGGGTACATAAATGTTCAAGCCTACATATATGAGTCAACTGGTGCGATCTCAAATTATTAATTAAACTACTTGCTCCATTATGTACTTTAGGGCCTTCAATTTGCATTGTTGAGTGTTTCTTCACCTTTTCATCAGCGTCCAGATTAAAGTGCCTATTTGAAATCAATTTCTCTAATAATGATCTTAATGAGCTCATCAATTAAGCCTGCCATAATGGGATGTTACTGTGTGGTTTCAGATATTACCTTAACTCTGCCACTCATTTCCATGCATCATCTATCAAAAATGATTGGCTAATATTGTTTCACTTCTGCTCAGGGTGATAGGGGGCTCAGAGGGGCTGTGCTTAGAGAAAGTCAAAACCTTGAGCCGAGAGAAACCAGAGGGAATAACATTGATAATTAAGAGCTCCCTCATGACTGCAGTGTATGTGTGTGTGTGCGGGTGAGTGTCTGTTTTCTTGTGCGTGTGTGCTTGTGTTCTCTCATGAGTGTACATGCGCATATGTGTGTCAGGGTGGTTGGGGCTGGAGGAGGCAGGGATACAGGCACCCTATTTGAAACTGTTATGGAAATTAGTTTGATAATCCATTCCATAATGGATTTCAACGTTAGTCAACGTTATTTACATAAGTAAGCTCCTCAGTGACCCGTTTCTCATCAGGGATTCCATTATTCGCTCTCTTTCAGGGACGTTTATGAGCTTTGCCCACTCCCCTGACCCCTCTCCTCACACTCCCACAAGCATAGGCAGGCCTATGATCGCTACACACATATAGCTAACACACACACACACACACACACACACACACACACACACACACACACACACACACACACACACACACACACACACACACACACACACACACACACACACACACACACACAAAATCAGGAGCTGTAATGTATGCATTGGTTAACCACAGAAAATAGTCCCCCTCTTAAACAGGTCATTTATTTAACACCTGGATCTGAGCAGTTCTCCAACATGGGTTCTCCAATCTGTTCCTACACCCTTACAGGTCAGCGAGATGCAGAGATCTGGAGAATGACTGAGCATTCCTTAAAATACCAGGCAAATGCCTCTGTAGACTGGGGATATCTAGCTACAAAAGATCAGATATATTGGGCAAGAATCTTTTTGGTTGGCATGAAGGCAATGAGGAAGAGGTCAAGCAATGCTACTATGGCTCATGGATATAGTTGATCCCTTATTTTCTTGGCCAGGTGCATTTTTAGGACAACAGCGGAATATCCCAGTATAAGGATTTACAGTAGCCTATCTACTTGAGTGCTTTTAGATGCTGAAATCTTTCTTCAATAAGCCAAACAAATACTACATGCCAGTGGAAATGCTAATTCATTAAAGCAGGGATCTCCAACCCTGTTCCTGGAGAGCTACCGTCCTGTACGTTTTCACTCCAACCCTAATCTGGCACACCTGATTCTAATAATTAGCTGGTTGATAAAATGAATCAGATTAGTTACAATTGCGGTTGGAGCAAAAACCTACTGTACAGGAAAGTAACTATCCAGGAAGAGGGGTGGAGACACCTGCACTAAAGTGTTTATAAGTCACAGTATAAATATTCTAATGATTTATACTGCTTAAATTAATTGTGACATGTTGCAGTGATTCATTAGTGTACGACTGCAAATTATTAATTTATTTATAACATTTTTCAAAGGTACCATTTATTATATAACGGTAAATGGTTAACGTGCAAATTCCAAGGCGCCGGGAGAAAGAGGGGTGACAGTGGGTTAAATGATATCAAGATGTTAGAACCTTTAATGTAAGTGTTTCATTACCTCAGACAAAATAAATATGGATCCGATCTTAAAATGTATTTTTTTTAAATAACTGTATCTGAAGAATTAAATCAATGTATAAATGCCCAAACCACTTTCATACTGAAAAAAAACCTGACTGATTCAAGAATACTTCAAATCTGGACTTAAATTAGTTTATTTTAAAACATTTGACAATGATTGTCCCTACTTTTGTACAACTTAAAGAGGGGCTGGAATGACTGATTTTGCCTCAATCTTCTTGAAAGCATGCTTTGATGTCTGTGTTTTTAGTGTGTCTTCACTCATGGGAAGCGTTTGTACATTCACTAAAAACTATAAGACAGTTACAGTCACACAACCATCTAGATAACATGCAAACAGTCTAACCAGCTCTGCTAGGGCGAGTAAAGTGGTCAGAGTGAGGTGTTCTTCAGCTGGAAAAGTTAGTTCTGACAATAAATTACATCATGTACATGGGACAATATTTTCATGTTGCACACCATAAAATATTAATAATAATGCTTTAAATATTTATTTTTTTATTTTTTTATTTTTATTTATTTATCATTATTTATTTGAATGATGCTCTGTCTGCATGTATGTATTACAATTATACACAACAAACACACAACAGTGTTTACCACTCCTGCTCCTCGGACATAAATGATTACACATTGTAACTATGCAATAGACTAGAAACATGATTTAAGTAAAGGCTGATTTGTAATTCATATATACAGAATAAAAAACAGTACATCCTGCCAGCACGCTCACGAGTGTGCTGAATGACACGTGGAAGAGAACGAGGAACGAGATGGGATTAACAATCCAGGCTATTTGCTCTGAGACGGCATAATAATGTCATGAAAAGCAGGGAGTAGGTTTTGAATACTCAACATTCTAGCCCGAAGTCCAGCACGCTATCGACTGTGCCCAAATGAATTAATTGTGGTTGGGGTCGATTGTGGCTAAAAACACTTTATCAATTGAAGTTAGAAGCAAAAGCTTACAACTATTTTAGCACCGTTTCGCACTGTTCTGAGACAAGCATGGGGAATCTGAGACAAGCCTACTCCTTCCTCCCCGTCGGGGATTTGAACCCCGGTCTCTCGTCCGCACGACACAGGGATTCTTTAGCTAAATTGCCCAGTACTGTACTGCCGACCGTCACGTTGTAAAGCGCCTTATTTTCCGTTCCATCCTAATAGAAACCCAGAGGGTTTTACATTTTTCATGGAATAGGAACACAATAATATTAATACAAATTAATTAAGCAAGTACCAGTCAAAAGTTTGGACACACCTACTCATTCCAGGATTTTTCTATATTTTTACTATTTTATACATTATAGGAAAATAGTGAAGATATCACAACTGTAGCAGGTGTAGCCCATCATGCAAATGTTTCCTATTAGCAGGACAATATACTTTTTATAACCTGGCTACTGTTGTGAAAATCCCTCAACTTGCAATTTATTTGATGCTTAAGTACTCCAACTGACCTCATAACAGCAGACCAAGTGTAACCATGCCAGCCCAGGACCTCCACATCTGGCTTCTTCACCTGTGGGATCGTCTGAGACAAGCCACCTGCTCATAAACTGAGTTGTTTTTCTGCCTGTAATAAAGCCCAAGTGGGTGGGCCTATACCCTTCCAGGCCCACCAATGGCTGAGCACCTGCCCAATCCATAGATTATGGCCTAATTTATTTATTTCAGTTGACTGATTTCCTTCTATGAACTGTAACTCAGTAAAATCTTTGAAATTGTTGCATGCTGCGTTTATATGATTGTTCAGTATAATTATAAATATGGTATAAAAATGTATTTCCACCTAGCTGATCATTGTCTTCGACCGGCTCTGATTGGGAAGTAATGAAACAGGTGGGGAGAATAAGCTCCTCTGTGGTGGTCGGCGAACCCTCAACCTTCTGGCACATGTCATTGAATGTTCTACAAAAAGCGAAGTAGATATTCATGGTTATAAACACAGGGTCACTACAGTTAGTTATTTGTAGTTGCAAACATTACTTTGAGTTAATTCTATGAGGGGGAGGGTGTTCAATTTATTTTACAGTATAATGGGAGGGTCATGTGAATTGTTTTTATAACACCTTGAGTTGGACTCTCAAATATTCCAAGGAAAGCAGAGACTCAGACATTCATGACATTCAGACATTCATGTTTTGGGGAGCTGTATAAGTTCAAATATGCTAGATTGGGAGCTTCAGGACAGGAAATTTGAGCAATCCTAGATCTTCCAGAATATATGACCCAACAGACTGAGATTGAGTTGAGTCTGTGGGAATAGTGAGTGCACTGCGGAGTTAAGCATGGTGGAGGGAGGAGAGGAGGCAGGCTGTACATCAGTGGGGCCGTAATGAAATGCAAAAATCACCCAGACTAACAATTGGAGGCCTGTGTAGCAGCTTAGCCTGTTGGTCCAAGGCTATTCGTCATAATCAGCGGCACTTTTCTCATTAGTAAAAAGCCATTACCATTCAACTTTATCAGCCAGCCACTGTTATCGCCCCGCCGCAAAGCAATCCCAGCATGCTGTGGCAGGGACGGACGGACAGCAGGCGTACCAGTGCTTTAATAAACCAAGCAATCCAGAACTCGGTGGTCAGGTGTCACTTAACTCAGAGTTAGTCACCTAGAGCACCCCAACTCCACCCCCACCCCACTCGTTAACTTATGCACTGCCAGGAGTACTTACCATGTGCACTAATCCTAATATATGCCTCCAATTAGGCCCTATTTTCCCCTGTAATCCTCCATGTTAGGTGCACAGAGTGGGAGCTGTGGGAGTCCAGTATGTGGCCTTTGTTATGCTGTCAAGAAGACCGTTTGTCTTTTTGAGTGTGAAGCAGGAAAATTACTTAATGTTCACACTGTGATCAGATCAGACACCATCTAATCAGCCTTATTAATTTGACTGGACTAAGTGAGATTTTGTCATTGTGTTTACGTTTGTAAGTAACCTGCATTTTACAAAGACACCAGAGATATTAACAAACGTTTCATAGAAAGATCAAGCATGTGTAGCCGCTTCAGAAAGAAGGAAAAAGTCCAAGCATATAAGACGTAATTCCTAAAATAAAAGTATTGTATTTAGTCCAGGTAACACAAGGCTACAGCCAGTTTAGGCTGTTCTTGCCATTTCTCTCAGGGGTTTTTCCAAGCTGAAGGTCACTGTACTAAACTTCCCACCACTTCCAGAGGTGGCGTAACCATATCACTTCTTTCTGAGCATAAAATTAGATTAGATGAGTGGAAGCGGGGAGAACAGGCTGTAGCTCTCATTCACCTCATTCATCACTTTAGTTCCTAAGCACCAACAGCCTTCCACAAAGGTAAATACATGACTGTCCATTAGCTGGATGCCTTAGAGCCAGCCTAACAGCCTAACAGCCTAACACAATGGGAGAGAGGCAGAAGTTTGTGCTTCGCGCCACACTATATTACACCTTAGTTATGACACATTCAGCCATGCACTTGAATGAGCAAAGGTCATTATGCCCGCAATGTGTCGGCACGTAATTAATACTGTTTGCGTTAACATTTCAGAAGCTGCAGTCCTGAGTGAGTTGATCACAGGAGCTACAGGCCTGAAATGGCTCTGTGCTTTACGAATGGCTCTCTCCTTCCCCTCTTAATATGTATTTTACGAGTGAGAAGCTTTGCATTATGCAAATCGTTGGATGGAAACAGGTGACATTTCTACAGTGAACACGAGCGACGGCCTGGCCTGGTCTGGGATGCTGATTTAGACATTAGTATCTGTCAGCGCAAGTGCCCAAGCCTTGATCTGCATAGCAAAATCTTTAAGGTGGACTCCAAGGAATGAGTTTGTGCCTGTGCCTGTGCCTGTGTGTGCGCATGTGTGTGTATACGCTTGCATGTGTGCAGTGAAAATTATTCAATTTCAAACCGTGTTATTTTTCCAGAATTTCTGATTTGATATTTGTATAAGTCAGCGTATATCAAAACAACAAAAATCAACTAATCATAACTAATTCCCTTTAGTATTGGCCTAATATGTATAGCAGAGAAAGGCGAAGGTGGGTGTCAGAATAATCATTGGCATTAAAGTATATGACATAAGCATAAGGAGAGGTATTGACACAAGGTATAACATGGACCTGCTGCCCCTACTTATCTGATAAAGCTATTGAATGCACTCATTCTTAATATTTGTCTCTTGCAAACAGACAGACATTTTCAATTTTTTTGGTTTCTCATGTTGTAGATTTCACCTGTTTTTGGAGATTTTTCTAGCGTAAAAAATAAAGCCATTTTGTGCAATTGAATATTCGAGTGGAAATGCATAAAGAAGAGCCACAAAGGTACTGGTGTTATTTTATAGTTGCCTGTAAGGGACTTAAGGGACGCGTAGTGGAATTGAGTCTGACAGTCCAGAAGGTCTGCATGCTTCCACCTTAAATGAGAAGCGTCAGCCCCAAGGCCCGCTGCCCCAGGCTAATGTTTGCTTCCTACAAAGAACAAATCAACACCCAACTTGACTCATCTTATCATGCAGTCAAAACTGATGATCAAAGAAGTCATAAAGATCCCATTTAATCTTTTGCCTGTCTGTCATGCTGATGTCTTTATCCTCTTTGTGCAGTGGTAATATCAGCCCATTATGAAGGCAAAATAGATCTGGCGTGCATACAAGGTGAATGAAGTGCTCAGTTTGGAAGGAATAAAAAAGATCTTGATTATTCTATAACAGTATTGTGGGAGAGCACACACATCTGCTTTCAAATGTGACATGCACTGATAAAACATAGTTTCCAATTTACGCTCTCCCTGCTTGACTAATCTCTAACAGCACTTATAACCTCTAATCACTTCATCAGTAGTGAGAAAGGGACGGAGGGAGGGTGAGGGGTGATAGAAAGAGAGCGAGAAAAGAAAGAGGGGAGGGGAAATATACAGCTAAAGAAAGAGAAAGAGGTTCAATTGGGATCCAAATGAGTGGAATATTGGGAGACTATCTCAAATTTAAATTGCATTTGTAAATGAGCCAGGGTCCTTTATTGTCAGAGAATGAGTAATTTTATCTGGTGGATGCAAAAGACAAAAGGACATTATTGCAGGATCCCTTTGAGGCTGGCTATAGAACACAGCATAGCAGGCCTGGCTGGGAGAGTTGCGGCTGACATGGCTGATCGACTCTGTCCCTATTAGAGAGGGACAGTATGGACGCACAGGCCCTCTTATTATTTTGTCTCATCTCCAGCTATTCATATAAATGCTTTATTCTTACCTTACACCAACACAATGTGGAGAATAAAACCAGAGAGGCTCAGAAACACTGTAATGTAGGAGCAAAAATATTCATAATAATGTCAGGTAAGAAAGGTTAGGGTTCCGGTTCCGGTGGCATGCATTGAAACACGTGGCTATCTCGTGGCTTTTCATTGGAAAAATAACTATGAATTAACTTATTTTCAAATAGCATTAAGGTGTGGAACGTTTACTGTATTACAAGGAACAATAGCAGGTTTATTTCGCTCCAGTAGCTGGTATATTCTGTTCGTTCACAATTTACCTGTGGTAACATGGCGGCTCTGTCACTCCCAGACCTTAGAGATCCTTATTTATTCTCTATGTTTGGTTTTGGTCAGGGTGTGACTCGGGTGGGAGAATCTATGTTTTCTATTGCTTTGTGTTTTTGGCTGAGTATGGTTCCCAATCAGAGGCAGCTGTCTATCGTTGTCTCTGATTGGGGATTATTCATAGGTTGTCATTTTCCTTTTTTTCTGTTTAGCTGTTTTGTTGCCTGGCAGGACTGTGCACTTTCGTTTTTTCTACAAATTATTATTATTTTGTTGCGGTGTTCAGTTTATTCAAAATCATGAACGCCTCCACGCTACACCTTGGTCTCCTTCTTCAACCCACGAGAGTCGTTACAGAACTCCCCACCACAAAAATACCAAGCAGCGTGGTCAGGAGGAATGGACGTGGGAGGACATCCTGAATGGTAAAGGATCCCGGACGTGGAAGGAGATCCTGGCTGGGAAGGATCGCTTCCCATGGCAGCAAGGAGGGAGCAACTATACAAGGGGTCACGGCTAGCACAAAACAATTTTTTTGGGGGGGCACATGGGGAGATTGGACTATTCAGTGTTTAGGCCTGAGCCAACTCCCCGTGCTTACCGTGGTGAGCGTGTGACTGGTCAGGCACCATGTTATGCGGTGATGTCTCCAGTGCGCAGTCACAGCCCGGTGCGCAATATTCCAGATACCCACAGTTGCCGTGCTAAAAGGAGCATTCAACCAGGACGGATTGTGCCGGCTCAGCGCTCCTGGCCTCCGGGGCGTCTCTTTGGTCGAGGATATCCTGCGCCAGCTCTACGCACGGTATCCCCAGTTATCCAGCACAGCCCAGTGCGGCCTGTTCCAGCTCCCTGCACTTTCCGTGCTACAGGGGGATTCAGCCAGGACGCATTGTGCCAGCACAGCACTCCAGACCTCCAGTGCACCTCCATGGCCCAGCATATCCTGCGCCGGCTCTATGGACTATGCCTCCAGTGCACCGTCATAGTCCAGTGCGTCCCATGCCAGCTCCAGTACGTCTCCTCAGTCCGGTGAGACCAGTTCTGGCTCCACGTACGAAGCCTCCAGTGATGATCCATGGTCCAAAGCCTCCAGTGATAATCCATGGCCCGGAGCCTCTAGTGACAATCCATGGCATGAAGCCTCCAGTGATGATCCATGGCCCGGAGCCTCCAGTGATGATCCATGGCACGAAGCCTCCAGTGATGATCCATGGCCCGGAACCTGTAGTGGTAATCCATGGCACGAAGCCTCCAGTGATGATCTATGGCCCAGAGCCTGTAGTGACGATCCGCAGTCCGGAGCCTCCAGCGACGATCCGCAGTCCGGAGTCTTCATCAACGAGCTGCAGTCAAGAGCCTCCAGCGGAGGTTCCCAGTCCAGAGCCTCCGGCGACGATCTGCAGTCCGGAGCCTCTAGCGACGGTCCGCAGTCCGGAGCCTCCAGAAACGATCTGCAGTTCAGAGACTTCAGCGACGAGCTGCAGTCCAGAGCCTCCAGCGGGAGTTTCCAGTCCAGAGCCTCTGGCGACGATCTGCAGTCCTGAGCCTCCAGCAGCGGTTTGCAGGCCAGAGCCTCCGGCGACGATCCCTGCACCGGAGACACCACTGAAGTGGGGGGAGCCTAAAGCGGGGCGGGGTAGGCGTCCCGCACCGGAGCCCCCACCGGAGCCCCCACCGGGAGTAGATGCCCACCCGGACCCTCCCCTTAGGTTCAGGTTTGCGGCCGGAGTCCGTATCTTGTGGGGGGGGGGGGGGGGGGGGGGGGGGGTGGTGCTGTCACGCCCTGACCTTAGAGATCCTTATTTATTCTCTATGTTTGGTTAGGTCAGGGTGTGACTCGGGTGGGAGAATCTGTGTTTTCTATTTCTTTGTGTTTTTGGCTGAGTATGGTTCCCAATCAGAGGCAGCTGTCTATCATTGTCTCTGATTGGGGATCATATATAGGTTGTCATTTTCCGTTTGGGTTTTGTGGGGAGTTATTTTCTGTTTAGCTGTTTTGTTGCCTCACAGAACTGTGCGCTTTCGTTTTATCTACTTTGTTATTTTTGTTGCGGTGTCCAGTTTATAAAAAATCATGAACGCTTACCACGCTGCACCTTGGTCTCCTTCTTCAACTCACGAGAGTCGTTACAGGCTCTCAACAACTGACAACAGAAAGAGTTGGACTTCGATGTGAGATCCCAGCTACGCAAGCTAAACCTGAGATGCGCCTTTATCCAGCTGGAAGAAATTATCTTGACATTCCAGAATGCAACGCACATCCAAGGAGTGGAGGAGGGGGAGGGAAGGGGGTAATGGTTCACGGTGGGAGGGGGCCCTGCTTTTTGTTTCACATCCATGGGCTTATTAACGCTATTACACGTTCCACCTGTCTTGATATCCTAGCAAGAAACCATACTGATATAGTAATGTTCCAAGAAAACGCACATACTGCAAAAGGTTGCACATAGAAAAGAGAACCATTTGTACAAACTTTTCATCAGACCCTAACAAAACTAAAGGTGTTATCATAATGACACATAAACTCAAAATCAACATCTTTGGTGAAGGCGAAGATCAAGAAGGCAGAATCACTTTCTTTAAATATATCCATAATGGAAAGTCCTTTATTAACGTGTATGCTCCAAAGTAATATGATCCTAGTTTTTTGGATGACCTGAGCAGCATATTTGTCACGTTCTGACTTTTATTTCCTTTGTTTTGTCATTATTTAGTATGGTCAGGGCGTGAGTTGGGGTGGGCAGTCTATGTTTGTTTTTCTATGATTTTGGGATTTCTATGTTTCGGTCTAGTATGGTTGTCAATCAGAGGCAGGTGTCATTAGTTGTCTCTGATTGAGAATCATACTTAGGTAGCCTGGGTTTCACTGTTTGTTTGTTGGTGTTTGTTTCCGTGTCTGTGTTTGTTCACCACATGGTACTGTTTTCGGTTTCGGTTATTCACGTTATGTTTATTGTTTTTGTTTTTTAGTGTTCAGTTTGTCTTTAAAATAAACATCATGAACACTTACCACTCCGCATCTTGGTCCTCCGATCCTTCTCGTTTCTCCTCCTCAGACGAAGAGGAGGAGGAAAACCGTTACAGAAACACCCACCAACCAAGGACCAAGCGGTGTGGTAACAGACAGTGGCAGCAGCAGCAGCAGCAGCAGCAGCGGCCAGCATCACAGGACTCCTGGGCATGGGAGGAGATTTTGAACAGAGAAGGACCCTGGGCACAGGCTGGGGAATATCGCCGCCCCAAAGCAGAGCTGGAGGCGAAAGGAGGCAGCATGGCAATTTTTTTTGGGGGGGGCTAAGCCAGGTAGCAGACCTGAGCTCACTCCTCGTGCTTATTATAAGCAGCGCGTTACTGGTCAGGCACCGTGTTATGTGGTTAAGCGCACGGTGTCCAGTACGTGCCCATAGCCCGGTGCGCTATAGGGCAGCCCCCCGAAAGTGTCATGCGAGTGTGGGCATCCAGCCAGGGCGTTTGGTGCCTGCTCAGCGTGTCTGGTCGCCGGTTCGCCGGTTCGGTCCAGGGTTTCCTTAGCCGGCTCTGCGCTGGGAGGGTGCAGTGCATCCTATGCCTGCGCTCCGCTCGTGCTGGGCAAATGTGGGAGTGGAGCCTAAGGGAGAGGTGCGTGTAGTAGGCACTAGATCTCCCGTGCTTACCCACAGCCCGGTTCAACCTGTGCCTGCACTCTGGAGGGTCCGGGCTAGAGTAGTTATCCAACCTGGGGGAGTGGTGTCAAGGCTGCGCACCAGAGCTCCAGTGCTCCCCCACAGCCCGGTGCTTCAGGTGCCTCCTCCTAACACCAAGCCTCCTGGAGGTCTCCCCAGCCTGGTGGGTCCTGTGGCAGCCCCACTCACCAGGCTGTCTCTCTGTCTCCTCCCTACAGGTGCTCCCGCCTGTCCGGTGCTGCCGGAGTCCCCCGCCTGTCCGGCGCTGCCGGAGTCATCTCTCGCCTGTCCCGCGCTGCCGGAGTCATCCTTTACTGTGGCGCTGCCGGAGTCTCCTCCTGTCCGGCGCTGCCGGAGTCAACTCTCGCTTGTCCGGCGCTGCCGGAGTCGTCCTTCACTCCGGCGCTGCCGGAGTCTCCCACCTGGCCGGCGCTGCTGGAATCTCCCGGCCATTCGGGACCCAGGGTCCCCAGTCCGAGGTCGGCGGCGAGGCCACGAGGCGGACAATAAGGCGGAGAAAGACTGTGGTGAAGTGGGGTCCACGTCCTGCGCCAGAGCCGCCACCGTGGACAGACGCCCACCCAGACCCTCCCCTATAGGTTCAGGTTTTGCGGCCAGAGTCCGCACCTTTGTGGGGGGGGGGGGGGGTACTGTCACGTTCTGACCTTTATTTCCTTTGTTTCTGTCGTTATTTAGTATGGTCAGGGCGTGAGTTGGGGTGGGCAGTCTGTTTGTTTTTCTATGATTTTGGGATTTCTATGTTTCGGCTTAGTATGGTTCTCAATCAGAGGCAGGTGTCATTAGTTGTCTCTGATTGAGAATCATACTTAGGTAGCCTGGGTTTCATTGTTTGTTTGTGGGTGTTTGTTTCCGTGTCTGTGTTTGTTCACCACACGGTACTGTTTTCGCCAACCCAGACAGGATGACCACATCAGTGACTCAACCCACTCATGTGACGCACCCCCTCCAGGGACGGCATGAGAGAGCCCCAGTAAAGCCAGTGACTCAGCCCCTGTAATAGGGTTAGAGGCAGAGAATCCCAGTGGAAAGAGGGGAACCGGCCAGGCAGAGACAGCAAGGGCGGTTCGTTGCTCCAGAGCCTTTCCGTTCACCCTCCCACTCCTGGGCCAGACTACACTCAATCA
Organism: Oncorhynchus mykiss; assembly: GCF_057628025.1. NCBI lineage: Eukaryota > Metazoa > Chordata > Actinopteri > Salmoniformes > Salmonidae > Oncorhynchus > Oncorhynchus mykiss. The sequence goes on along the minus strand of NC_143035.1, from coordinate 905,272 downwards.
TATGACCCACTGAAGAGATGAGTCTTCAGTAGAGACTTAAAGGTTGAGACCGAGTTTGCGTCTCTGACATGGGTAGGCAGACCGTTCCATAAAAATGGAGCTCTATAGGAGAAAGCCCTGCCTCCAGCTGTTTGCTTAGAAATTCTAGGGACAATTAGGAGGCCTGCGTCTTGTGACCGTAGCGTACGTGTATGTACGGCAGGACCAAATCAGAGAGATAGGTAGGAGCAAGCCCATGTAATGCTTTGTAGGTTAGCAGTAAAACCTTGAAATCAGCCCTTGCTTTGACAGGAAGCCAGTGTAGAGAGGCTAGCACTGGAGTAATATGATCAAATTTTTTGGTTCTAGTCAGGATTCTAGCAGCCGTATTTAGCACTAACTGAAGTTTATTTAGTGCTTTATCCGGGTAGCCGGAAAGTAGAGCATTGCAGTAGTCTAACCTAGAAGTGACAAAACCATGGATTAATTTTTCTGCATCATTTTTGGACAGAAAGTTTCTGATTTTTGCAATGTTACGTAGATGGAAAAAAGCTGAAATGGTCTTGATATGTTCTTCAAAAGAGAGATCAGGGTCCAGAGTAACGCCGAGGTCCTTCACAGTTTTATTTGAGACGACTGTACAACCATTAAGATTAATTGTCTGATTCAACAGAAGATCTCTTTGTTTCTTGGGACCTAGTGTACTGTTAGATAGAGGCTCGTGACCAGAAAGGTAGCGTCAGTTTTTTTTCTTCCTGTATTGAACACAGATCATCCCGTCTTCAATTTTATCAATAATTTCCGTTACAAAATACCTAAAGTTGTATTACAAAAGTTGTTTGAAATGTTTTGGCAAAGTAACTTTTGAGATATTTTGTAGTCACGTTGCGCAAGTTGGATCCGGTGTTACCCTGGATCAAACGAGCCAAATAAATTGATATTTTGGAAATATATCGATGGAATTAATCGAACAAAAGGACCATTTGTGATGTTTATGGGACATATTGGAGTGCCAACAAAAGAAGCTTGTCAAAGGTAAGGTAGGGATATCCTTGTCTAATTGCGCACCAGCGACTCCTGTGGCAGGCCGGGTGCAGTGCAAGCTAACCAAGGTTGCCAGATGCACAGTGTTTCCTCCGACACATTGGTGCGGCTGGCTTCCGGGTTGGATGCGTGCTGTGTTAAGAAGAAGCAGTGCTGCTTGGTTGGGTTGTGTATCGGAGGACGCATATGACTTTCAACCTTTGTCTCTCGCGAGCCCGTACGGGAGTTGTAGCGATGAGACAAGATAGTAGCTACTAACAATTGGTTACCATGAAATTGGGGAGAAAAAGGGGTCAAATTCAACTAAAAAAAGGTAAGGCATGATTTATATTTTTATTTCTGTGTTTTGTGTCGTGCCTGCAGGGTTGAAATATGCTTTCTCTCTTTGTTTGCATGTGTGATTCAATGAAAGTTTGATTTTTATAGTAATTTATTTGAATTTGGCGCTCTGCTTTTCCCCTGGCTTTTCCCCCAGAGAGGTTCAAACTCGTTTTTCAACCACTCCACAAATGTCTTGATAACAAACTATAGTTTTGGCAGTGTCGGTTAGGATATCTACTTTGACACAAATAATTTTTCCAACAATTGTTTTACAGAGATATTATTTCATTTATAACTCACTGTATCACAATTCCAGTGTGTCAGACGTTTACATACACTAAGTTGACTGTGCCTTTAAACAGCTTGGAAAATTCCAGAAAATTATGTCATGGCTTTAGAAGCTTCTGATAGGCTAATTGACATAATTTGAGTCAATTGGAGGTGTACCTGTGGATGTATTTCAAGGCCTACCTTCAAAGTGCCTCTTTGCTTGACATCATGAAAGAAAATTGTAGACCTCCCCAAGTCTGGTTCATCCTTGGGAGCAATTTCCAAATGCCTGACGGTACCACGTTCATCTGTACAAACTATAGTGCGCAAGTATAAACACCATGGGACCACACAGCCATCATTCTGCTCAGGAAGGAGACGCGTTCTGTCTTCTAGAGATGAACGCACTTTGGTGCAAATAGTGCAAATCGTTTCCAGAACAATAGCAAATGACCTTGTGAAGATGCTGGAGGAAACAGGTACAAAACTATCTATATCCAAAGTAAAACAAGTCCTATATCGACATAACCTGAAAGGCCGCTCAGCAAGGGAGAAGCCACTGCTCCAAAACCGCTATAAAAAAGCCAGACTACGGTTTGCAACTGCACATTTGGACAAATATCGTACTTTTTGGAGAAATGTCCTCTGGTCTGATCAAACAAAAATAGAACTATTTGGCCATAATGACCATCATTATGTTTGGACGAAAATGGGGGATGCTTGCAAGCCGAAGAACACCATCCCAACCGTGAAGCACGGGGGGCTGCATCATGTTGTAGGGGTGCTTTCCTGCAAGAGGGACTGGTGCACTTCACAAATTAGATGGCATCATGAGGTAAGAAAATTCTGTGGATATATTGAAACAACATCTCAAGACATCAGTTAAAGCTTGGTCGCAAATGGGTCTTCCAAATGGACAATGATCCCAAGCAAACTTCCAAAGTTGTGGCAAAATGGCTTAAGGACAACAAAGTCAAGGTATTGGAGTGGCCATGTCAAATCCCTGACCTCAATCCTATAGAAAATGTGTGGGCAGAACTGAAAAAAGTGTGTGCGAACAAGGAGGCCTATAGACCTGACTCAGTTACACCAGCTCTGTCAGTAGGAATGGGCCAAAATTCACCCAACTTATTGTGGGAAGCTTGTGGAAGTCTACCCAAAACGTTTGACCCTAGTTAAACAATTTAAAAGGCAATGCTACCAAATACTAATTGAGTGTATGTAAACTTCTGACCCACTGGGAATGTGATGAAAGAAATAAAAGATGATATAAATAAGTATCTATATTACTATATATTACTATATTATTCTGAAATTTCACATTCTTAAAATAAAGTGGTGAACCTGACTGACCTAAGACAGGGAATTTTTACTGGGATGAAATGTCAGGAATTGTGAAAAGCTGAGTTTAAATGTATTTGGCTAAGGTGTATGTAAACTTCCGACTTCAACCGCAGGTGTCATAACCAGCCATAAAATAACGCAATATACTGTTTGTCACAACAGTTGTAAATATATGGGTCATGGCAATGATCTGACAATATTATGACAGGTTATGACAAGTTATGTCATCTGTTATGTTTATGACCGTGTCATAATGCGTTATGACACTGGGTGTCAAGTAAAGTGATACCAAATGAACAATCTTACAAAGAAAGAAAGACTTATCAGGACTATCCGTACCAACCATACCAAACTTTTCCAGGCACTATCATATCGCCCCAACCTAAATTGGACTACATGTTGACTTCCATCCTTGATAAACACAGGAAACTGCTGAGCATGAAAAACCCTGCAGCGGTGCAGATCTTGACACACTCACTACCTACTACCATACCCCATTCAAAGGCACTTCAATCTTTGGTCTTGCCAATTCACCCTCTGAAAGGCACACATACAAAATCCATGTCTCAAATGTTTCAAGGCTTAAAAATAATTTTACCTGTCTCTTCCCCTTCATCTACACTGATTGATTAAAATAGATACATATTTTAAAATAAGGCTGTAACGTAACAAAATGTGGATGAAGTTAAGAGGCCTTAATAATTTCCGAATGCTCTGTATACACTGAGTTTACAAAACATTAGGAACACTTGCTTTTTCCATGACATGAATCCAGGTGAAAGCTTGAGCCATTACTGATGTCAACTGTTAAATCCACATCAATCTACTCACAATATCCCATAATGGCAAAGCAAAAACAGGTTTTTAGACATTTTTGCAAATGTAAATGAAAAAAATATACATATATAACATTTACATAATTATTCAGACCCTTTGCTCAGTACTAAGTTGAAGCACCTTTGGCAGTCATTACAGCCTCGAGTCTTCTTGGGTATGACGCTACAAGCTTGCCACACCTGCTTGCCACACACTGCACAGTTTTTTTCAGGTCTCTCCAGAGATGCTCAATCGGATTCAAGTCCGGGCTCTGGCTGGGCCATTCAAGGACATTCAGAGACTTGTCCCCAAGCCACTCTGGCACTGTCTTAGCTGTGTGCTTAGGGTCGTTGTCCTGTTGGAAGGTGAACATTTTACACAATCTGAGGTCAATGTCACGCCCTGACCTTAGAGATCCTTTTAATTCTCTATTTGGTTAGGTCAGGGTGTGACTAGGGTGGGCAATCTATGTTTTCTATTTATTTGTTGGCCTGGTATGGTTCCCAATCAGAGGCAGCTGTCTATTGTTGTCTCTGATTGGGATCATATTTAGGCAGCCTTTTCCCACCTGTTGTTTGTGGAATCTTGTTTTTGTGTAGCTGCCTATGAGCAGCCCAGAACGTCACGTTTCCTTTTCTTCTGTATTGTTTTTGGTGAGTTTCACATTTATTAAACATGTGGAACTCTAAGTACGCTGCGCCGGTCCATTAATTCAGACGAACGTGACAGAAGCTCTCACCACCCACGGACCAAGCAACGTGCCCAGGAGGAGCAGGGATCCTGGGCCTGGGAGGTAAGCCAGGAGTGGAGAACATCCTGGACGTGGGACGAAATCATGGCAGGAGACAGAAGCCTGCCATGGAAGCAGGAGGAGGCAGCGAAGGAGCAACAACAACGGCACCGGGGTTCGCGGCCACGACGGAAGCCCGAGAGGCAGCCTCAGGAGCATGTCCTCAGTTTAATGCCACCTGAGTCAGCTCTCCGTACTCGTCCTGAGGAGCGGGCCAGCCTTTGGTGAAGACTGTGCCGGCCACACGCACCAGGTCTCCAGTACGCCTCCCCAGCCCTGCAAGTCCAGTGCCATCTCTCCGCACTCGCTTTGAGGAGCGTGTTATCCTTCCAGGCCTCCTATGCGTCTCCTCTGCCTGTTACGTCCTGTGCCAGCTCCACGCACCAGACCTCCAGTGCGCTTCCACAGCCTGGTAAGTCATGTGCCTTCTCCCCGCTCCAGGCCTCCTATGCGTCTCCTCAGCCCGTTACGTCCTGTGCCAGCTCCACGCACCAGGCCTCTTGTGTGTCTCCCCAGCCCGGTACGTTCTGTGACAGCTCCACGCACCAGGTCTCCTGCGATGGTCGGCAGTCCAGAGCCTCCAGCGACGGTCTGCAGTCCGGAGCCTCCTGCGACATTCTGTAGTCCGGAGCCTTCAGCGACGGTTCCCAGTCCGGAGCCTCCAACGACGGTTCCCAGTCCAGAGCCTCCAACGACGGTTCCCAGTCCGGAGCCTCCTGCCGAGGGTTCCCAGTCCGGAGCCTCCAGCGACGGTTCCCAGTCCGGAGTCTCCAGCGATGGTTCCCTGTCCGGAGAAACCTGCTGGTGTAGACCTCACAGTGAAATGCTTACTTACAGGCCCTTAAAAAAATTCAGTTTTAAGAAAAATACCTAAAAAATAAGAAATAAAAGTAAAAAATAATTAAAGAGTAGCAGTAAATTAACCTTTCTGGGAAGGGGGTTCCACTAGCAGAACACCTGGCCTACGGCAAGTGAAATTGCAGGGCGCCAAATTAAAACAACAGAAATCTCATAATTAAAATTCCTCAAACATACAAGTGTTATACACCCTTTTAAAGATAAACTTGTTGTTAATCCAGCCACAGTGTCTGATTTCAAAAAGGCTTTATGGCGAAAGCACACCATGCGATTATGTTAGGGCAGCGCCTAGCCTCTCCTTGGCCATTTTCCAGCCAAGCCTAGCCTCTCCTTGGCCATTTTCCAGCCAAGGAGAGGTGTCACAAAAGTCAATATAGCGTTAAAATTAATACTAACCTTTGACGATCTTCATCTGGTGGCACTCCCAAGACACCATGTTACACAATAAATGTTTGTTTTGTTCGATAAAGTTGATCTTCACGTTCAAAAACGTTTAAATTGGCGCCTTATGTTCAGTAATGCATTGTCTCAAACAAACATCCAGTGAAATTGTAGAGAGCCAAATCAAATTACCGAAATACTCATCCTAAACATTGATGAAAGATACAAGTGTTATACATAGAATTAAATATAAAGTTCTTGTTAATCCATCTTCTTGTTAATCCAGTCTCCTTGTTACAGAATAAATGTTTGTTTTGTTTGATAAAGTTAATCTTTATGTCCAAAAACCTCAGTAATCCATATGCACAGAGTGCAGGCACAACATCCAGACGAAAATTCTAAAAAGTTCTATTAAAGTTTGTAAAAACATGTCAGTCGATGTTTCTAATCAATCCTTAGGGTGTTTTTATCATAAATATTCAATCATTTTTCAACCGGACAATACTGTTTTCATTAGAAAGGAAAAGGAACGAACGCCGCGCATACGGCCACGCGCGATAAACAACTCATGGCTTTCAGCTGAGCCACTTACTCTGAGTGGTCTTATTCTCTCCCCTTTCACAGTAGAAGCCTGAAACAACTTCTAAAGACTGTTGACATCTACTGGAAGCCTTAGGAAGTGCAATCTGACACTGGAGACTCAGAGAATATTCGATAGGCATTCACTTGAAACCTCAAACCTCAGAATTCTCACTTCCTGTTTTTTGACTGCCATATGAGTTCTATTATACTCACAGACATCATTCAAACAGTTTTGGAAACTTTAGAGTGTTTCCTATCCAAATGTACTAATTATATGCGTAATTATAAGCTTCTGGGCCTGAGTAACAGGCAGTTAACTCTGGGCACGCTTTTCATCCAAACTTCCCAATGCTGCCCCTTATCCCAAAGAGGATCAGAATAGTGAGACTATATACAGGGTGTACCGGTACAGAATCAATGTGTTGGAGCACCGGTTAGTCAAGGTAATTTAGGTAATATGTACATGAAGGTGGAGTTATTAAAGCGACTATGAATAGATAATATCAGAGAGTAGCAGCAGCGTAAAAGATGGGGTGCAATGCAAATATTCTGGGTAGCCATTTGATTAGATGTTCAGGAGTCTTATGGTTTGGGGGTAGAAGCTGTTTAGAAACCTCTTGGACCTAGACTTAGTGCTCCAGTACCGCTTGCCAGGCGATAGCAGAGAGAATAGTCTCGGGCCTCCACGGACAATTCCTTCGACTTCATGGTTTAGTCTTTGCTTTGACATGCACTGTCCGCGGTGGGATCTTATAAAGACAGGTGTGTGCCTTTCCAAATCATGTTAAATCAATTGAATTTACCACAGGTAAACTCCAATCAAGTTGTAGAAACATCTCAAGGATGATCAATGGAAACAGAATGCACCTTAGCTAAATTTAGAGTCTCATACCAAAGGGTCTTAATACTTATTTAAATAAGCTATTTCTGTGGGTGGTTTTGTACAATCATTATTGTCATTATTGTAACGGATGTCGTCTGGAGATAGAGAGGAGGACCAAGGTGCAGAGTGGTAAGTGTATTCATGTCTTTTTAATAAACAAACTGAACACTGGAACAAAACAATGAACGATGTGAACAAAACGAAACAGTACCGTGTGGCCCAAACACTCACATGGAAACAAACACCCACAAACCAAAAGTGAAACCCAGGCTACCTAAGTATAATTCTCAATCAGGAACAACAATTGACAGCTGCCTCTGACTGAGAACCATACTAGGCCGAACTCAAAAACCAACATAGAAAAACAAACATAGACTGCCCACCCCAACTCACGCCCTGACCATACTAAAACACAGACAAAAACAAAGGAACTAAGGTCAGAAAGTGACAATTATGGGGTATTGTGTGTAGATTGATGAGTAAACATTTTTATTTAAACCATTGTAGAATAAGTCTGTAATGTAACAAAATGTGGAAAAAGTCTAGGGGTCTGAATAGTTTCCGAATGCACGGTATATATACACCGAAGAAAAATATGAACGCAACATGTAAAGTGTCGGTCCCATGTTTCATGAGCTAAAAAACAATATCCAGAAATGTTTCAAATGCACAAAAACCTTATTTCTCTCCAATGTTGTGCACAAATGTGTTTACATCCCTGTTAGTAAGCATTTATTCTTTGCCAACATAGTCCTCGTGGTAGGTGTGGCATATCAAAAAGCTGATTAAACATCATGACCATTATACAGGTGCAGCTTGGTGCTGGGGACAATAGCTGAGGAGTATTTTCGTCTGTAATAAAGCACTTTTGTGGGAAAAACTCATTCTGAGTTGACCTGGCTCCTCAGTGGGTGGACCTGGCTCCCAAGTGGTTGGGCCTATGCCCTCCAAGGCCCACCCACAGCTGCACCCCTGCCCAGTCATGTGAAATCCATAACTTAGGGCCTAAATAAAATGATTTCCTTATATAAACTATAACTCAGTAAAATCTTTGAAATTGTAATATTTTTGTTCAGTATATATTGTTTGTATGTACAGTACCAGTCAAAAGTTTGGACACACCTACTCATTCAAGGGTTTTTCTTTATTTTTTACTGTTTTCAACATTGTAGAATAATCGTGAAGATATCAAAACTATGAAATAACACATATGGAATCATGTAGTAACCAAAAAATGGTTAAACACATAAAAATATATTTGAGATTTGAGATTCTCCAAATAGCCACCCTTTGCCTTGATGACAGTTTGCACACTCTTGGCATTCTCTCAACCAGCTTCAACTGGAATACTTTCCCAACAGTCTTAAAGGAGTTCCCACATATGCTGAGCACTTGTTGGCTGCTTTTCCTTCACTCTGCGGTCCAACTCATCCCAAACCATCTCAATTGGGTTGAGGTTAGGTGATTGTAGAGGCAAGGTCATCTGATGTAGTACTCCATCTCTCTCCTTCTTGGTAAAATAGCTCTTACACCCTGGAGGTGTGTTGGGTCTTTGTCCTGTTGAAAAACAAATGAATGTCCCACTAAGCACAAACCAGATGGGATGGCGTATCACTGCAGAATGCTGTGTTAGCCATGTTGGTGTATGTGAATTGACGCTCTCTACTCTCAAATATCTTTTTTACACCGTTGCTCTGTGTTGTTTCAGCTTTAGTCACAATAGTGGAATTTTCTGTTTGCCTTCACAATAAAAATCATGCATTGCAACTGATACAAACATATACAAATATTGGAATCATGCCATATTTGGACTAGATACTGCTTAACAAGTTTGGAATGTTGTTATATAAATTCAACAAAAGACAATAATTAGTTCATTTGACAACAAAAAACATTCTGAAATCGCACCGTGGATATATTAGACGTTAAAAGTTAATTGGGGGCAAACTGTATACATTGTACAGCGTTGCCTATGGATCTTTGGTCAACTGTGAAAAGTTTACCCAAATATTGGTGTCGTAGATCTTATTGCAGGACTTTAACTCTGGGTAATCACCTCACTATTCAGGCTATTGTGCGTATTGGACATTCATATTGCAATGTACAACTTTACCTATGGATCTTGGGAACATGAAATGGTGTATCAGCCAACTCAGCCTACTCAGTGACACCCACAGGACACAACTGTAAAGAGTTTACACAAAAATTAAGATCGTAGCTCTAATTGCAGGACTTTGACACCACTGTGAAAAGAGCCACATTATCTCACCTGTCGATGGGCTGAATAGTAAGGCGATTTCCCACAGTCAAAGTCCTGCAATATGAGATACGACACTAATATGCGTGTAAACTTTTCACAGTTGTGTTCTGTGGATGTCACTGAATAGGCTGATGCCACCATTTAATTGATCCACAATCAATAGGCAAGGCTGTACAGTGAAATATATGTAAATATGCCCCAGTGCAATTATGAGGTTTAATACATCAATGCAATTTCAACTGATTTGTCCTTTTTTGTCAAATTTTGACTTTATGGAATTATGGGAAGCGTTGGGGTCAACATGGGCCAGCATCCCTATGAAATGGTTTTGACACCTTGTAGAGTCCATGCCTGACAAATTGAGGCTGTTCTATATATGTTCTATATTTCAAACTTTTTTAACAAATCAAAAACTGAAAAATTGGGCGTGCAAAATTATTCAGCCCCTTTACTTTCAGTGCAGCAAACTCTCTCCAGAAGTTCAGTGAGGATCTCTGAATGATCCAATGTTGACCTAAATGACTAATGATGATAAATACAATCCACTTGTGTGTAATCAAGTCTCCGTATAAATGCACCTGCACTGTGATAGTCTCAGAGGTCCGTCAAAAGTGCAGAGAGCATCATGAAGAACAAGGAACACACCAGGCAGGTCCGAGATACTGTTGTGAAGAAGTTTAAAGCCGGATTTGGATACAAAAATATTTCCCAAGCTTTAAACATCCCAAGGAGCACTGTGCAAGCGATAATATTGAAATGGAAGGAGTATCAGACCACTGCAAATCTACCAAGTCCCTCTAAACTTTCAGCTCATACAAGGAGAAGACTGATCAGAGATGCAGCCAAGAGGCCCATGATCACTCTGGATGAACTGCAGAGATCTACAGCTGAGGTGGGAGACTCTGTCCATAGGACAACAATCAGTCGTATATATTGCACAAATCTGGCTTTTATGGAAGAGTGGCAAGAAGAAAGCCATTTCTTAAAGATATCCATAAAAAGTGTCGTTTAAAGTTTGCCACAAGCCACCTGAGAGACACACCAAACATGTGGAAGAAGGTGCTCTGGTCAGATGAAACCAAAATTGTTTTGGCAACAATACAAGACGTTATGTTTGGCGTAAAAGCAACACAGCTCATCACCCTGAACACACCATCCCCACTGTCAAACATGGTGGTGGCAGCATCATGGTTTGGGCCTGCTTTTCTTCAGCAGGGACAGGGAAGATGGTTAAAATTGATGGGAAGATGGATGGAGCCAAATACAGGACCATTCTGGAAGAAAACCTGATGGAGTCTGCAAAAGACCTGAGACTGGGACGGAGATTTGTCTTCCAACAAGACAATGATCCAAAACATAAAGCAAAATCTACAATGGAATGGTTCAAAAATAAACATATCCAGGTGTTAGAATGGCCAAGTCAAAGTCCAGACCTGAATCCAATCGAGAATCTGTGGAAAGAACTGAAAACTGCTGTTCACAAATGCTCTCCATCCAACCTCACTGAGCTCGAGCTGTTTTGCAAGGAGGAATGGGAAAAAATGTCAGTCTCTCGATGTGCAAAACTGATAGAGACATACCCCAAGCGACTTACAGCTGTAATCGCAGCAAAAGATGGCGCTACAAAGTATTAACTTAAGGGGGCTGAATAATTTTGCACGCCCAATTTTTCAGTTTTTGATTTGTTAAGAAAGTTTGAAATATCCAATAAATGTCGTTTTACTTCATGATTGTGTCCCACTTGTTGTTGATTCTTCACAAAAAAATACAGTTTTATATCTTTATGTTTGAAGCCTGAAATGTGGCAAAAGGTCGCAAAGTTCAAGGGGGCCGAGTACTTTCGCAAGGCACTGTATTCTGGTATTGCCCCTATGTAGCTTGTTTCTGGTCACCAGTTCAGGAATGGTTAAAAAATCACAACATTCACATAAAATTAACTTTACAAATAGCAGTGTTGGGCGATTTGGAAAGCCATAGTCAATCATTAAATAATATTATAATACTCGTAGGAAAGGTTTTCATCTTTTAGCTCACAATCTGTGGATAATATACGATTAGAAAGGTTATAAAAGTATGTACATCACAGCCAAATTGAAAAACATTTGGTTTATGTTAGAGTTTATGTTAGAGTTTATGTTAGAGTTTATGCTAGAGTTTATGTTAGAGTTTATGTTAGAATTTATGTTAGAGTTTATGTTAGGTAATGTAAAATGTGTATGCAAAATGTGTATGTAAAATGTATATATAAAATCTATGTGCAGTAATAGTCAAACGTTTGGACACACCTACTCATCCAAGAGCTTTGCTTTATTTTTAGATTGTAGAATAATAGTGAAGACATCAAAACTATGAAATAAAACATGGAATTATGTAGTAACCAAAAAAGTTTTTAACAAATCTAAATATATTTTATATTGTTTAAAGTAGCCACCCTTTGCCTTGATGATAGCTTTGCACACTCTTGGCATTCTCTCAACCAGCTTCACCTGGCATGCTTTTCAGTCTTGAAGGAGTGCCCATATATGCTGGAGTCCAATTCAAGGCCATGATTATAATTTTGTCATATCACCACCATAATAAGATTTCAAAATGTCCAGCATTTCTGCATTCATATTTTAGAACAACATGTGGATTCTTTAGATATTAATTTTAAACAGACAGCTCTGTAACTTCAGCTTCTCAACACCTCTTACAAAAACAAGTAATGAGGAAGTCAATCTCTATTCCACTTTGACCCATGAAAAATTGACATGCATGTCATTAATGTTAGCTCTCCGTGTACTTTTAAAGGGCCAGCCGTGCTGCCCTGTTCTGAGCCAACTGCAATTTTCCCAAGACCCGCTTTGTGGCACCTGACCACATGACTGAACAGTAGTCCACGTGAGCCAAAGAAAGCGTTAATCATGTCAAAGTATTCATACTTGTCCTTTTCATCCGCAGAGCTTCCGGACCTCCTGAGTGCATCCCTCACTAAAATGTACTGTGAAACTACACTGCTCTGTATTCCTTGAGTAGCCTTTTGTCCCAATACGTTCAAAAATGTTTCCATACACCACAGTATTTTTGTAGGTGTTTTCCAATTCTGCCTTGATACTCACATCTCCACAGATCTCCAGCAAGGTCTCGGTTTCACAGACAGTACATGTCTCCCCTTTGCCCTTATTTCAACAACATTTTTGTGTTTAGCTAATTTAACTAATTAAGCTAGTTAATATACTGAACATAAATATAAAATCAACAAAAAAGTGTTGGTCCCAATGTTTCATGAGCTAAAAGAAAAGATCCCAGAAATAATCCATACTCACAAAACCTTATTTCTCTCACATTTTGTGCACAAATTTGTTTACATCCCTGTTAGTAAACATTTTTCCTTTGCCAAGATAATCCTTCCAACTAACAGGTGTGGCATATCAAGAAGCTGATTAAACAGCACGATCATTACACAGCTGCACCTTGTGCTGGGGACAATAAAAGGCCAATCTACAATGTGCAGTTTTGTCACACAACAATGCCACAGATGTCTCAAGTTTTGAGGGAGCATAAAATTGGCATGCTGACTGCAGGAACGTTCATCAAAGCTATCATAATCCGCCTCCAACGTAGTTTTAGAGAATTTAGCAGTATGTCCAACCTGCCTCACAACTGCAGACCGCATGTAACCACGTCAACCCAGGAACTCCACATCAGGCTTCTTCACCTGCGGGATTGTCTGAAACCAGCCACCCAAGCAGCTGATGAAACTGTGGGTTTGCAAAACTGAATAATTTCTACACAAACTGTCAGAAACCATCTCAGGGAAGCACATCTGCGTGCTTATCGTCCTCACCAAGGTCTTGACCTGACTGTAGTTTTGCGTCATAACCGACTTCTATGGGCAAATGCTCCCCTTCGATGGCCACTGACATGCTGGAGAAGTGTGCTCTTCACAGATGAATCCCAGTTTCAACTGTACCGGGCGTCATGTGGGCGAACGGTTTGCTAATGTCAATGTTGTGAACAGAGTGCCCAACGCTCCAGGATCCAGATCATGTAGAGATGTGTGAAAGCGCCATAAGGTTCAATGCAGGGTAATGGGTTGAGGCCGGCTACTGGTGACTGTTTAATAGTCTGATGGCCTGGAGATAGAAGCTGTTTCTCAGTTTCTCGGTCTAAACTTTGATGCACCTTTAATGTCTTGAATTTGAGCTTTTGACCCTCTACTCTGCAGCCCGTTGATGTATATGGGGGCGGGCTCTCTTTGTTGTCTTTTGTAGTCCACGATCAGCTCCTTAGTTTTGTTGATGTTGAGGTTATTTTCCTGACACCACTCCGCAAGGGCCCTCACCTCCTCCCTGTAGACTGTCTCGTCGTTGTTGGTAATCAGGCCTACCACTGTTGTGTCGTCAGCAAACTTGATGATTGAGTTGGAGATGCTTGGCCACCTTCACCACTTGGGGTCGACCCATCAGGAAGTCCAGTAGTTCAGACCCTGGGCCCTGAGCCTAGTGATGAGCTTGGAGGGCACTACGGTGTTCAAGGCTGAGCAGTAGTCGCTGAACAGCATTCTTACATAGGTGTTTCTCTTGTCCAGGTGGGATAGGGCAGTGTGCAGTGCAATGGCGCTTGCGTCGTCTGTGGATTTGTTGGGGTGACATGCAAATTGTAGTGGGTCTAGGGTGTTGGGTAAGATGGAGGTGATATAGTCCTTAACCAGGATCTCAAAGCACTTGATGATGACAGAAGTGAGTGCTAAGGGGTCATTTATTTCAGTTACCTTCACTTTCTTGGGTACAGGAACAATGGTGGACATCTTGAAGCAAGTATAAATGTGGGGTTAACTACTATTTATTTTTGTAATTCTCTGTAGAGCTGACTTCCCGGCATTTTCCCGGCATTATCTATTAGACTGTGTCTCCTATTTGATTATAGGGAAATGATGGATCAAGGTGCCAGTATGGACACCTTGTCTGGAAATGAGATTATAATACCACAGCCCAGAACAAGTGGATCAATAATATTCAACAAACCAAAGTGTTGGAAAATAGGAGTGAAATAGCCTGGGTATTAATTCATGGTTGCCTGTGATTGTCTGTAGTTATACTCCTCTAGGTAATTACTCCTTCAGCTCTGGGTCGGTCCCCTCTTCTTCTCACAACCATTATTGAGCCAATTATCATACATTTCCCCCCTGCATCAATTAACAATATAGGGGGGCAGTGCTACATGCATTTTAAGTGTGTATAATTGAACAGGCTCTTTTTTTAATTAGCCCGTACTGACTCTTTGCTTTTTATGCTACTCGTCTGCTCATTACCGGAGCAATTTAATTCAATTAGCACCTTAATTAGACGAACAGCCATGTTCTGATGTTTCCATTCTTGTTGGAGGAGCACACTGTGATTAGCTAAAACAAACACGGCATGCAAATCAACATGGGGCCGTAATGCTGGAGGGGCTGAGGGGAGGGAAGCCAGAAAAGAACACTGGGAGCAGGGCCATGGAGTGGGTGGGGGGGGCTTCACCCACCCAGGGGAGTAAGAGACTATAACGAGCAGCACACACATCATATACATACACATGCATGCAATGCATAAACATACAGCGCATACACAAACTATGACAAAATGTGAACAAAGATGACACACCAAACTCAACATAATGTCCAAACTCAACATTATGATTTAGGAGAGATAATATTTGAAATGGCCTGTTTCAAGAGCCATTGTTTTTGGCCAGGGATAACAGTGGGGCGTAGTGGATCCATTTCTCAGTTCTAGGGTGCTGTTTGCTGTAGTAACACAGCAAGGAGAATGACGTGCAAGATTAACACCAGGGGTCTGCAGCAGGGAGCTAGTCTACTCTCAGATCCCTGCTGGCCCCGATAAGAAAACCCATTCGATGACACGGAGGGACAAACCCAATTAACTATAATAGAGAAGGGCCATTCCGTCTGTGCTCTGATGGACGGGTACAGGGTTCACTTTTCTCTCTCACAGAGATATTAAAGCACACTGAATGGATGGGGAACAACCGCGGCCGCTTCCTGTGACAAGCCGAATCAAAGGCTATCGATGAGAAATATCCTAATCTGTGGATTAAATGCTGTCTGGGCACAGTTTAATTTGAGACGGAATACAAACCATCTCCACATCAGAGGCGCTGCCCGCCTATCACAGACAGGACACACAGTCTGGGCTGCCAGTGGCAGGATATGGCTGGGGCTGAGTTGCATGGTGGGAAAAAAACAATATGCCCATCTAGTTCATTTGGTTCCTTAGAAGTTTTTGGTTTCACATTGGTTGTGGGACCGAAGCCATATGGTTCCTGACTGGTAAAACATCATGTTTTCTATATGTTCTGAGTTTTGTTGACGCTGAGAACAGAATGTATATGTTTTTAAATAACATTCTTAGAATGTTTTCTGAATGTTACTGACGTTTTCTTGTGTTAAAGTAATGAAAAACCTATCAAATAAAATATTCCTATATTCAAAGTTCCTTAAATGTGCTGAGAATGTTCCAAAGCCAATCAACTATCCTGCACCATTCCCAGAAAGCTGTGGGAAGGTTCTATGCAAAATAATCATAGGACAATCATGCTCTCACCAAGCTCTAAGAAACATATGGTTGTCAGAATATGATGTGCCAGCTGGGTGGTTTTTAAGCATGAGCATTGTCCCATAATAACGTAGGAGGGACCTACACAATGTAAGGTTGAACAGACCATTTGTAACACACACATATATAGAGGGTAAAACAAAATTGTGATACAGATCCAACCTTAAAAGGAACCTTTCCCTTGAGTAAGTTCAGATGTAACATGTTGGTATTGAAGGCTATTTGAGCTTGGTCTATAGTACTCAAAACCAAATCCTTGGGGTAGAATAACGATTATGTTACAGTATGTCAAGAAAAACCGCAGAATTGTGTAGGTCAGGGATGGGCACCTTTGATGAGGATGGGGGCCACAAAGAATCTGAACTCATCATAA
Organism: Oncorhynchus mykiss; assembly: GCF_057628025.1. Classification (NCBI taxonomy): domain Eukaryota; kingdom Metazoa; phylum Chordata; class Actinopteri; order Salmoniformes; family Salmonidae; genus Oncorhynchus; species Oncorhynchus mykiss. The sequence continues at coordinate 888,775 of NC_143035.1, read as the reverse complement.
GGGGCCGCAGTGCGTACCCACATCCATACCTTAGCCTTTTGTGGGCCTAAGCAAAATGTTGTTAGCCATCAACGGAGGAGTGGCTCTATGTCAACGAAGTGAGTGTCTCTCTCTCTCTCTCTCTCTCTCTCTCTCTCTCTCTCTCTCTCTCTCTCTCTCTCTCTCTCTCTCTCTCTCTCTCAACCTCTCTCTCTCAACCTCTCTCTCTCTCTCTCTCTCTCTCTCAACCTCTCCCTATCTCAACCTCTCTCTCTCTCTCAACCTCTCTCTCTCTCAACCTCTCTCTCTCAACCTATCTCTCTCTCAACCTCTCTCTCTCAACCTCTCTCTCTCAACCTCTCTCTCTCAACCTCTCTCTCAACCTCTCTCTCTCTCTCTCTCTCTCTTTCAACCTCTCTCTCAACCTCTCTCTCTCAACCTCTCTCTCTCTCAACCTCTCTCTCTCTCAACCTCTCTCTCTCAACTTCTCTCTCTCTCAACCTCTCTCTCACAACTTATCTCTCTCTCTCAACCTCTCTCTCTCAACCTCTCTCTCCAACCTCTCTCTCTCAACCTCTCTCTCTCAACCTCTCTCTCTCAACCTCTCTCTATCAACCTCTCTCTCTCAACCTCTCTCTCAACCTCTCTCTCTCTCTCTCTCTCTCTCTCGCAACCTCTCTCTCTCTCAACCTCTCTCTCTCTCAACCTCTCTCTCTCTCAACCTCTCTCTCTCTCTCAACCTCTCGCTCTCTCTCTCTCTCTCTCAACCTCTCTCTCTCTCAACCTCTCTCTCTCAACCTCTCTCTCTCTCTCTCAACCTCTCTCTCTCTCAACCTCTCTCTCTCAACCTCTCTCTCTCTCAACCTCTCGCTCTCTCTCTCTCTCTCTCTCTCTCAACCTCTCTCTCTCTCAACCTCTCGCTCTCTCAACCTCTCTCTCTCAACCTCTCTCTCTCTCAAACTCTCTCTCAACCTCAACCTCTCTCTCTCTCTCAACCTCTCTCTCTCTCTCAACCTCTCTCTCGACAATATCAACAAAGGACTAATGAAACAAATACCAAAATATAGTTTTGGGTGGAGTTTTCCTTTAAACTACTATTATCCTGTAAGAATTAACATATTTCTTTGTACCGTTTAAGTCACAGTTAGGACTATTCTTTATTTTGGAAGGTAAGCCATCTGGCTGCTAACTGGTTGTGAAATTTCTCACATTAATTAATTAAGGTAATAATCAAGTTAATGAGGAGTTGTAAATGGCCATTTCAAACAATGTTTTTAATTTTTTTTAAATGCTTCTTAAATTAGGTCGCCGAGTGCTTTTTAAGTCTATGTACTTCTTAATGCAAGTCGTGGACTCTTACACTTAAATGATCCTCGTAATATTCAGGTGAAAGAGGTTTGGACTTGGACCAGCAGTAATTGGACCCCGGGGAGCACCAAGTACAAAACGATTGAGGCTACAATTTAGAATATAGTAAACACATCGCAGGGCTGACATGAACACAATAACAGAACAGACTAATGGCATCATTAAAAAAACTGAACAGGCAAACTAAGAAAGACTGATCAACAAACTTAACACTATCGGTGTGACACTAAAGAACAAATACAAATTCTGTGTGTTCTTCAAGAAGATTAAAAGAGGGTATTGTAAAGGGTTGTGCACACTATCTGCACACTACACAACACTCACATCATGTAATGACTCATAGGTTTTCAGAATGTAATTCCTCACAAACAGAAGTGAAGTGGGATGTTTGTTTGAGCACTTGGGCTTGTGTACGTTATTGACATGAAAGACCAGACCTGGCAGAAAAAAACACAAGTCAGGAACAACAATGGGCCAAATAGGGTCCCCTATGACCGAAGAGCCCCCTGCCTCACCAAACAAATCAGTTAGCATTACTGACAACCCCAACGGGGTGATTTAAAAAAAGAGGGGGGGGGAGTGGGACAGACTGTCAAAACGCCTAAACAATAGAGTGGGCTTGTAAGTATCAGCTGATAAATGGGCAGCTCTTTAAGGAACTTATCTCTTTAGCACTCGCAGCATGAGGAATGGGATCATTTGTACTGTTTGCCTGGCTGGACGAGTCAAGCTGGATCCATTTAAAAGATAGTGAGATACTGTCGACAGCAATAGACAGGGTAATTGCAGAGCCACTACTGTGGTATAAATTACATCACTCCGAATGGCAGAGAGGCCCAAGAAGAGCCCCCCAAAAATCTGACAATGCACTCCTCCTGCTGCCTGCTTATCACTGCTCAGCAGAGGGGAAAAAAAGAGTCAGGTGAAAAAAGTATTGATCAAATTAACAGTTTTAACAATCCTTTAAAGATGTGGTAGAGACTCTGGTTCGAGCCCAGGCTCTGTCGCAGCCGGCCGCGACCGGGAGGTCCATGGGGCGACGCACAATTTTGGCCTAGCGTCGTCCAGGTTAGGGAGGGTTCGGCAGGTAGGGATATCCTTGTCTCATCGTGCACCAGCGACTTCTGTGTCGGGCCAGGCGCAGTGCACGCTAACCAGGTCGCCAGGTGCACGGTGTTTCCTCCGACACATTGGTGCGGCTGGCTTCCGGGTTGGATGCGCGCTGTGTTAAGAAGCAGTGCGGCTTGGTTGGTTTGTGTTTCGGAGGACGCATGGCTTTTGACCTTTGTCTCTCCCGAGCCCGTACGGGAGTTGTAGCAATGAGACAAGATAGTAGTTACTAAAAAAACAATTGGATACCATGAAATTGGGGAGAAAAGGGGGTAAAATTATAAAAAAATAAAAAATAAAAAAAAATAATGGTATGGTAGAGGAGAGGCGACAGTTGAAATCCAGGAACAATATGAGGTGCTGGATAACACTTGACCTCCATAATGGTAACTAACCATACTGGAATAGGTTTAGCTTTAGGTATATTTGAACATCTTGGTGCATATGCAGAAACATTCATAAAATGTGATATCATACAATACATAAAACACAGATAAGATATATATCATCTTAAATGTATGGGCATTGTGTCATCAATAAGTTATACAGTGAATAGATCAGCTTATTTCAATTCAGATAACACAGAAATGTTCCTGGGCTCTATGGAGCAAACTTGAACACCAGCTTATTTTGTATTCATAAAACAGTACTGAATTGCACAATGAAGCATTTTTGTGTTTGTCAGTAAGTGTTCATTTAGGTGCTAACTACACTCGTCTCCATGAGTAGACAGTCATATAGGGTTTAATTCAAGAGTAAGGCTAGTCGTTGCTGCCTTCATTTCTGTGACCAAATGTATCTGACTTTGTGTAACCCTTGTCAAGGATGTATTATTAGTCAAATTCCACTTGTGTCTAACCTCAGGAAGATGAAGACAGATGAAACGTATTAGGTTATTATTTTTCCACCGCATAAAATATAAATTATTTAAATAATAAAACCTTAAATCTGAATATTTACTTGGATGAGGGGGAATACAATATTGCCATCTAGGAAAATGTTCCCATGCCATTGTTCTGGAAGGGAACTGTAATTGTGGGAGAGCGACCGACCTAAATACAGGCGGTGGGATTTGTTTTCTGCTTGCTGGTTTTAGCATCACCAGCTTGATTTCAATGTGTGTTCTGGGTTATGGTTGTGTTCATTTAGGTACGGTGGTTAAATCAATAGGAATACGGTGTAACCTTCCTAGCTAAGACAAGCGACGCATTATGAGGCCTCAAAGCAGCCCCTGTGCCATGTAAGGGATCTTCTTGTCATTACATCATTCACTTGTCATGACCTTGCTCATATCCCTCCATACACAGCTCACCAGACAGACATGCCATAAGGGAATACATAGATGCTATTGTTGGGTTTACTGCTACTTTCCGGAACTATATTACCACATTTTACAACAACATTTTCCTCAAAGATATGAGACAGTTGACCTGACAGTTGACCTGAGAAAAGGTCAACAAATATTAACAGAGAAACAGAGTTTCTGAAAGTGGAAATATGTCTAGTACATTGGGAGTGTACAGCCATCACATTTCCTTTATTTAAAGTTGTGGTCTGATAGGTCGTATGTTAATTAATAATTCCAGAAAATGGCCTTTTACTAGGTACATGCTGAAAGTAGAAATTGCTAGGGACTTTAAATTCAGGCACCAAATATGTACAACACTAAGCGTGCCTTACAACCCTATGCCGGAGCAGTTTCTCTACGCTTCTGTGATCCAGAAATTCTTCAGAGCAGATTTTTCCAAACTCTAACAGTATCTTTTCAGATAGAACTCTCCTTCTGTACAGCATTATGTCCTGTAAAAAAAAATAGCCCAGATATATGTTACAGAATGTCTATCTCTCCAGCCTGGCTTGGCCTGAAACGTTTTAATTCCCAGACATCTTATAGTGATGGCTTCAATTTCCAGGGCTTTTGATAAAATCGCACACTCTCTTCTGTATTGGGATTGAGCACCTGGAAATGGAGGCAGTTTAATGATGTGCCATAGTCGCACCGCCTAGCGGCTTGACATAAGGTCAGTCACAACAGGAATAAATGCCCTGTCATAAATGTGGAGGCAGCAATAATAAAATATATAGTTGTAATGAAGTTCATATGTTTAAAATACTAACTATTTATTATCCTCTAGGGGAGCTGTCGTATGACTTATTTCAGGTGAGTTGCAGATGGTACAAGGTCTCCACTACGTTTTCTTATTTTTTGTTCTTGTGGATGATGCCTCTCAGACATGCTGGTCTGCTGGAGGACAGACCAGGCAGTCTTTCAGGGAGCAAAGTGATGTATCTATTAGATGGCGCTTGGGAGAATATATGAGATGACATCTAAATCAAAACGCACACTCCTAGACACATCTGTCATGGTGTTGAACAGCATTGTCTCAAACCCTGTGTTGGAAGCATCAATAGAGATAGTTGGGTTTCATCTAGGATGCTCATGTAAAGACATCAGTCCAACACATTGTGAAATTTTACTTAACCTTATAATTTATTTTATTTTATCCGACCGTGGGACTAAAAATAGTGTAGCAATAAGAATCACACGGAAGTGAACGGATTGCAGCAATACATCTATGTATACACTACATCAACTATTAGCATTCATGTGCAAAGATCAATTTAAAGTCAAATAAAATAATATCAGACAGACAAAAGTTAGTAACAGAACATTTTTCACCATATTCACAAAATAAAATTGTCTAAAGTCAATAGGAAAAACATTGTGAAAGACAATTTTTCAATGGTGAGGAACCCTTAACCCGTCAAGGTCTGCCTCCAGTTAAGGTCTTCAGAGAGTAAAGCCACTGATGTATCCTGACAGCTCAGGGGAATCACTTTCCTGTTGTAAAACCCAGCCAATCGATCTTCTAACACCTCAATAGCTTCTGCTTTATTATGTAAGGTGCCAGATTACCATTATGCCAGGGACTTTGTGCAGGAGTCACTACCAGGATATTGCACAGGTCACATCATTCCCCAAAGGTTGATGACTCTATTATATCTCCGGCACACTTCACTCAGCCTGGAGAATATGAGCTCAACAGAAGAGGGCAGGAGCCGAGTCAGCGGTGATGGACCCCTGCTAATGGGACAGGGGTATTGGTAGGTGTTACCATAGGGGACAATCTACTGGTATTGTTTGTTTATCACTTTGCAATAGATGAATGCATAAGGTTCTGAAAAATAGTCTAGATGAAAGACATTGCATTTTGCATTGGATTATATTTCTAATAAGGAAATACTATACTTGGGAGAAACAAGAAAGCTTTATCCTTGCAACCTTTAAAGTGCATACATCCCCAAGTGATGCCAGGTCAAGCAGTGACTGCTGTATTCATTTGTGCCGGGGAGCAAATAATCCTGGCAATTTTATAAAGTGTAGGGTGAAGAGGTTATTCACTTAGAGCCCCGGTCGGCTGTAATTTAAAACAACTAGCCCTCGAATTTGTGTCAGGGCTTTTTCACCCTCCCTCTCTGGTCTCCCTCAGTGAAAGTTTTCAGCAGGACATTATACACAAGAGCAGGCAGCAGATTGTGTGAGATTACGACAACATCCTGGAGCAGTCCAGCCTCTGTGATATCTCCATGTTTGCCGTCATGGCCATTCACCCGCACTGACCAGTACCGATGTCCGGTGAGGCCGCCGGCGTTCCTCCATCAACCTCAACTGTTTTTAAATAATGACCTCAAAAAAAAAAAAGTACAATCTTAAACAAACACAATTTGTCATCCTCTTGGAGTTGACATTACTTTACCCTCCTGCAGCCAGCCAAGCAAGTGCACTTCAGCTGGCTGATTCGTCAGCTCTTTGGCCCCCAAAGAGGCTGGGACTGGCTCCCTTTGGTCCAGAAAACCATAGTGAAATGTAATTCTAAGGTTGTGCATATTCTACCGTTGGTTTAAAATGTCTAAAAAGTCAGATTGCATTTTACATTACAATGTCCCTAGTCTTTCCCCTTTATCCCAGTATATTACAAATTAGAAAGATTTAAAATGGAGTTATTCTTATAGAAACAACATATGGCAGGACATATGGCAATTTAAAATCACTCCTATGAAGGACCTACGGTATAGGCTGCATTTAGACAGGTAGGCCAATCTTTTTTTTCACTAATTGGTCTTTTGACCAATCAGATCATCTATGAAAAAGATCTGATGTGAAAAGATCTAATGTGATTGGTCAAAAGACCAATTAGTGGAAGAAATATCAGAATTGGGCTGCCTGTCTAAACACAGCCATAGAGAAGCTTTGCTTGATAACGTCTCTTGGACAGCGCCAGATTCTCGACCAGGTCAGACAATGTAATACTCTACCTACTTCTGCAATCACATTAGGCTTTTTCATAGTCATAAAAATGTAAGCATTCTCTGTTAAAATCCACACATATTCAACTTTCAAAAGCCAGAGCCAGATTTGTACTTGCCATGGTATACTATTTTTTTAAGTATAATAAGAAGAAAGAGAAAATAAAATAAATTAATAGTTCCTTGACACTTCATCTTTGATGGGCTGATTTTTCTATGTTTGACTCTCCATTTATTGATCCAGTAGAATGTATCACACAAATAATTTTGCACCAAATCGATAAAGAAATCTCCTGGAAAATACTGTATATATTAAAAGGCCTTTGAGTTTAAGTATTGAATGCTTTGCTGATTAATTGAATACGTTTACATTTGACCATCGATAACCCATTGAAGAATGAATTCTTAAATCAAGTTCTGCCATTTATGATTGAAATTAGATTTTAGATGCAATGAGCAGGCTGTTTCATAAATCAGCTGTGAATTTTACAGTGTTAATTATGCAGAAATATGTTTGAGGTCAGGGTTTTTACCATGTAAAACGAATTGATAATTCATGGTTTTATTTTAAAAACGTGTTTCTCGTGTACCCAACATCCCATATGGTCGGGGTTGTTAGTTATTGAATAACATTTAAGTACATCATTTGAAGGATCTTGATCAATTGTCTAAATCATCTAAATCCAAGACCAGCTGTCAAATCATAATTTGAAGATGTCATATTTGAATGCATCTTTCTAATGATTAATTATAGATTCAGCAGTCGGGTCCAGACATTGTACTTTCCATGCACCATTTCTAACGAGCAATTAGTTTTCCACGTGACAATGGCTTGAAAGATCAGAAGTCCCTGGAAAGAAAGATTCATTTTGTCCTCTAATTAAATTGTCAATGGTGAGTCCACTCTGACCCAAGTCTTAAGACCATACCACCACATAGACAATGCATATCAAGCACACGGGGACTGACTGCTCGCCTCACTGGCACTGAAGGGCAGATATTTTTATTTATTTTTATATAACCATCAGTTGATAATTTCTGTTTAATCGTGTGGGGTGGATTTTGGAATAGATAACAAGCTGTTATCTATAGGTGAGGAGGATAGAAAGGATATCAAAACGTAGAGATGCCCATTCAAGATGCCTAGATTGCCACAGTTAAAATATTGTAATGATATTTTTTCTCTAAAATAATGGAACTGCAAGATGTTAATGTTTTAAAAATCAGAAGAAAATCAAAAGGCCTGCCATATGACCTCCTCGTGTATAATACATAAGGACACCAGCCACCCCCATCCATATGAGGCGGGGGTAAATAATGACGTGAGGGCTTCCCCTTCACAGGCAGGTTGAGGGGTATCTAGTAGAGGAGACCTGGGAGGTTTAGCGACAGTGCAGAAGTAATGACTCAGGGGATTAAAAGATCACGGGAGTCAGGAGGTGTGCTAAGCGCAATAAAATGCAGAAATGATTCTGAAAGATATACCTGGCAGAGTCCTTGGCGAGTAATGGAGGAGGACGCTGTTGACTGGGCATTCATTACACAGGCCACCCCGCATGGTGTGGGGCCCGGGAACCAGACAGAGTGAAATACTTCTCTACATCTGGATGGCCTTCACTGTCTACATGTATTCTTATTCCATGTAAGCAGTCAACCCTTTTCCACAAATACTGCTTACCCTTTGAAATGATGTCAGATGAATATAGTTCTATAAACTAGTGTTGACTTTCTATGTTTAGGTAGAAACAGAGTAAAGTAGGGTGTTATAGGTAAACACAAGCATGGAACTGGATGGAATGCAACACTCAGAAGTGTTTATGCCCTCTGCACCAGAGAATGAGTTTTAGGAAACATCAAAATGAAGAGATGAAGCGGGAGGTAGGGGGAAACAAGTCATGAATGATCGGAATAGGAGATAAGCTGCATAATTACGAGAGGATTTATTCAATCAGCTGGCTCTCTTCTTAATTAACTTCTTAACTAATTATGCTATCGAAAGACCTCATCATGCCACCAAAAGTGGGTCTGCCACTGCCACCCCGCCCACCTCCCCCGCAAGCAGCGAAGGTGATGACCTTGCGATAACCTGTGTGTTCATCAGTCAAATTACTGTCCCCGGTAATGGTAATGCCAAAGCACTGGAACACTGGGGCCAGCTAATCTGTATTCAAATTGCACGCCACCAAACAGTGAGCTGCTCTCCTGGGCCATAACTCAGCTGGGCTGTGAGCTGTAAGGAGAGTGAGCCAGCCAGCCACCCACCAGCCAGCCTATATCTGGGCTGGGACCCCCTCCCCACCACCATTATCATACATTTCCCAGGTGTGCGAAAGACAGACAGGCCTACTGGAGAGAGGCTGATATTGAAAATATTAATCAAAGGCAAACCCACGCCGGCTTAATGGTACATTTGAATTAATTAATTGCAGATGCGTGGGAAGGAGGGACATTGATTGGTTGTGGAGAGGTGCAGTGCAGGACTGTGTTGGGGCCATGGGTGAGCCTTGGGAATAAAGAGGTCAGCAACTCTTTTATTCTTAACTATGGGTCAATCGGACCAGACCAAGACCCATTTTGTATAATGCTGTGGCATGGTGTTTGGCCCTGTTATTTAACGCCTTGAACCTAGCATAAAAATAATTGAAGGATTATTTTTACAACTTTAGATATGGTCACCAAGTGAACTGCGAGATTATGGAAATAGTCACTATAAAATAGTAATGCCGTTCAGGTCTGTTTGGCCCAGGAGCAGAAAGAAATGGAAGACAATTGCAGTTGTTCACTAGCAGTTTACGAGTATCATATCTACCACTCAATTCTGAACAATATTAGTGTCACACCCTGATCTGTTTCGCCTGTCTTGTGCTTGTCTCCACCCCCCACCAGGTGTCTCCTATTTTTCCCCATTATCCCATGTATTTATACGTGCGTTTTCTGTTTGTTTGTTGCCAGTTCGTCTCGTCAAGTCGTCCCAGCGTTTTTTCCGTGTGTTACCTTCTCTCTAGTTCTTGTTTTCTTGTCTTCCTGTTTCCAACCTTTCTGCCTGCCCTGACCCTGAGCCTGCCTGCCGTACTGTCCCTTTTTGACTCTGCCTTGGACTACGAACCTCTGCCTGCCATTGACCTGCCCTTTTATCCCTTTGTCATAATAAATATTCTGAGAACCGAACCATCCTCCTTCTGTGTGTGCATCTGGGTCATATCCTAAGGCATGCATGATTGCATGAACTGGCCATGACTGACCAGTAGACTCAGACCAGCTCCACAACGCTGTATCCCTGCAAGGAGCCACCATTGGAAGACACAGAAGCTACTTCAGAACCTGATGGGAGGGACTCCATACCTTGGAGGAATGCCATGACCATATGTTCAACCCACAACGGAAACCTCCCGGGCGCCCAGTAACCACGCTACTAACGATGCTTCTCCCCAGCCTACCCTAGCTTCCTGAGAACCCTGCTTACCTCCTCAAGAGCGCTATGCTGGAGATCCAGGAACCTGACAGGCGTTCCTCTCCCAGTGTTCTCTTATCTTATATGAGAGAACATCTGTTCCTCTCCCTCTTCGTTTCATTCAGATCGGTCAAAGATAGCGTATCTTACAATGCTGATGTCTGGAAGAGCGCTCACTTTAACTACAGCGGTGTGGGATCAACAATCTGCTATTTGCTTTAGTCTGTGAGGATTTCATGGCGTAGGTAAGGAAGGTGTTCGATTCCCCGGTGTCTGGAAGAGAGGCTGGCTCGGAAGCTACTTCATCTGTGTCAGACTCCCGTAGTGTGACAGACTACGTGGTAGGCTTTTGCACGCTGGCCACCGAGAGTGCCTGGAACCCGGAATCCCTTTTCAACACCTTCCTTCGTGGATTATTTGAGGTAATCAAAGACGAACCCTCATAGCCTTGACAATAAGGATTGATGGTCGCCTATGGGAACGCAGGAGGGAGAGGTCTGTTCTCAGCCACACTCGCTCGTCCATGGTTTCTCCCTCACCTCCGAAGAACCCCGGAAGTCCCAGACACCAGCATCCCCCGGGAATCATCGGGGACTGGCAACTCATCTCCTTCTGAGCCCAAGCAACTGGGAAGGACTAGAATGTCTCCTAGTGAACATTTACACAGGCTAAGCTCCAACAGTTGCCTGTATTGTGGTACTACAGGACATTACATATTCACCTGTCCAGTAAAAGACCAGGCTCATCAGTAGGTATTGGGTATGCTGGGTAGCCATACAGAGAGTCTCCAAACTCCCATTACCCATACTCCTCTCCAAGTTATCCTGCTGTGGGGTGACCGGTCAAAATCTCTCCGGGTGCTCATTGACTTTGGGGCTAATGAGAGCTTCATGGACGCTGCCCTGGTATCTATACTCCTCCCTCTCCATTCCCATGTACACCAGAGCTTTGGACGGACACTCCATTGGCAGGGTCACTCACAGTACGTTCCCATTAACCTGCGAGTGTTAGGTAATCACAGTGAGACCATACAGTTTATACTAATTGAATGTCCTCATACACCTGTGGTTTTTGTGACTTTCATGACTCCAGAGGCACAACCCCCTGATCGACTGGGCTACTGGTTCTATCCTGGGTTGGAGCCAGGATAGAACCTGGCCGCCCCCAGGGCGTCCTTCTGCGGACTTGGGAAAAGCTTTGGATCTCTCAGCCGTTCCCGCAGAGTACCAGGACCTTCGGGAGGTTTTCAAAAAGGCTCGCACCACATCGACCCTATAATTGCACGATTGACCTCCTCCCGGGCATCACACCACCTCGGGGATGGCTTTATTCCCTGTCTGGCCCAGAGACCAAGACCATGGATGTATACATTGAGGACTCTCTAGCTGCTAGGATCATGCATCCTTCTGCCTCCCATGCTGCCGCGGGATTTTTCTTTGTGGAAAAGGACAAAACCCTGAGTCTGTGTATCGACTACCGTTGCCTCAATGACATCACTGTAAAACAATCGGTACCCTCTGCCACTCCTCTCCTCGGCTTTCGAGGCTCTCCAGGGGGCGACCATCTTTTCGAAGTTTGACCATCGGGACGCCTATCATCTGGTTCGGATACGGGCAGGAGACGAATGGAAGACCTTCAACGCGGCTAGCGAACACTATGAGTACCTGGTTATGCTGTTTGGTCTGACCAACCCCCCCCCCCCCCCCGCAGTGTTCCAGGCCATGGTCAACAATGTGAACCGGTTTGTGTATCTCGACGACGTCCTTGTCTTTTCCCGGTCGGCTCAAGAGCATGTTCTCCATGTCCGACAAGTCCTCCAGCGCCTCCTGGAGAACCAGCTGTTTGTTAAGGCAGAGAAATGTGAGTTCCATTGTTTCACTATCTCCTTTCTGGGATACTTAATTGCTGCAGGGAACATTCAGATGGATCCTGACAAGGTTTTTATTGATTTATTGTTTACTTCAGTTTTTGTAAATACATTCTACACATTCCCCATCTCTCAAGTCCTTAGCCCCTGTGCTGTTTGTCTTCTGTTGCCCCGTACCCTCAGTGTACATCCCACTAGGATTAATCCTTTGTCTCACAGCCCTTTGTCTCCTTCCCATTTCTGACGTTTCTGCCTGCCCTCATCCTGAGCCTCACCCTCACCCTATCATTCTGTCCCTTGGACTACAGTGGTTAATCCACTAAACGTTTTGTGATTATGCTGCGGGATTTAGAGGTCATTTGTGGTTTAGTACGGTACCCTGCGTCACCACTTCATTGCTCCAGACCAGCGCAAGGGGGAGTTAGAGCACTGATTATGTTTTTGGGTCCTACTTAGTCTCTAACTGACAATGAATGGGAGACATAACCTAAATAGAAACTGATAATTGTGCACGATTTCAGTATTATTACTAAAACTGTTGTTACACTAAGGTTTTTATTATTTTATTTTGTACTGTAGGCCACTCCTGACCGGTCATGTTACACAGCGCCTGAGTGGTGCAAAGGTCTAAGACACTGCATAGCAGTGCAAGCTATGTCGCTACAGATGCTGGGCCCGCACAACACAGTGATTCTTTAGCTAAATAGCCCTGTACTGTACAACGCCATATTTTACATTCCATCCTAACGGAAACCCAGAAGGTTTTTCATTTTTCTTGGACACCATAATATTAATCAAATGATAAAGCAAGTACCATTCAAAAGATTGGACACACCTACTCATTCCAGGGTTTTTCTTTACTATTTTCTACATTGCTGAATAATAGTGAAGACATCACAACTATGAAATAACACACATGGAATCAGTTAAGAACAAATTCTTATTTACAAGGACATTCTTATTTACTCCTTCCTCCCTGTCAGGGAATTGAACATCAGTCTCCCGCGTTCCTGCATTCTCTAGTACAGCCACTATTGAAAGCTATCAAATACTTCTCAAAGATGCCCTCTGGTAGTCAAACTAGCACTAACTAGCATTAATGGTACCAGTGGTTCACACTTAAATAATGTGCCATAGAATTCTGTGGCACAATGCATTTGCACCGCAGTACTCTGCAACTTTTAAAGGACTAACCACTGTATGAACCTCTAACTGCCCTCGACCTGCCCTTTTGCCATAATAAATATTCTGAGAACCGAACCATTTTCCTCCTGTGTCTGCATCTGGGTCATATTCTGAGTAATGATAATTAGGTTGCTCTCGAAATATAGCCAGTATATTGCACAATTATTTTCATGTACAGTGTGGTTAAATGTATAGCCCTGCATCTACGTGTATGTGTGTGTATGTGTGTGTGTGTGTGTGTGTGTGTGCGTGCGTGCGTGCGTGCGTAAGCATGCAGATGCAGGACAGAATGTTATAATCACTTACCTCCTCTCAATTCAGGACTTAAATGGATGCTTGAGGGATGTAAACAAGTTAGTGATAGAGACCATGAAATGCCAAAAGTTTGTTTGGCAAATATTTAATTACATTGGAATTGTCTGACAAATACACACTGTTTTCTTTGGGTTAAGCAGTATGGTTAGATTGGTTTCACTACATGAAAAGGTACATTTATGGGTCAAACACTCCAATGCACAAGTCTGAAAAGGTACAGTTTTGGGAAATTTTCAGGCACGTGACCAGCAGTGTTCGGCCCTGCACACATCCCCTAAATCTTCGACAACGGACCACTTTCGTGCGCAGATATGCAAGAATGTGTATATGTCCGGAAACGGTTCAGTCAGAAATGACCACACACATCCACTCACTTACCAGGACACCACTGGACTCCTTTGACCTCAGTTGCAATACTTCTCCATCCACGTCCACCCATGTCTCTCCCATAAATGTCAGTAAATGGCTGTGCACTTGCTCAAGGTTGTGCATGCTTATTCACCCCACTTGCCTTAGTCACTGGTATATTAACAACACAATTAGTTATAACATGTATTCATTCATTAATTACAGTGAATTAGGAATGAATTAATAAATGACTTATTTACTTTCATTATTAATGCCATACATCAGGATTCCAACACCCTTTCAGAAATAAAATTAAAGCACCACTATCAAGTTTTTTCCAGCACCTCATGACATCGCTATACTAAAACAACTCTTAGTTCCTTGACTAAAACACACAAATAAACTACTTGAAGGATGATAATTCATTTCAGTAAAGCAGGAGAAAGCGGGTAATGGCATCTACATTAGGCTAAGCAGGGCCTGAAACTAAAGTAAGCTCCATGAGTCTGTACTCTGCTCAATTCTTTTGAAAATACTTCCATGCAAGCACTCTCAATCATGCATCTATCATGAATCAATAGAACACAGTAAACAAATACATCATTCTCCATTCATGTACAGTGGGGAGAACAATTATTTGATACACTGCCGATTTTGCAGGTTTTCCTACTTACAAAGCATTTAGAGGTCTCTAATTTTTATCATAGGTACACTTCAACTGTGAGAGATGGAATCTAAAACAAAAATCCAGAAAATCACATTGTATGATTTTTAAGTAATTAATTTGCATTTTATTGCATGACATAAGTATTTGATACATCAGAAAAGCAGAACTTAATATTTGGTACAGAAACCTTTGTTTGCAATTACAGAGATCATATGTTTCCTGTAGTTCTTGACCAGGTTTGCAAACACTGAAGCAGGGATTTTGGCCCACTCCTCCATACAGACCTTCTCCAGATCCTTCAGGTTTCGGTGCTGTCGCTTGGCAAGAATAAATGCAATTAATTCATTACTAAATATTATCGATAGACAGCTTTGTAGAACCGTACACAGCCTTGCATCTGGTCAACACTCGGACGCGGGAACTATTCATTTGGGGGGCTGCTGCAGTTCGCGAACGATATTGTGCTAATCTCCTGCGTGGCAGTAAAGCAAAAACTTTCCTCCAAGAGGCGTTCACAATCTAGTCGGTTGATACCTTGTTTCAAATGTTATCATCTTATTTGTACTGTATGCCTAGCAATCACACATGTCAATTGTTTGAAGCACAGTTTTATAATTCTCAGTCACAAACGACAGCTCCAACAAGCCCCCTATGGTGCACGAGAGACTTGTAGAATTATGATTCTTTCGAGTTTTTAGTTCATTGTTCGCCAGTAGGGGGTCCTGCATGCTCTGGGCATTACTGAACCAAATCCTTGACTGAACGAGTTGCAAAGATCTGAGTCAGTAAAAAGTGGCAAACTTCCCATCACCAGTTTCTTGTCTTGCCGTCTGTCATGGGCGTGTATACTTTTCCTCAATCTATGTTTTTTGGGTCATTACTAGGTCATTACTAGCTATAACCGCAGTCAAACTCCGCCCACTTCTACAATTTATATTCTTAAAAAGTTATTTGAAACATAACCACACTGCTAACCTTATGCATAACTCTAATCTTAAATTATGCCCTAAAAGCACATTTGTTTTACTAATATTGACTTTGTGGGTGTGAAATCTGACTTTGTGGCTATAGACGCTAAGTGGAAACCATGTTTTTCCCCCAGATCAAAGACGCAGCTGCAAAGGCCGATGGAGGTCTGCCACTAGGTACACAATCAATGCAAATCATGTTAACCAATCATTTTAAAGTCTAAAGAAAATGAGTAGCCCATTTTCTGAATGTTTCAGTATGAAGACATTGCAGCCTGTCTTTAAAAAAATGTAATTCTTAATTAGAATTTATTCAATGAGGTTTACATGATTATCCAGTGACATCAAAGCCAACTATGTCAAGCATTGATTTAAAAAAAACTTTTCTCCTGAAGTTTGTTTAGGTCTGACAAAATGTCTGTCCTTTGTCGCCATCCTATGGACAATGAATTTACTGCAGTCATTCACCCCTCATTTCATTACATTGCATTGCAGTAAGCCCAAAGCCACTCAAACTATACTCATAATGAAGGCAAAATTCCAAATATATATATATATAAATAAACTGGGATATTCGAGCCCTGAATGCTGATTGGCTGACAGCTGTGGTATATCAGACCATATACTGCTCTATGATGGTAATTTTCTGTTCCGGAAGACTGTGGAAACACTCTCTCTGCAGCCGATGTGAGTAAGATCTTTACACAGGTCAACATTCACAAGGCCGCAGGGCCAGACGGATTACCAGACGTGTACACAGAGCATGCGCTGACCAACCAGCAAGTGTCTTCACCGACATTTTCAACCTCTCCCTGTCCGAGTCTGTAATACCAACATGTTTTAAGCAGACCACCATAGCCCCTGTGTCCAAGGACACTAAGATAACCTGCCTAGATGACTACCGACCCGCAGCATTCACGTCTGTAGCCATGAAGTGCTTTGAAAGGCTGGCCATTGCTCACAACACCATTATCCCAGAAACCCTAGACCCACTCCAATTTGCATACCGCCCTACAGATCCACAGATGATGCACTCTATTGCAGTCCACACTGCCCTTTCCCACCTGTACAAATGGTACACCTATTGTAAGGATGCTATTCATTGACTACAGCTCAGTGTTCAACACCATAGTGCCCTCAAAGCTCATCAATAAGCTAAGGACCCTGGGACTAAACACCTCCCTCTGCAACTGAATCCTAGACTTCCTGATGGGCCGCCCCCAGGTGGTAAGGGTAGGTAACGACATATTCGCCACTCTGATCCTCAACATGGGGGCCCCTCGGGTGCGTGCTCGGTCCCCTCCTGTACTCCCTGTTCACTCATGACTGTACGGCCAGGCACGACTCCAATGCCATCATTAGGTTTGCCAATGACACAACAGTGGTAGGCCTGATCACCGACAACGACGAGACAGCCTATACTGAGGTGGTCAGAGACCTGGCCATGTGGTGCCAGGACAACAACCTCTCCCTCAACATTATCAAGACAAAGGAGATGATTGTGGACTACAGGAAAAAGAGGACCGAGCACGCCACCATTCTCATCGACGGGGCTGTAGTGGAGCAGGTTGAGAGCTTCATGTTCCTTGGTGTCCACATCACCAACAAACTAACATGGTCCAAACACACCAAGACAGAGAGCACGACAAATCTATTTCCCCCAAGGAGACTGAAAAGAGTTGGCATTGGTCCTCAGATCCACAAAAAGTTCTACAGCTGCACCATCTGGTTGCATCACTGCCTGGTTTGGCAACTGCTCAGCCTCCAACCACAAGGCACTACAGAGGGTTGTGCGAATGGCCCAGTACATCACTGGGGCCAAGCTTCCTGCCATGCAGGACCTCTACACCAGGCGGTGTCAGAGGAAGGACCTAAAATTGTCAAAGACCCCAGCCTCCCTAGTCATAGACTGTTCTCTCTGTTACCGCGCGGCAAGCAGTACCGGAGTGCCAAGTCTAGGTCCAAAGAGGCTTCTAAACAGCTCTACCCGCAAGCCATAAGACTACTGAACATGTAATTTAATGGCTACCCAGACTATTTGAATTGCCTCCCACCCCCCCTTTTACACCACTGCTACTTCTCATTAATGCATAGTCTCTTTAATAACTGTACCTACATGTACATATTACCTCAACTAACCGGTGCCCCCGCACATTGACTCTGTACCGGTACGTCCCTGTGTATAGTCTGCTATTGTTATGTTACTGCTGCTCTTGTTACTTTTATTTCTTATTCTTAATCATATTTTTTTAACTGCATTGTTGGTAAGGGGCATTTCGCTGTATTCGGCACATGTATCTAATAAAATTGGATTTGATTCAACCAGTTTATAATAGCAATAAGGCACGTCGAGGGTTTGTGATACATGGCCAATATACTAAGGGTTGTGTCCAGGCACTTCGAGTTGCGTTGTATATGGCCGTGGTATTTTGGCTATATACCACACATCCTTAGTGCTTTTATATATATATATAAAGATGACTTCCTTCCCCTTAATTCCCCTGTTTAATAAGAATCTGCAAAAGTGATAAAAGTTCACAGAAGCAGGGATCGACCATATAGAATTTTATGTTAGTGAATCAAAATGAAATCATGAGAATTAAAGGAACTGCATGTCAGTTAACTGGGTATCTACAGTCAGCAAATATGCTACAGGATTAGTTGGACACCCCAAAGATTACTTTAGGCAGACAGTCTAATCTCTTCTCACAGCCACTTTGAAGATACTGAAGACAGTCTAACTCAGTGTTTCTCAACCTCTGTGTGTACTAGCACCGTTTCCTGGGATGACGCTGGGATTGTCCATCATGGACATATTCTTATAGTGGCACTGGTGACCCCACTGGCACATGACAGTCGCCACTGTCACCACTGTTACCGGCTGTGAACTGGGCCAGGGAAGCTTTTTTCACAGGGAGCCAACCCCTGAAGTTCAGAGTTCAACACTAAAAGTCCCTTCAGAGGCTGATCACAGAACAACAATGAGAGGTCGCCACAGTACTCAAGCAGTAACTCAACAGGGTAAGAGTTTGGAAGTCATTGAATGTATTGAGTGAATGATTTGATAAATAGACATACAAATTGATCAACAAAGGGCATATATACTGAGTGTACAAAACATTAGGAATATTGAGTTGCACCCTTTTGACCTCAGAACAGCCTCAGTTGGTTAGTTGCATGGACTCTGAAAGATGTTGAAAGCGTTCCACAGGGATGCTTTCCACAGTTGTTTCAAGTTGTCTGGATTTACTTTGGGTGGTGGATCATTTTTGTCACACACAGGAAACTGTTGATCTTTAAAAACCCAGCAGCGTTGAAGTACTTGACACTCAAACAGATGCACCTGGCACCTACTACCATACCTTGTTCAAATGCATTTAAGTATTTTTCTTGCCCATTCACTAAATGGCACACATTGTCTCCAGGCTTAAAAAGCCTTCTTTAACCTGTCTCCTCCCCTTCATCTACACTGATTGAAGTGGATTTAACAAGTGACATCAATAAGGGATCATAGCTTTCACCTGGATTCACCTGGTCAGTCTGTGTCATGGAAAGAGCATGTTTTGTACATAGTGTATATCAGTGGCGGTCGGAGGGAGGACAATTTGTTTTTAATGAGCATGGCCTTATTTCTATCACAGCGTATTGGATGACTGTCATTCATATTCCATTCACCCAGTTCAATTCTAACATTGATAGGTTTAGGCTACTACATCATACTAGAATTTTCCCTATACCCATCATGAGGTTGCTACAACCTAGCCTATGCATGAAAGTTTACAATATAGGTGCACATTTTTGTAATCAAGGTGACATACAGTGACACATGGACAGATATTCACATTCAATACCGCCTTGCACACTATTTCCTGCATCTAACTGATCTAGGGTGTGATCATTAGTCCAACAATACTGACGTTGTATTTGGACACCTGCTCGTCTAACATCTCATTCCAAAATCATGAAATGAATATGGACTTGGTCCCACCTTTGCTGCTATAACAGCTCCCACTCTTCTGGGAATTCTTTCCACCAGATGTTAGAACATTGCTGAGGAGACTTGCCTCCATTCAGCCACAGGTGCATTAGTGAGGTAGGGCACTGATGTTGGGTGATTAGGCCTGGCTCGCAGTCGGCGTTCCATTTCACCCCAAAAGTGTTAGGTGGGGTTGAAGTCAGGGCTCTGTGCAGGCCACTCAAGTTCTTCCACACGGATCTCGACAAACCCTTTCTGTATGGACCTCGCTTTGTGCACGGGGGCATTTTCATGCTGAAACAGGAAAGGGCATTCCCCAAACTGTTGCAACAAGTTGGAAGCACAGAATCATTAGAATATGTTAAGATTTCCCTTCACTGTAACTAAGGGACCTAGCCCGAACAATTAAAAACAGCCCCAGACGATTATTCCACCTCCACCAAACTTTAAAGTTGGCACTATGCATTTGGACAGGTAGTGTTCTCTTGGCATCCGCCAAACCCAGATTCGTCCAGATGGTGAAGCGTGATTCATCACTCCAGAGAACGCGTTTCCGCTGCTCCAGAGTCCAAAGGCGGCAAGCTTTACACCACTCCAGCCAACACTTGGCATTATGCTTGTGTGCAGCTGCTCGGCCATGGAAACACATTTCATGAAGCTCCCGACGAACATTTATTGTACTGACGTTGCTTCCAGAGGCAGTTTGGAACTCGGTAGTGAGTGTTGCAACTGAGGACAGACAATGTTTACCCACTATGCGTTTCAGCACTAGGCAGTCCCTTTCTGTGAACTTGTGTCACCTACCACTTCGTGGCTGAGCCGTTGTTGCTCCTCGATATTTCCACTTCACAATAACAGCAAGATGGTGCCGTACTGGATAGCTGCCCTTTTGGAAGTGCCGACCCAACTTTGTTATTATTTTGCCATTTATTTTTACTCTATTTTATTTATTGCAACCGACAACAACTCTTGAACATCGGATTGGCAGTTACTTACCCTAATTACGGCTTCTACTTCAACTCATCTACCCTGGGCTCTCTATAATTCCAACCCAATTTTCGGGCTACCCAAAAGGTAACGCCAGCGTTACAGAGGCAAGAGAGGGGGGATCCTGGTGAGATTAAAGCGAAGGCAAAACCGGCCACCTCTTCCCACGATTTTACAGTCACTTGATAATAAGATGGATGACCTCCAATCATGCATTTGCTTCCAACGGGACTCTGCAATATTCTTTGCTTTTCGGATAAGATACCCCCCACGACTATCCAACTCGATGGATTCACCGGGCGGACAGGTCAGTGGAGTCAGGGAAATCGAGACGCAGAGGGGTTTGCCTCTTCAGCAACTCCAACAAATGTGCTAATTCCAGCATGGTGGAAGTGTCGACCCACTGTTCACCAGTCTTGGAAAACCTGATGTTATTCCTGACGTGAGAAGGGTCTTTAACTTCTTGGTTGACAGAGGGCATTATTTTCACGTCCGTATGAAATGCAAGCCCAAATCCAACTGCCTGCTACTCATCCCCAGAAGATAAGATATGCATATTATTAGTAGATTTGGATGGAAAACACCCTGAAGTTTCTAAAACTGTTTGAATCATGTCTGTGAATATAACAGAACTTATTTAGCAGGCAAACCCAGAGGTCACTCTCTTTTCAATGGGTTTTCATTGGGAATCCATTTCTAAGGGACCTTCTTGCAGTTCCTATCGCTTGCACTGGATGTTAACAGTCTTTAGAAATTGGTTGAGGTTATTCCTTTGTGTAACGAAGAAGTGCAGCCATCTTGAACAATGGTCACTTGAAGTGTACTGTTAGATATAGGCGGTTGACCAGAAAGCATGCTTCAGCTTGTTTTCTTCCTGTATTGTCTTCAATTTTATCGATTATTTACGTTAAGAAATACCTAAAGTTGTATTACAAAAGTAGTTTGAAAAGTTTTGGCAAAGTTTACAGGTACATTTTGAGATATTTTGTAGGTGTTTTTCTGGATCAAACGCGCCAAATAAATTGATATTTTGGAGATATATCGACGGAATTAATCGAACAAAAGGACCATTTGTGATGTTTATGGGACATATTGGAGTGCCAACAAAAGAAGCTCGTCCAAGGTAAGGCATGAAATATATTTTATTTCTGGGTTTCGTGTCGCGCCTGCAGGTTGTTGAAATATGGTTTCTCTCTTTGTTTACGGAGGTGCTATCCTTAGATAATAGCATCGTTTGCTTTCACCGAAAATACTTTTTGAAATCTGACATGTTGGCTGGATTCACAACAAGTGTAGCTTTAATTTGCTATCTTGCATGTGTGATTTCATGAAAGTTAGATTTTTATAGTAATTTATTTGAATTTGGCGCTCAGCATTTTCCCTGGCCTTTGGCCAGAGAGGTTAAAACTATCCCAGAGAGGTTAATAAGGTCAACACCCGCAAGGCCGCAGGCCCCAACGGTATTCCAGGGCACGTTCTCAGAGCATGTGCAGAACAGCTGGCAGGCATATTCATGGGAAATGTTCAACGTCTCCTTGTCCCAGTCTGTAATCAAATCAAATTGTATTTGTCACATGCACCAAATACTTACCGTGAAATGCTTACTTATAAGCCCTTAACTCTGTTTTCTTAAAACTGTGTTGTTGGTTAAGAAAATATTTACTAAATAAAGTCAATGTGCACAGGTTAGTCGAGGTAATTTGTACATATAGGTAGGTGTAAAGTTACTATGCATAGATAAACAGCGAGTAGCAGCAGTGTAAAATACAAATAGTTCGGGTGGTCATTTCATTAATTGTTCTGCAGTCTTATAGCTTGGGGCTAGAAGCTGTTCAGGAGCCTTTTGGACCTAGACTTGGTGCTCTGGTACCGCTTGTCATGCGTTAGCAGAGAGAACAGTCTATGACTTGGGTGACTGGAGTTTTATTTTTTGGGCCTTCCTCTGACACCGCCATATATATCCCCAGATGTTTTAAGATGACCACAAACATTCCTGTCCTAAGAACTCTAAAGGCTTTGTGCCACAATAACTACCACCCTGTAGCACTCACTTCTGTAACCATGAAGTACTTTGAGAGGCTGGTTATGGCACACATTAACTCCATCCCATCCCCCCTAGACCCACTCCAATTTCCATACCTTCCCAACAGATCCATAGGCAACGCAATCTCAATCGCTCTCCACACTGCACTCCCCCACCTAGATAAGAGGAATGCCTATGTGAGAATGCGGTTCATTGACTACAGCTCAGCGTTCAACACTAATGTCCCCTCCAAGCTCGTCACCACGCTGAGGAATCTGGGTCTCAACACCGCCCTCTGCAACTGGATCCTGGACTGGCATGGCAACATCACCTCCTCCACGCTGGCCCTTAACACAGGGCACCGACAGGAGTGTGCTTAGTCCCCTCCTATACTCCCTGTTCGCCCACACACGACTCCAACACCATTTTTACGTTCGCTGACGACAACGGATTGTGGTAGGCCTGATCTCCTGTTCTCCTGCGACGAAGAGTCAGCCTACAGGGAGGTGTTCAGTGACCTGGCAGTGTGGTGCCAGAGCAACAACCTCTCCTTCAATGTTAGCAAGACCAAGGAGCTGATCGTGGACTACAGGAGCAGGTAGACAGTTTGAAAATGGTCCAGACACACAAAGACAGTTGTGAAGATAGTGCGACAGTGCCTCTTCTGCCTCAGGAGGTTGAAACAGTTTGGCAGCTGCAGGTTCTACAGCTGCAACATTGAGAGCTTATTGACTGGCTGCATCACTGCCTGGTATGGCAATAGCACCGCCTTCGATCGCATGGCACTACAGAGGGTTGTGCGGACAACCCAGTACATCACTGGGGCCGAGCTCCCTGCCATCCAGGACCTCTATATCAGGCGTGGTGAACAGAAGGCCCGGAAAAACAGGGGAATAGGAAAGAGGCCTGGGCCTCAGGTGAACGGTGTTTGAGACTGCGTAGTGGGAAGGTGACTGGCTGATAACTTATCTGAATGGAGAGGAACTGGGTCTAGAAGACGACATTCAAAAGAAGGTGGAAGAGAGTGAATTCTCAGAACAGGGGAAAAGGAAATTGGAAGCAATACGTCGCAAAGCAAGGGTGGCTAAACTCAAAAATGACTGGAAGGTTGGGGAGAGAATATGAACATGAAATTCATGGAGGCATCCATCCCCCAGAGACAGTATCCTATAAAAAGCAAGACCGTGGAAGAGATGAATCTCATTGTGGACGAGAACAACAAAAAATCCAGAAAATCACATTGTAGGATTTATAATTTATTTATTTGCAAATTATGGTGGATAATAAGTATTTGGTCAATAACAAAAGTTTATCTCAATACTTTGTTATATACCCTTTGTTGGCAATGACAGAGGTCAAACGTTTTCTGTAAGTCTTCACAAGGTTTTCACACACTGTTGCTGGTATTTTGGCCCATTCCTCCATGCAAAACGCTTCTCGAGCAGTGATGTTTTGGGGCTGTTGCTGGGCAACACGGACTTTCAACTCCCTCCAAAGATTTTCTATGAGGTTGAGATCTGGAGACAGGCTAGGCCACTCCAGGACCTTGAAATGCTTCTTACGAAGCCACTCCTTCGTTGCCCGGGCGGTGTGTTTGGGATCATTGTCATGCTGAAAGACCCAGCCACGTTTCATCTTCAATGCCCTTGCTGATGGAAGGAGGTTTTTCTTTGTCCTCCAAACACGATGAGTTGAGTTTTTACCAAAAAGTTATATTTGGTTTCATCTGACCACATGACATTCTCCCAATCTTCTTCTGGATCATCCAAATGCTCTCTAGCAAACATCAGACGGGCCTGGACATGTACTGGCTTAAGCAGGGGGACACGTCTGGCACTGCAGGATTTGAGTCCCTGGCGGCGTAGTGTGTTACTGATGGTAGGCTTTATTACTTTGGTCCCAGCTCTCTGCAGGTCATTCACTAGGTGTGGTTCTGGGATTTTTGCTCACCGTTCTTGTGATCATTTTGACCCCACAGGGGTGAGATCTTGCGTGGAGCCCCAGATCGAGGGAGATTATCAGTGGTCTTGTATGTCTTCCATTTCCTAATAATTGCTCCCACGGTTGATTTCTTCAAACCAATCTGCTTACCTATTGCAGATTCAGTCTTCCCTGCCTGGTGCAGGTCTACAATTTTGTTTCTGGTGTCCTTTGACAGCTCTTTGGTCTTGGCCATAGTGGAGTTTGGAGTGTGACTGTTTGAGGTTGTGGACAGGTGTCTTTTATACTGATAACAAGTTCAAACAGGTGGCATTAATACAGGTAACGAGTGGAAGACAGAGGAGCCTCTTAAAGAAGAAGTTACAGGTCTGTGAGAGCCAGAAATCTTGCTTGTTTGTAGGTGACCAAATACTTATTCTCCACCATCATTTGCAAATAAATTCATTAAAAATCCTTGCACAATTGGTGGCTGACTAAATACTTTTTTAACCCACTGTATTTTATACAATTATAAATACAGCATCAAAATGTGGAAAATCTGACTTCCCCCTTGCTGATTATTGTCCGCAGCTGGCTCTGATCATAGTGTACTGAGACAGACGGGGAGAGTGAGCTCAAACCCTCAACCTTCTGGGCCGTTAGCCCTGTGTGGCATCGAATGTGCCATAAAACCATGCTGAAGTGGTAGTTAATAGCCAAGTTCATAAAACACAGGGTTGCTAAAGTTATTTATAGTGGGAATAATGATGACCTTTTATGAGGGGGTGTACAAATGTTTGACGTCCCTACCCAGATAGCACTGACCGTTCATTAATAGCATACAGTGAGGGGGAAAAAGTATTTGATACCCTGCTGATTTTGTACATTTGCCCACTGACAAAGAAATGATCAGTCTATAATTTTAATGGTAGGTTAATTTGAACAGTGAGACAGAATAACAAAAAAAAAGAGAAAAACGCATGTCAAAAATGTTATAAATTTATTTGCATTTTAATTAGAGCTCTCCAAGGATGTCAGGGACAAGATTGTAGACCTACACACAGCTGGAATGGGCTACAAGACCATCGCCAAGCAGTTTAGTGAGGTGACAACAGTTTGTGTGATTATTCGCAAATGGAAGAAACACAAAACGGTCAATCTCCCTCGGCCTGGGGCTCCATGCAAGATCTCACCTCGTGGAGTTGCAATGATCATGAGAACGGTGAGGAATCAGCCCAGAACTACACGGGATGATCTTGTCAATGATCTCAAGGCAGCTGGGACCATAGTCACCAAGAAAACAATTGGTAACACACTACGCTGTGAAGGACTGAAATCCTGCAGCACCCGCAAGGTCCCCCTGCTCAAGAAAGCACATATACATGCCCATCAGAAGTGTGCCAATGAACAGCTGAATGATTCAGAGGACAACTGGGTGAAAGTGTTGTGGTCAGATGACACCAAAATGGAGCTCTTTGGCATCAACTCAACTCGCCGTGTTTGGAGGAGGAATGCTGCCTATGACCCACAAGAACACCATCCCCACCGTCAAACAATGGAGGTAGAAACATTATGCTTTGGGGGTGTTTTTCTGCTAAGGGGACAGCACAGCTTCACCGCATCAAAGGGACGATGGACGGGGCCATGTACCGTCAAATTGTGGGTGAGAACCTCCTTCCCTCAGCCAGGGCATTGAAAATGGGTCGTGGATGAATATTCCAGCATGACAATAACCCAAAACACACAGCCAAGGCAGCAAAGGAGTAGCTCAAGAAGAAGTACATTAAGGTCCTGGAGTGCCCTAGCCAGTCTCCAGACCTTAATCCCATAGAAAAGCTGAAAGTTTGAGTTGCCAAACGTCAGCCTCGAAACCTTAATGACTTGGAGAAGATCTGCAAAGAAGAGTGGGACAAAATCCCCCCTGAGATGTGTGCAAACCTGGTGGCCAACTACAAGAAACACCTGACCTGATTGCCAACAAGGGTTTTGCCACCAAGTACTAAGTCATGTTTTGCAGAGGGGTCAAATACTTATTTCCCTCATTAAAATGCAAAACAATTTATAACATTGTTGACATGCTTTTTTCTGGAATTTTGTCTCTCACTGTTCAAATAAACCAACCATCAAAATTATAGACTGATCATTTCTTTGTCAGTGGGCAAACGTACAAAATCAGCAGGGGATCAAATACTTTTTTCCCCTCACTGTAGTAGCTAGCTATCCAGCATGTGATTCAAACAGAACTAAATAGTGCGTCCCTTGTTATGCTTAATAAAGCGTAGAATTATGGCACTCATCCACAGTGATCCTATGTTCATCCATGCTCCTGGCCTACACTTCACTCCCAAACCTTTAATCAAATCAATCCGAGCTACCAATTATATAAACCAAATCTCATTTAAAAATAAAAATACAGCAACACAAATGTAGTATAAAAACAAATAACACCCTCTGCATGTCTCAGCTACAACCCAGTTAGGAAGCAGAAAAAGCATATCCAGAAAAATAAAAAGCTTGAGGCATTATGTCCCATTATTATTATTATTATGTTATACCTGCTGATAAAAATCCCAATGTCAACATGTTTTTGAAAGCCTAAGAAAATACAGTACAACATTGTATTCAAAGTTTATATATAAAAAATATATAATTGAACAAAAACACTTCATCTACTCACAATAAAGATACAGCATACAAGGCAATCAACTATAAAATACAATGCAAGCATTCACAACACAATTTCAAAAAAATGTGATACACAATTCAGGTCACTGACTGAATTCAACCTATCATCAATTTGTCCTGGTATTTTAAGCATTCAATAATTTTTGCCCTGCTGGGTGATAGCTGTCAAAAGACAGCTGAGAATGGGTCTGAGGCATGTCTCTACCAGAAACTGCATTCCACCAAAAAGAGGTGATCACTGGTGGATGCATCCATTTCAAACATGGTGCTGGGGGAAATCAATACCCCAGGCCTTTCCACATTATCCTCTCAACCACCAAGGACATTTAGGCCATTTCAAGGTCAACTGATGTATCCATTTTCATCATCTAGGGAGTTACTTGGAAGGAGTCCTAAAACATAAAGAAAAAAAAGACACAGAATGAACTCAAAATGTGTTTGCTAAGTGTCCAATGGTGCTTTACTACAATGCCTTTGAACACAGACTAATAGTTTCCTTCAAATATGCCTAGACTGGATAATGAACTTACTGCTTGAGACGAAGAGGCCTTGCTGACTTTAGGAGGCTGTGCGCTTGAGTCGGAATCCAGCTCAGGGAAGTCTAGCTCAATATCCATGACATCATCCAAGTCAACCTCATATCTAAATGACACATGAAACAAATACTAACTGCATTACAAACATGACTTGGTTTGAGTAAGATGTCTGACACAAAGGGGTTGTCTTTCATGAAGAATATACAGTGCATTTGGAAAGCATTTCAGACCCCTTGACTTTTCCACTTTAAGGTACAGCCTTAATCTAAAATGTATTAAAATAGCATTTTTTCCTCCCTCAATCTACACACACACACCCCATAATGACAAAGCAAAAACAGTTTAGATGTAAAATGTAAAAACTGTAAACTCACATAAGTAGTCAGACCGCTTACTCAGTACTTTATTGAACCTTTGGCAGCGATTACAGCCTCAAGTCTTCCTGGGTATGACGCTAAAAGCGTGGCACACCTTTAATTTGGGGAATTCCTCCCATTCCTCTCCGCAGATGCTCTCAAGCTCTATCATGTTGGATGAGGAGAGTTGCTGAACAGCAATTTACAGGTCCCTCCAGAGATGTTCGATCAAGGTTCAAGTCCGGGCCACTCAATGACATTCAGAGACTTGTCATGAAGCCACTGTGCTTAGTGTGCTTCCCTGCCACTGAAAAACATCCTCACAGCATGCTGCTGCCAACACCATTCCATTCCTTCAATAGGGATGGTGCAAGGTTTACGCCAGAAGTGAAGCTTGGCATTAAGGCCAAATAGTTAAATCTTGGTTTCATCAGACCAGAGAATCTTGTTTCCCATGTCTGAGTCTTTAGGTGCCTTTTGGCAAACTCCAACCGGCCGTCATGTGCCTTTTACTGAGGAGTGGCTTCCGTCTGGTCACTCTAACATAAAGGCCTGATTGGTGGAGTGCTGCAGAGATGGTTGTCCTTCTGGAAGGTTCTCCCATCTCCACATAGGAACTCTAGAGCTCGGTCAGAATGACCATCGGGTTCTTGGTCATCTCCATGATTGCTTAGTTTGGCCGGACAGCCAGCTCTTGGAGGTTCCAAACTTATTCCATTTAAGAATGATGGAGACCACTGTGTTCCCTGACACAATCCTGTCTCAGAGCTCCACTAACAATACCTTCAACCTCATGGCTTGGTTTTTGCTCTGACATGCATTGTCAACTGTGGGACCTTATATAGCCAGGTGTGTGCCTTTCCAATTAATGTCCAATCACAATAAATTCACCACAGCTGGACTCCAATCAAGTTGTAGAAATCAATGGAAAAAGGATGCACCTGAGCTCAATTTCGAGTCCCATGAACTTGAAGCAAATGCTCTGTATACTTATATAAGGTAGTTTTATAAAGTAAATAAGGTAGTTTTATTATTTTTAATAAATGAGCAAAAATGTATAAAAAAAACCTGTTTTTGCTTTGTCATTATGGGGTATTGTGTGTAGATTGAGAGGGGGGGTGAAAAAATAAGGCTGTAATGAAACAAAATGGGGGTCTGAATACTTCCCTTAGGCACTCTACCGTGAGACTAGAGAGATACATTTTTGACACACTTCCAAATCCAATTTCAGGAGAACTTGTGCTTGTAATTTATGCACAATAGTTGGGGCACAATTCTATTAGAATAGAACATTGTTTCTGTTAAACCATCATCTCAGGTTGCAAGTACAGTATGTCAACATTTAGAGATGGTTTTAAATTCCAGGATATTTGAGGGGGTTACATGGCCTGCAGCTCACTGCCCTCCTGGGCTGGGGGGGTCCCACGCGTGAATCTTCACCTTCCACAATTTAATCTGCTGGTCCCATGAGCGCCGGCTGTATTTCTTAAACTTGTTAGGAGTTTTAGGATGAACTCCTGGCTGCCTCAAGTGCCTAACAAAACAATGGACAACAAATTGTTTAATACTAACTTCTGACCTAATAGGGTGGTATGTATCCTAACAAGAATTTAATCTAAGCATTCACTGTATTTGACTCACTTGGGTACTTCCTTTATATATCTGTCGTAGGCGAGTGTGTTCTTCCCATATGTGATCTGTTTCTGCCTCCTCATCAGGACTTCCTCATCCTCCTCCATGACCTCACCAGGGACTGGAGAGTCTCTGGAATCTGAGCTGAAGAGACAGGATACAGATGAATGAAATGCAATGATGGATGTAGCCTGAGTGTAGAGGTCTGCGTGGGCCTGATTTCTTCATCCCGCATCTTTCCATACCACATTCTGCCCCCTTTCTGTCTGACTCCCACCCGCTATGGCAAGAATTGTTCCCAAACCCAACTGCAGTCCCACAATGTTATTTTAGGCATATGTAACGGAGCTCATTTTGCCAGCAACGGTCCCAGCAATTGTGCATCTCATAGGCAATATCAAGTGCTCAAAAACAACTTGATATGTTTAATTATCAGAGATTCACACATCTGTACTACTGGGCTATATTCAGCAAATAAACTAGATTAAGTACATTTCCTTGGAAAGATAACTGCCCCTGTACTTCTCTGTGACTGCATAGGCTATTAAATTGAGGCCACGTGCACACCTGATCTCACAGATATGGCTACTGAACTTGAAGCAACAAGAAAGATGACCACGACACTTGCTACGTTGTGCAGAAAGCCTACCTTTTAGGAAGATGATTAGCAGACAAGAGACAAATAGTAATCAATACTTATTGAAAATGAAAAGGTGCAAATCTCACTCACCATAGTAGCCCAACCTATTCAGGCATTGTGCCTTTTAAACTATGTTTAAATGTTTTGATTGCACCTTGTCTTACGTTGGTTGAGTGCCGTCCACTTCTTTGCATTATCAATATTTATTTAGACACAAGTAAACTACAGTAGTCATATTTAACTTAACTGCCACATGATTATCTGCCCATGTAGGCAGCCTACTCTATTTCAATGAGACCACACATAGGCACACTTGAACTCTCATGCCCAACGATGAGGTAGGTTACTGCAGTTGAAGCAGCAAATAATGAATAATCCCAAAAAATAAGTGTTTTTAATACAATAGGTAGGCTAACACATACAGGCAGAAAAAGGACCGTTTCCAAATTATCTGAGACAAAAATATTTCCATCCCAAAGTCATGTGTCTGACAGCCTGTTGCTGTGGCATAAAAACGCAGCTCGTGCCGCACTGATCTGTCGGGACCCGCGGGAATGCAGCCCTCTAGCGGAGTGACAGCCTGTGCCATCAAGCCAGAGTTGGCAAGAGGACAAACAGATCTGGGACCAGGCTAGCATGCTAAATTCAGAGTAGAA
Organism: Oncorhynchus mykiss; assembly: GCF_057628025.1. NCBI lineage: Eukaryota > Metazoa > Chordata > Actinopteri > Salmoniformes > Salmonidae > Oncorhynchus > Oncorhynchus mykiss. The sequence continues at coordinate 857,798 of NC_143035.1, read as the reverse complement.
GACATCATTATTCAAACAAACCTCCCTGAAGAATTCTTCCGTTCCCTTGGACCAAACTCTGTTGCCAGTGTCCTCCTCCTGTAACTAAAAGAAACAATAGCATAACACAATTGAAAGATTTTAGTCATATGCATGTACAACGGGGAAATCTGCAGGGACTGCTGACCGTTGCATGTCACAACAGACGCTTGAGCACATTTCGTCAGTCTCCACTTCACGCTCCCAGTCCATGCATCTGGGAACTGGACCTTCACTTTCAGGAGTGGTACAACTGAAAGAAGAATGACATGCATCATTAATTATGAGTATTATTATAATTATGTACACATTTGAGTATACAGTTCATTCGTAAAGTATTCAGACCCAGTCACTTTTCCCACATTTTGTTATGTTAAAGCCCTATTATAAAATGCCCCCCCCCTCAATATTCCAAAATGACAAAGCGAAAAAGTACATTTTTTGCAAATGTATTAACAATAAAAAAACAGAAAAACCTTATTTACATAAGTATTTAGACCCTTTGCTATGAGACTTGAAATTAAGCTCAGGTGCATCCTGTTTCTATTAACAATCCTTGAGATGTGCCTACCAAAAAAATTCTGCAGAATTGAAGGTCCCCAAGAACACAGTGGCCTCCATCATTCTTAAATGGGAGAAGCTTGAAACCACCAAGACTCTTTCTAGAGCTGCCCACCCGGCCAAACTGAGATATCAAGGGAGAAGGGCCTTGGTCAGAGAGGTACCAAGAACCCGATGGTCACTAACAGAGTGCCAGAGATAAGAGAACGTTCCAGAAGGGCAACATCTCTGCAGCACTCCACCAAATCAGGCCTTTATGGTTGGAGTGGCCAGACGGAAGCCACTCCACAGTAAAAGGCACAACAGCCTGCTTGGAGTTTGTCAAAAGGCACCTAAAGACTCTCAGGCCATGAGAAACAAGATTATCAGGTCTGATGAAACAAAGATTGAACTCTTTGGCTGAATGCTAAGCATCACATCTGAATGAAAACAGGCACCACTCATCACCTGGCCAATACCACCTGGCCAATACCATCCCTACTGTGAAGCATGGTGGTGAAAGCATCATGTTGTTGGAAAGTTTTTCAGTGGCAGAGCCTGGGAGACTAGTCAGGATCGAGGGAAGATGAACAGAGCAAAGTACAGAGAGATGAAAACCTGTACCAAGACCTCAGACTGGTTCACCTTCCAACAGGACAACGACCCTAAGTACACAGCCAAGACAATACAGCAGTGGCTTCGGGACAAGACTCTTGAATGTCTTTGAGTGGCCCAGCCAGAGCCCAACCTGATCAAATATCTCTGGAGACCTGAAAATCGCTGTGCAGCGACGCTCCCCATCCAACCTGACAGAGCTTGAGGGGAACTGCAGACAAGACTGGGAGAAACTCCCCAAATACAGGTGTAACAAGCTTGAAGCATCATACCCCAGAAGACTCGAGGCTGTAAACGCTGCCAAAAGGAGCGTCAACAACAGTACTGAGAAAAGGGTGTGTATACTTACGTAAATGTTATGTTTATTTTTAAAACATTTGCTAAAATTTGTAAAAACCTGTTTTTGCATTGTCAGTATGGGGCATTGTGTGTAGATTGATGAGGTGAAAAAAATATTGAATCAATTTTAGAATAAGGCTTTGAACATAAAAGTGAAGGGGTCTGAATACTTTTACAAATGCACTGTGGTGTGTAATATCTATACACACACACACACACACACACACACACACACACAGTGGATTGCGAAAGTATTCACCCCCCTTGGCATTTTTCCTATTTTGTTGCCTTTTACAACCTGGAATTAAAATTAAAATGATTTCTGGGGGGTTTGAATAATTTGATTTACACAACATGCCTACCACTTTCAAGACGCAAAATATTTTATTGTGAAACAAGAAATAAGACAAAAAAACAGAACTTGACCGTGCATAACTATTGACCCTCCCCAAAGTGAATTATTTGAAGAGCCACCTTTTGCAGCAATTACAGCTGCAAATATTATGGGGTATGTCTCTATAGGCTTGAAACATCTAGCCACTGGGATTTTTGCCCATTCTTCAAGGCAAAACTGCTCCAGCTCTTTCAGGTTGGATGGGTTCCACTTGTGTACAGCAATCTGTAAGTCATACCACAGATTCTCAATTGGATTGAGGTCTGGGCTTTGACTAGGCCATTCCAAGACATGTAAATGTTTGCCCTTAAACCACTCGTGTGTTGCTTTAGCAGTATGCTTAGGGTCATTGTCCTGCTGGAAGGTGAACCTCCATCCCAGTCTCAAATCTCTGGAAGACCGAAACAGGTTTCCCTCAAGAATTTCCCCGTATTTAGCACCATCCACCATCTAAATTCAGTTTCCCAGTCCCTGCCAATGAAACACATCCCCACAGCATGATGCTACCACCACCATGCTTCACTGTGGGGATGGTGTTCTTGGGGTGATGTGAGGTGTTGGGTTTGCGCCAGACATATAATTTTCCTTGATGGCTAAAAAGCTACATTTTAGTCTCATCTGACCAGAGTACCTTCTTCCATGTTTGTGAAGTCTCCCAGACGCCTTTTGGCGAACACCAAACGAGTTTGCTGATTTGTTTCTTAAACAATTACTTTTTTTCTGGCCACTCTTCCGTAAAGCCCAACTCTGTGGAGTGTATGGCTTAAAGTGGTCTTATGGACAGATGCTCCAATCTCCACTGTGGAGCTTTGCAGCTCCCTCAGGGTTGTCTTTGGTCTCTTTGTTGCCTCCCTGATTAATGCCCTCATTGCGTGGTCCGTGAGTGGCCCTCTCTTGGCAGGTTTGTTGTGGTGCCATATTATTTCCATTTTTTATTAATAGATTTAAAAATGGTGCTTTGTGGGATGTTAAAATGTTTAAAACCCAACCCTGATCTGTACTTCTCCACAACTTTGTCCCTGACCTGTTTGGAGAGCTACTTGGTCTTCATAGTGCCGCTTGCTTGGTGGTGTTGCAGACTCTGGGGCCTTTCAGAACAGGTATACACACACACGACAGATCATGAGACACATAAATAAAGTCCACCTGTGTGCAATCTAACAAATTATGTGACTTCTGAAGGTAATTGATTGCACCAGTTCTTATTTAGGGGCTTTCATAGCAAAGGCGGTGAATACATATGAACACACCCCTTTTAGGTTTTACTTGTTATTTTTTTAACAAGTAATTTTTTTTCATTTCACTTCACCAATTTGGACTATTTTGTGTATGTCCATTACATGAAATCCAAATAAAAATACATTTAAATTACAGGTTCTAATGCAACAAAATAGGAAAACGCCAAGGGGGTGAATACTTTTGCAAGGCACTGTATGCTGCATCACAACCGGCCATGATTGGGAGTCCCATAGGGCGGCACACAATTAGCCCAGCGTCGTCCGTGTTTGGCCGGTGTAGGCCGTAATTGTAAATAAGAATTTGTTCTTAACTGACTTGCCTAGTTATATAAAAGGTTAAATAAAAAAATATATATATATGACACACTTTTTTATATAACATTGAGTGTTGATTGAATATATCTGGTAGTTTTTAACCATGGAGTTGAAGGAATGATGGCAAGTCTGCTTGTTTGCTTAGCAAGATGGCTAGTGGGCAGGCACATTTAAAAAGGATACTTCCGATTTTGGCAATGAGGCCCTTAAACCTACTTCCCCAGAGACAGATTAACTTGTAGATACCATTTTTGTCTGTCCAGTATGAAGGAAGTTAGAGGTAGTTTTACGAGGCAATGCTAACTTCCTTCCTACTGGACAGTCATAAAAATGGTATCCACATTGTCGGACTAAGGGAAGTAGATAAAAGACCTCTGCCAAAATCCCGAAGTATCCCTTTAAAAAGATAAATCATTCAGCACCGGCTTCTTGATCAATGACGCCTGACAGCAATGTGGACATGGCAGAGAGCTCGTAGTGAGGATATAATTTTGTTTTAAAGTACATTTCCTACAATTCTACACATTTTGCCAAGGGGCATAGAGAAAAATGTTGCAGTTTTAAAGGCCCAGTGCAGTAAAAAAAAAAACACATGTCTTTCCTGCGTTTTTATATACAGTGCATTCAGAAAACATTCAGAACCCCAATTTTTTTCCACATTGTTGTTACATATTTACTTTTCATTGATTAAATCGATTTTCCCCTCAATCTGCACACAATATCCCACAATGACAAAGAAAAAAGGGACATTTTTGCAAATGTATGAAAAATAAAACCGAAAATATCACATTTACATAAGGATTCACATCCTTTACTCAGTACTTTGTTGAAGCACCTTTGGCCAAGATTACAGCCTCGAGTCTTCTTGGGTATGACGTTACAAGCTTGGCACACCTGTATTTGGGGAGTTTCTCCCATTATTCTCTGCTGTTCCTCTCAAACTCTGTCAGGTCGGATGGGGAGCGTCGCGGCACAGCTAATTTCAGGTCTTTCCAGAGATGTCGATTTGGTTCTAGTCACGGGCCACTCAAGGACATTCAGAGACTTGTCCCGAAGCCACTCCTGCATTGTCTAGACTGTGTGCTTAGGGTTGTTGTCCTGTTGGAAGGTGAACCTTCACCCCAGTCTAAGATCCTGAGTGCTCTGAAGCAGGTTTTCATCGAGGATCTCTGCACTTGGCTCCGTTCATCTTTGCCTCAATCCTGACTAGTCTCTGTCAGAGTGACCATCGGGTTCTTGGTCACCTCCCTGACCAAGGTCTTTCTTCCCAATTTCTCAGATTGGCTGGGCAGCCAGCCCTAGGGATAGTCTTGGTGGTTCCATACTTCTTCCATTTAAGAATGATGGGAGGCCACTGTGTTCTTGGGGGACCTTCAATGCTGCAGAATCTTTTTGGTACCTTTACTGTGCCTCGACAAAATCCCGTCTCGGAGCTCTACGGGCAATTCCTTCGACCTCATGGCTTGGTTTTTGCTCTGACATGCACGGTCAACTGTGGGACCTCATAGACAGGTGTGTGCATTTCCAAATCATGTACAATCAATTGAATTTACCACAGGTGGACTCCAATCAAGTTGTAGAAACATCAAGGATGATCAATGGAAACAGGGTGCACCTGAGCTCAGTTGAGTCTCATGGGAAAGGGTCTGAATACTTATGAAAAAATAAAAAGTTATTTTATATTTTACTTTAAACATTTGCAAAAATGTCTAAAAACCTTTCACTTTGTCATTATGGGGTATTGTGTGTAGATTGCTGAGGATTTCATTTAATCCATTTTAGAATGAGGCTGTAACGTTAAAAAAAAAAAAGTGGAAAGGGTCAAGGAGTCTGAATACTTTCTGAAGGAACTATATCTATGCGCGTGCAGACACTGAGGTGTGAATAAATACTGTGTAATTGTGAACATAATGCCATTTTAGTGTAAGAGCTGTTTGAAAAGACCACCTGCAATTTGGCCTTCCATGGTGATATACAGTGCCTTGCGAAAGTATTCGGCCCCCTTGAACTTTGCGACCTTTTGCCACATTTCAGGCTTCAAACAAAGATATAAAACTGTATTTTTTTGTGAAGAATCAACAACAAGTGGGACACAATCATGAAGTGGAACGACATTTATTGGATATTTCAAACTTTTTTAACAAACCAAAAACTGAAAAATTGGGCGTGCAAAATTATTCAGCCCCTTTACTTTCAGTGCAGCAAACTCTCTCCAGAAGTTCAGTGAGGATCTCTGAATGATCCAATGTTGACCTAAATGACTAATGATGATAAATACAATCCACCTGTGTGTAATCAAGTCTTCGTATAAATGCACCTGCAATGTGATAGTCTCAGAGGTCCGTTAAAAGCGCAGAGAGCATCATGAAGAACTAGGAACACACCAGGCAGGTCCGAGATACTGTTGTGAAGAAGTTTAAAGCCGGATTTGGATACAAAAAGATTTTCCAAGCTTTAAACATCCCAAGGAGCACTGTGCAAGCGATAATATTGAAATGGTAGGAGTATCAGACCACTGAAAATCTACCAAGACCTCACCGTCCCTCTAAACTTTCAGCTCATACAAGGAGAAGACTGATCAGAGATGCAGCCAAGAGGCCCATGATCACTCTGGATGAACTGCAGAGATCTACAGCTGAGGTGGGAGACTCTGTCCATAGGACAACAATCAGTCGTATATTGCACAAATCTGGCCTTTATGGAAGAGTGGCAAGAAGAAAGCCATTTCTTAAAGATATCCATAAAAAGTGTCGTTTAAAGTTTGCCACAAGCCACCTGGGAGACACACCAAACATGTGGAAGAAGGTGCTCTGGTCAGATGAAACCAAAATTGAACTTTTTGGCAACAATGCAATGGCGTAAAAGCAACACAGCTCATCACCTTGAACACACCATCCCCACTGTCAAACATGGTGGTGGCAGCATCATGGTTTGGGCCTGCTTTTCTTCAGCAGGGACAGGGAAGATGGTTAAAATTGATGGGAAGATGGATGGAGCCAAATACAGGACCATTCTGGAAGAAAACCTGATGGAGTCTGCAAAAGACCTGAGACTGGGACGGAGATTTGTCTTCCAACAAGACAATGATCCCAAAACATAAAGCAAAATCTACAATGGAATGGTTCAAAAATAAACATATCCAGGTGTTAGAATGGCCAAGTCAAAGTCCAGACCTGAATCCAATCGAGAATCTGTGGAAAGAACTGAAAACTGCTGTTCACAAATGCTCTCCATCCAACCTCACTGAGCTCGAGCTGTTTTGCAAGGAGGAATGGGAAAAAATGTCAGTCTCTCGATGTGCAAAACTGATAGAGACATACCCCAAGCGACTTACAGCTGTAATCGTAGCAAAAGGTGGCGCTACAAAGTATTAACTTAAGGGGGCTGAATAATTTTGCACGCCCAATTTTTCAGTTTTTGATTTGTTAAAAAAGTTTGAAACATCCAATAAATGTCGTTCCACTTCATGATTGTGTCCCACTTGTTGTTGATTCTTAACAAAAAAAATACAGTTTTATATCTTTATGTTTGAAGCCTGAAATGTGGCAAAAGGTCGCAAAGTTCAAGGGGGCCGAATACTTTCGCAAGGCACTGTAGATGTTTGGGGGTCCACACAACAGAAAATGAGAGGAAAAGAGAGGAACTCTGCCTAGAAGGCCAGCATCCCGGAGTCGCCTCTTTACTGTTGACGTTGAGACTGGTGTTTTGCGGGTATTATTTAATGAAGCTGCCAGTTGAGCACTTGTGAGGCGTCCGTTTCTCAAACTAGACACTAATGTACTTGTCCTCTTCCTCAGTTGTGCACTGTGGCCTCCCACTCCTCATTCTATTCTGGTTAGAGCCAGTTTGCGTATTGCTTCTTTAATCAGATCAATAGTTTTCAGCTGTGGTAACATAATTGCAAAATAGTTTTCTAATGATCAATTAGCCTTTTAAAAATGATAAACTTGGATTAGCTAACACAACGTGCCATTGGAACAAAGGAGTGATGGTTGCTGATAATGGGCCTCTGTACGCCTATGTAGATATTCAATTTTTTTAATGTTTTTTTATCTGCCGTTTCCAGATACAATAGTCATTCACAACATTAACAATGTGTACACTGTATTTCTGATAACTTTGATGTTATTTTAACGGACAATTTTCATTTCCTTTTCTTTCAAGAACAAGGACATTTATAAGTGACCCCAAACTTTTCAACAGTAGTGTAGTTAGAGTCTACCAAAGGGCTAGGATGGGGTATGCAAAATTGGTCAACTTTGAGCACCTCTATCTCCTGAACATTTTGGCATTTACGTCCAAAAAGTCACTTTCTGAGAACTGCCAAGGGCAAACATGTTCAGAAGGTTTATTTATGGAATGACCCCTTACCTAACAGGTCTGATATCAGTGCGTCTGTGGTTGACATTACTCTTCTTCAGATCACTGGTGGAGTCCATGTCCTCATTTGATCTCATACTGCCATCAGCTACACGTTTCCAGTAGTTATACCGCTTCAAAGGGCCCCTATTCCTAGAAACAATGAAACACAGATCAACAAGACTGAAAGATCATGCCATTGTCAAGTACATCATTTCTAAAGCAATTCACATTAAACAGCTGCACATTCATTATGTTCCCCATTTTTGACCTTTATTTAACTACGCAAGTCAGTTAATGACAAATTCTTATTTTCAATGACATCCTAACTTGCCAGCAGCATACCACTGCTGGCTTGCTTTTGAAGCTAAGCAAGGTTGGTCCTGGTCAGTCCCTGGATGGGAGACCAGATGCTGCTGGAAGTGGTGTTGAAGGGCCAGTAGGAGGCACTCTCTGCACTTTCCTCTGGTCTAAAAATATCCCAATGCCCCAGGGCAGTGATTGGCACTGCCCTGTGTAGGGTGCTGTCTTTTGGATGGGAAGTTAAACGGGTGTCCTGACTCTCTGAGGTCATTAAATATCCCATGGCACTTATCGTAAGAGTAGGGGTGTCCTGGCTAAATTCCCAATCTGGCCCTCAAACCATCACGGTCACCTAATAATCCCCAGTTTACAATTGGCTCATTCATCCCTCTCCTCTCCCCTGTAACTATTCCCCAGGTCGTTGCTGCAAATGAGAACGTGTTCTCAGTCAATTTACCTGGTAAAATAACGGATAAATACATTTTTAAAAACGGCCTTGTTCAGGGGCAGAACGACAGATTTTTACCTTTTCAACTCGGGGATTCGATCTTACAACCCTTCGGTTAATAGTCCAATGCCCTAAACACTAAGCTACCAGACGCCCTTTGCTGTAATTGATTCTTATAAATCACTAGACTCAACAGTGGAGACACTAGTAGCTATGTCAAGTTACACTACAAAAATTCGCAGCCTCTTTAACATGTTAACTTGTTGTGATGCTTCACACAATGTTTACTACAATATGTGCTTCGGAGCCGCATAGTATGAGCGCGGATTGGTACGCAACCTAGCTTAATATAGCAAGCTAACTTTAGTAGCTAGTTATCTAGCAATTGTTGCATTCAAACGACACGTACATTTGAAGGGAAAACAGTTATCAAGTTGGCAAGCTAGCTAGCTGCATAAACAATGCAATGGTTTGCAAATGCCTTTCTATTCAGCTACCGAGCCATGCTAAGTTAGCTAGCTGATTAGCTAGCCAGCAGTAATGTTAGTTAACTAACCTTAACACCTGTTCAAAATATTGGTAAGATGTCTAACATGCACGACGTAGCCAATACCATTGTCGTATAAACATGCACAACAGTAACGTTAATGCAATAAATGCTAATCAATTTCTTACGCAACATTAGATGGAAAACTTAACTAGCAAAGAACATTTAGCTAGCCAGCACCAGTGTTCTTGATTTCGCGTGAGTAAGGAGAAGACTGGTGCGAGAGAAATCTAACTGCCCCAATGTATTTTAAATAACTTTTTATATATAAAGTACCCTTACAAATCATGACAACTCACCTATTTTCATCTCCGTTATAGTCAGCGTCAGTTCGTCTAGACTTGTGACGAAAAGACATTTGCTACTGCCTCTTCTTCTTCTTCTTCTTCTTCTTCGATGGGGTTTAACGGCGATTGGCATCCAATGTTAACGGTGCATTTCCGACACCAGCTGGGCGGGGTATTAAATAAGAACTTTTTAAAAAAACATTCTGGGAAAGGGGTAAAATTATATCATACAAAATCAAACACGTAAGCTTAAAACCATTAAAAAATAAAATAAAACAGTCACACTTCTTCAATCACAGTCCACTCCAAAATGCATCCCTACACAGGCTCATGGGCCTGTGAGGGGCTACATTAACAGACAGAATATCTTGCACCACCTTGGCTGTAAAATCACTAAGACCCCCAAAACGTTCAGTGGCATTCACAATGATTCCAATTTTCTTAGACTTCTTCCCCACTTGTGCTGTACAGTTTATGACCATTGCAATAAATAATACAAAGTCCACTTTTTCAACATGTAGCATTTCACTATCCCTCATTTGATGAAAAACCTTCACTGGTCTTGGTGGCTCTACAACTATTGCTTTTTCACCGGCACTCGTTCCTTCCAATTTTCTCACTGCCTCCAGATAGGAAACACGCTGGACACTGCTTTAACCTCATTATCCTTCACCCTAGTATGGCACTTCAAGAATTCTGGCGCATGTTCACCTCCACAGTTGCAGCATTTCCCTTCATCTGGCATACGATATCCTTCCCTTCTGTACATACTTGACACATGACCAAATCTTTTACATTCATGACACTGAAGGGGCTTGAGCACAAAAGCTCTTACAGGGTATCTCATGAATCCTAACGTCATATGAGAAGGGAGAGACTCTTTATCAAAGAACAGTAGCATGGATGAAGAAAACATATTGTCTCCGTCCAGCATATAAGTCAGTCGACGTGCACCAACCACTTCAGTTATATTCTCTGCCTTTATTTATTGCGCCACCCCAGAAATAACCCCCTTGATAGGCGCCCTGCCACGAAAACCCATTTAGGAAACATTCCACTCCGATATCTTTTTGAGCACATGCTTCTTCTGCTCCGCAGACACACAAAATAATCAAAATAAGACCACTTTTTGTGACTCTCACTGTCTCCACACTTTCTTCAATCTGGAGACGTTAAACGGATTTCCCAAGTGGCATTCATCCAAACCCTGACTCTGACCAAAAACGAGTCTAGTGGTTTCCTATTTTCCAACATAGCTTAACTTCTTTTGTTTCCCTTTTTCTTCGCCACTGTAACCCACTCATTCTCATGTTAGCTTCACTTGACTCACTAGCAGTTTCAAACAAAACCTCAATGAAAGTCTCCCCTCTCTCATCTAACGGGTAGAGAGCTCAAAAACAAATATACTGTAACGACCCTGGGTTTACAAGTGCGGAAATTGACCCTGCCGTACGAGCATGCTTTTGCGGCACAGTCGATAGCGCGCCGGACCTCAGGCTCGAAGGTCGAGGGTTCGAGACCTGCTCCCTGCTGTTTCATTACAATACATTTTATTCTATAGTCATAGCTAAATGCAGGACTAGCTAGTAACATTAGCTGATACTACTTCTTCTTCTTTGAGATTGGGTTGGTGGATCGCATCCAACTTTTAATTTGAAAACACCGCCACCTACTGTACTGGAGTGTGAGGCCAGTCATGGCCTACCTACATTACATTTAAATAAAATCAAATGTTATTGGTCACATACACATATTATTCCAGGTGTTGCGAAATGCTTGTGTTCCTAGCGCCAACAGTGCCGTAGTATCTAACAAGTCACAACAATACACATAAATCTAAAAGTAAAAGAATTGACTTCAGAAATATATAAATATTAGATTGAGCAATGTCGTAGTGGTATTGGGCCGTCAGCCTTGCGAGGGTTAACACTCTTAAATGTCTTACTCACGTCGGCCACAGAGAAGGGGAGCCCACAGTCCTTGGTAGTGGGCAGTGTCGGTGGCACAGTGTTGTCCTCATAGCCGGCAAAGAAGGTGTTTAGTTTGTCCAAAAGCAAGACGTCATTGTCCGTGACGTGGCTGATTTTTCCTTTGTAGTCCGTGATTTTTTGTAGACCCTGCAACATACGTCTCGAGCCTTTGAATTGCGACTCCACTTTGTTTCGGTACTGATGTTTTGCTTGTTTGATTGCCTAAAGGAGGGAATAACTACACTGTTTCTATTCGGCCATATTCCCAGTCACCTTTTCATGGTTAAACGCGGTGGTTTGCGCTTTCAGTTTTGCACGAATGCTGCAATCTATCTACAGTTTCTGGTTTAGGTAGGTTTTAATAGTCACAGTGGGTACAACATCTCCTATACACTTCCTGATGCACTCAGTCCCGTATCCGTGTATTTGTCGTTTTTATTCTCAGAGGCTTCCCAGAACATATAAATCATGCCTCAAAACAATCTTGAAGCATGGATTCCCGATTGGTTAGACCAGCGTTGAATAGGCCTTAGCACAGGTACTTCCTGTTTGAGTTTCTGCATATAGGAAGGGAGGAGCAACATGGAGTTGTGATCAGGGAGGGTGGGGGAGGGCCTTGTAGGCATTTCGAAAAGTTGAGTAGCAGTGGTCCAATGTTTTTTTCAGCGTGAGTACTACAGTCAATGTATTGATAGAACTTTGGTTTTCCTCTAATTTTATTTGTTAAAATTCCCATCTAAAATAAATGTGGCCTCAGGATGTGGTTTCCAGTTTGCATAAAGTCCAGTGTAGTTCTTTGAGGGCCGTCATGGTATCGGCTTGAGGGGGAATATACACGGATGTGACTATAACCAAAGAGAATTCTCTTGGGAGGTAATACGGTCGGCATTTGATTGTGAGGTATTCCAGGTCAGGTGAGCAAAGGACTTGAGTTTCTGTATGTTATCACAATCACACCATGAGTAGTTAATAATGAAACATACTATACACCCACATTTTTTTCTTCCCGGAGAGTTATTACTTTATTCCTGTTTGCGCAATGTACTGATAACCCAGCTGGCTGTATGGACGGGACAGTAAAATCCCGATAGAGCCATGTTTCCATTAAACAGAGTATGTTATAATCCCTGATGTCTCTCTGGAAGGAGATCCTCGCCCTGAGCTAATCTACTTTATTATCCAGAGACGGAACATTAGCGAGTAATATACTCGGAAGCGGTGGATGGTGTGCATACCTCCTGAGTCGGACTCAAAGTCCACTCCAAATACCTCTTCTCCTCCGGTGGTGTTTTGGAGCAGCCTCTGGAAAACAATAAATTGCCCTGGGGTGTATGAACAAAGGATCCAATTCGGGAAAGTCGTATTCCTGGTCGTAATCCTGGTAAGTTACCATCGGTCTGATATCCAAAAGTTCTTTCCGGCTGTATGTAATAACACAAAAACATATCTGGGCTAATAATGTTAGAAATTTCACACCAAAAAACAAAATACTACAAAGTTGCTTAGGAGCTAGAAGCAGCGCTACCATATCTGTCGGCGTCATCTTCTTTTGTTCTTCTGTGGGTTTTATGGCAGACTACAACCCAAAAAGGAGTATTACCGCCACCAACTGGACGGGGTTTTAAAAAACTATGTAAAAATAAAATCCATACATGAAAAACTAACTTAATCCACTCAAAATAAAAAATAAAAAACACATTGACAAAACCCCAAAACTCCCACTTCTTCCTTCAAATCTCCATATATACGGCTTGTGACAATACTCCATGCAACTCCTCCGCCGAGAAGTCTTTCAGTCCCAGGAACTGTTCCATAGCTTCCACAATAATATATATTTTCTGCTGTTCTGCTGTTGAACGGCAACCCCTGCAGCCCATTCAGTGTAGGCCTATGGACTTTTCAGGTGCATCGTTCAAACCCTCAACACCTTTAACAGACGCTGAATATGAAATGCTCTGGACAGCCCTGACTTTGGCCACCTCATTCTCTTTTACCCTTGTTGAGCATTCCAGACATTCATACCACAATTGCAACATTCCAAAGATATTCCCACTACTATTGCAACATGTCACACTTTCAAAACACATGATATGATCTTTTACACAACTTGAACATCTCGGCTTCTCCCTTCTGCAAACACTTGAAACATGTCAAAAATCTTTATAATGATCACACTGCACTGGTCTTGGAATAACTCCTCAGACTCTGTAGTTTATATATCCCAACTGCAGTTGAGTAGAGTGACGCTATATCAGAAAAACTAAATAACAGATAGACTCTTCACTTTTTCTTCATTCACCACACGATTCATCTGACTTCAAACTTCTCTAATCGGGTGAGAAGCAATAACACATTCATTCTGATTCCCAGAAGAACAATGTAAACAAGCCTGCCTCTTGTCATCCTCACAGCTTTCACTTTACCCAGCACTCTCTCTACCAGTTTGGATATATCAAATGGATTCTTCAAAATTGATAATCCAATCAGCTGCTCCTCATTAACAAAACATACTCCTACAAAATTATGTGGGACATTCATATTTGCTCCGTTTCTATTATTTTGGAAAATATTCAAATTCTCCTTGATTCCCCTGCCTGTAACAGAGACGCTGAGAGTCAAGAAGCAGGTGAAACGTTTAATAAAACAACAAACATGGTCCGAGACAACTTAACAGTAGCATCTACGCATAAACACAGGAACAATACTGACTGGGGAAGAACCTAAGGGAGTGCCAGATATAGGGGAGGTAATAACTGAGGTAATAGAGTCCAGGTGTGATGACATGCAGGTGCACGTAATGATTGATGCCAGGTGTGCGTAATGATGGACCCCAGGACCGGTGGTTAGTATACAGGTGACGTCCAACGCCGGTGGGGAGGAGCAGGAGTAGACGCGACACCGCCATTATATTCACGCTCCACCTCAGCGTCCGCTTCTACCATATTTTCCGACATTTGACGTCAAAATCTGATCTTCCACCTTGTTTCATGCTCTATTTAAATGATCTTCATTAGTCCTGTTCCTCTTATTAGTTAATTCACTTCAGCAGAGATCTTTTGATTTTGAAAAGCCCAGGAATGATGTTTCTCTGATGTCAGTCAACAACATAGAGATCCTATTAAATTACTCAAAGTTACATAATGGGGCCAAAATGGAAACCATCTTAGTCAGGGAGAAATCCAAAACCTCGTAGAGGCATATGTGATGCATTTCCTGCTTTTACTTATGCAGAAAATAAATGAAAGGCATGTGATGTATCCGAAATTGTATAGTGTACCTAAAATATTGTCATTTAGTTATAAATATGTTTTATATGGGTTTTATACACATTGTCTGTATAAATAGCCTCTAAAATGTATGTAAACAGACCATTAATGTCTCAGATTTTGTTTTCTTGGAATGCTGTGAGTGCTATTATATGACACAATATCAGTACTTTTTTAATTTTCAACTTGTCTAAGTCCTATGTTTACCTGATTTGATTGACTGCATTGTTTTAATGGAATGTTGGCATATTGACAGTTAACAAAAACATTTACGAAATCATTCCCCTAAAACTGGCTGGCTAGCTAGGTAACAGATACATTCTTCACATTCATTGATTCACGCAAAATCTTATCACAGCACTGGCAAACCATGGTTGACATTTGTATTTTGTATTTGTATTTATTTTGGATCCCCATTAGCTGCTTCCAAGGCAGTAGCTACTCTTCCTGGGCTCAAGCAGAGTTAAGACAGTTTATAATATTTTTTATACATTCACAGATTTCACAACAGACTGTGTGCACTCAGGCCCCTACTCTACCACTACCACATATCTACAGTACAAAGTCCTATGTGTATATGTGTGTATAGTGCGTATGTTATTGTGTGTGTGTATGCATATATCTGTGACTATGTTTGTGTTGCTTCACAGTCCCCGCTGTTTCATAAGGTGTATTTTTATCTGGGTTTTTTTATCTAATTTTACTGCTTGCATTATTTGCTTGATGTGGAATAGAGTTCCATGTAGTCATGGCTCTATGTAGTACTGTGCTCCTCCCATAGTCTGTTCTGAACTTGGGGACTGTGAAGAGACCTCTTGTGGCATGTCTTGCGGGGTAAGCATGGGTGTCTAAGCTGTGAGCCAGTTTTTCCAACAGACAGCTCGGTGCATTCAACATGTCAGCACCTCTCATAAATACAAGTATTGATGAAGTCAATCTCTCCTCCACTTTGAACCAGGAGAGATTGACATGCATATAATTAATATAATATCATATGAATATCATAATATATAATTAATATTCATATATCTGTGTACATCCAAGGGCCAGCCGTGCTGCCCTGTTCTGAACCAACTGCAATTTTCCCTTTTTGCGGCACCTGACCACACGTCTGAACAGTAGTCCAAGTGCGACAAAAATAGGGCCTGTAGGACCTGCCTTGTTGATAGTGCTGGCAGAGCAGCGCATTATTATGGACAGACTTCTCCCCATCTTAACTACTATTATATCAATATGTTTTGACATGACAGTTTAGAATGCAGGGTTACTGCAAGCAGTTTACTCACCTGAACTTGCTCAATTTACACATGATTTATTACAAGATTTAGTTGAGGTTTAGGGTTTAGTAAATGATTTGTCCCAAATCCAATGCTTTTAGTTGTAGAAATATTTCGGACTAACTTATTCCTTGACACCCACTCTGAAACTAACTGCAGCTCTTTGTTAACTTCTTGGTGACAGGGGGCAGTATTTTCACGTCCAGATGAAATGCATGCCCAAATTTAACTGCCTGCTGCTCATCCCCAGAAGATAAAATATGCATATTATTAGTATTTTGGATAGAAAACACTCGGAAGTTTCTAAAACTGTTTGAATCATGTCTGTGAGTATAACATAACTTATGTAGCAGGCAAAACCCCGATGAAAAACCATTCAGATTTTATTTTTGAGGTCACTCTCTTTTCAATAAGTTTTCAAGTTTTCATCTAAGGGACCTTCTTGCAGTTCCTACCGCTTTCACTGGATATCACCAGTCTTTAGAAATTGGTTGAGGTGTTTCCTTTGTGTAATGAAGAAGTAGCCCTGTTCAAAACGAGGGTCACTTCAAGTGTACTGTTTGTTAGAGGGGCGTGACCAGAAAGGTTGTGTCAGCTTGTTTTCTTCCTGTATTGAATCTTTTTATTGTATCTTCAATTTTATCGATCATTTACTTTAAAAAATACCTAAAGTTGTATTACAAAAGTAGTTTGAAATGTTTTGTCAAAGTTTACAGGTAACTTTTGAGATATTTTGTAGTCACGTTGCGCAAGTTGGAACTGGTGTTTTTCTGGATCAAACGCGCCAAATAAATTAACATTTTGGATATATATCGACGGAATTAATCGAACAAAAGGACCATTTGTGATGTTTATGGGACATATTGGAGTGCCAACAGAAGAAGCTCGTCAAAGGTAAGGCATGATTTATATTTTTATTTCTGCGTTTTGTGTCGCTCCTGCAGATTTGAAATATGTTTTCTCTATTTTGTTTACGGAGGTGCTATCCTCAGATAAAAGCATAATTTGCTTTCGCTGAAAAGATTTTTGAAATCTGACATGTTGGCTGGATTCACGCTACCGTCCCACATATCCCAGAGAGGTTAAGTGTTGCAGTCATTTCAGTCGCTGTAGTAGCTGACATGAATAGTGTTGAGTCATCCGCATACATAGACAAACTGGCTTACACACTGGCTTTACTCAAAACTAGTGGCATGTCATTTGTAAAGATTGAAAAAAGTAAGAGGCCTAGACAACTGCCCTGGGGAATACCTGATTCTACCTGGATTATGTTGGAGAGGCTTCTATTAACGAACACCCTCTGTGTTCTGTTAGACAAGTAACTCTTTATCCACAATATAGCAGGGGGTGTAAAGCCATAACACATACTTTTTTTCCAGCAGCAGACAATTATCGATAGTGTCAACAGGCGCACTGAAGTCAAACAAAACAAGCCCCACAATATTTTTTGCATCAATTTCTCTCAGCCAATCGTCAGTCATTTGTGCAAGTGCTGTAATTGTTGAATGTCCTCCCCTATAAGCATGCTGAAAGTTTGTTGTCAATTTGATCTCTATAAAATAGCATTGTATTTGGTCAAACACATTTTTGCCCCCAAAGTTTACTAAGGGTTGGTAAATAGCCGTGGAAGCCGCTGTCTTTGGCTTCCACTGCTCGTGACGTGCGACCATCATTGACTGCCTTGCTCCTCTTGCTGTTCTCCTTGACTGCCTTGCTCCTCTTGCTGTTCTCCTTCGACTCCGCTATCAGATGGGGAGCTCCGGGCAATATGTTGGATAATGACAAATTACAAGGTGGAGATGCACTCAACAAGCCGAACATCATCGAGCCACTGGTGTAGAAAATGTAAAAATTCCACTCTGCGTTTTCCCCAGTTTCTTACGTAGGCTGGCGACCTGCGTGATCAAGGAAGCCACCTCAGGCTTATAATCCTCAGCAAGCAAACAATTGCTGCGTTGGAACTCTGAGTGATCCAGTTTGTCGTGAAGCAAAGCGTAGTAGATTCAGCTACAGCGCTGGAACCATTAATTTATTTCTCCAGACAAAGAGGGTGTAATATTTGTGTTGTGGAGAAATTACCAGGCAGGAGACGGGAGTACAGTTAGTTTTCGTTTAGCCAAAACCCCTCGTGCTCTACAGTTCCCGGCACCCTAGTGCGCATGTGCATTTCCTATTTGGTGTAGTAACATAACACTGCCGTAATACATTACTGCTTAGTAACAGCATAGTAACTAATATAAACAGATGTAGAGCCCAGATACTACAGAGGGCTCCATTGCAAAACTCATCTCGTATCAACTTGATGGCTAGCAGCTTAGCATCTCTGTCAAGCAGGCTTCAACCTGTCTGTTCAATGGGATTCCAGGGACAAGAAATAGCAGTCCTAGCTGTTAAAAGCTAAAAAAGCGTTGCAGAATCCACGCAAAAACAAGTTCGGAATTCATATTTAATAAAGAGCGGTTTTGTTTTAATCAAAAAATAACAAACCGGGTGTTTCCAGCATACAGTGTTCAGCTGTCCACTCTGATGACATGTGTGTCTCTGATGGTGATCAGGTGAAAAGAGAGGAGGATGGCATTGGACCGTCAATAGAAGGTTCATGGCCTTTCTAGTATTCTAATTCCTAATTCTAAGGTTAGGGTTTGATAAGGGTTATGGTTATGGTCAGGGTAGGGGTTAAGGTTAGGGTTTAGGGTAGGGACATCCCACGAATCCCAGACAGCACTGACCATGGCAAAGGGGGAGGGATTTGGCGTGCTTGTTTATGATGCGTTCAAGACAACTAGGAACTCTGAAAAAAACAAGTTCAAACCGTGACGTCAGTTAGCTTTAGGTCAGAAGGTCGGAAATTCGGAGCTCTAGGAAGATGCCATAGTTTCCGAGTTGGATGACCGTTCAAAACAATTATTAGAATTCAGAGCTCGTTTTTCCAAGTTTCCAGTATTCTTGAATGCACTGAAGCCAGATAAGGGAGATTTCCGAGTCCCAAGTTCCCAGTTGGTCTGCCCTAGCATTAGAAAGCCTATGTAAATTACGATCGCCAGAAAAGCCCAAAAATAATAATTGATAAACATTTTGGCTCTAAAATGTGTTTATTATTTTGATCCCCAAGGTGAATTATTTTAAAGTTTGATTCCCCGGAAATGGTTCCAATCGTTTTTTCAACCATACATTTTTCCGTAGGGGATTTTAGAACTACTTCTACGTCTGTGTTTCGTCTTACCCTGGCGTAATGGTTTGATGACCGTGCACATTTCTCTCAGGCAACTTTTATCAATATATTTGCCCCCAAAAATAAAACACTAATTAGCCGCTAATGTGGCTATATACAGAACTACACATCCTGTCGCAAGCTTTGATGTAATCGCTCAAGGAGCAGGATGGGAAAAACCTCCACATTTCTTCATGAAAACTCTCATTGACAAGTAGCGAGTAACCTAGCAAGTAGATATAGCCTTTTTAGTTTCTCAAGTAAATAATTGATACTATGTATTTCTCGTATGTATTCTTGTTTAGCATTTTTCAAATTCCTTAGGGACCTTAGCATTTTTTTATTTCTATCATTTTTTTTAAATTACCCTGGCCTCTGTAGCTAACTAGCTAACCTCCATCGATCAGAAGCAAGGATGGTTTTGTGCTATGTACCGGATTGTAACCACTACTTCGATACGCACATGTGCATTTGATCATTTTCCGACCTCTGTAAGCGAGAGGCATCGCTGGATCTCTGTGATAAGGTAAGGTAAGGTTTGCTAGCTGCTAACAAGCTATTTTGGTTAGGTCAAAGATCTGTGTTTAGCTAGATGCTTTTGCAAATTAGCTAGATAACCACCGACTGTAGTTACGTGTACAACACACGTTCCCCTCCTGACAAGTAAAAAGGAAAACAGCATAGGCTAGCATAATGACTTTTGTGACCTAATTATTGACAAGTCCTTTGTGAGCTATCCAGCTAGTTAACATTAGCTCACTGTTTGTATGGTCATACTTTTTCACTTGGTGACATACGAGCTAGTTAACATTAGCCCACCAGGGTAGGGGTATAGCTAGCTAAATATCAATTGGTGGGCTAGCTATTTAGGCACCTTGGTTGGATAGTTGGCTACATCAGCTACTGTTAGCTAGCTAACGTTGCACCATAACTTTCCCTACAGGCGGTGACATGCTAGCCAATGTGCCTAACATTAGCGATTAGCGCTAACATTAACTATCCCTGTCCTGGTGGACTAGTTAGCATGGGGTCTGGTGAAAAGTATGACTACACGAACGATGAGCTAACATAACTAGCTAGCTAAGAGTTAGCTAAATATCCGTGCCCTGGTTGGCTAACATTAGCTAGCATGTCACCAGATGGAAAACTGTGACAACACGAATGGTGAGCTAACGTTAACTATCTGGCTTTTCCCTTACAAAACACAAATGGTTTTGTTCCACGAGTGCTGTTGTACATGAGTAATCAAATGACCTGTGAAGTCAGTTATACGTGTCAGCAGGGATGGAAGTTAATTTACTCAATAAATGTTCCTTTTGTTCGATGAAGTCTCTTTATATCTAAAAAACTCTGTTTTGTTAACGTGTTTTCTTCAGTAATCCACAAGCTCAAACTCAGTCAAAACAATCAGACAAAAAAAATCCAAATTGAGTACGTCAAGTTCATAGAAACATGTCAAACAATGTTTATATTCAATCCTCAGGTAGTTTTTTAGCCTAAATGATCTATAATATTTCAACCCGGACAATAACGTCGTCAATGTAAAATGTAAACAAGAAATGCACATGCGCCTAAAAAAACGCGGCGTCACGTTAGGGTCCACTCGTTCAGACTGGTCTTACTCCCTAATTTATAAGAATACAAGCCTGAAACGATTTCTAAAGACTGTTGACATCTAGTGGAAGGCATAGGAACTGCAAATGGAGTCGTAAGTCAATAAACTACAAAACCACAAAAAAAACTAGTTCCTGAATGGATTTTTCTCAGGTTTTCGCCTGCTAAATCAGTTCTGTTATACTCACATACACTTTTTTAACAGTTTTGGAAACTTTAGAGTGTTTTCTGTCCAAATCTACCAGTTATATGCATATCATATAATTTGGGCATGCTTTTCATCCAAAATTCCGAATGCTGCCCCCTACCCTAGAGAGGTTAACATACATCTTCAATAATGTTCCAACCAGAGAATTCCTTTGTCTGTAGAATTGCAATGGAACAGAGCTAACTATCACTTGAACGCGCGAGAATGAGCTCGTGGCTCTCTGGCAGACCTCTGACTCATTCCCCTCTCATTCGCCCCCACTTCACAGTAGAAGCATCAAACAAGGTTCTAAAGACGGTTGACATCTAATGGAAGCATTAGGTTGTGCAATATGACCCCATAGTCACTGTGTATTCGATAGGCCAAGAGTTAAAAAACTACAAACCTCAGATTTCCCACTTCCTGGTTGGATTTTTTCTCAGGTTTCTGCCTGCCATATGAGTTCTGTTCTACTCACAGACATCATTCAAACAGTTTTAGAAACTTCAGAGTGTTTTCTATCCAAATCACTAATTATATGCATATTCTAGCTTTTATGGCTGGGTAGCAGGCAGTTCAATTTGGGCATGCTTTTCATCCAAAATTCCCAATGCTGCCCCCTACCCTAGAGAAGTTAAACTAGCCTGAGGAAATGAAAATGTGCCAAACTAGCCTGACACAGTAGTGACATTTTGCCTTTACAAACATCGTATGCCACAGATTTAGGACCTGAATGTTACCCGGGCTAGTAGAAATCGTGGTCTGCTGGCCAGCGCCCAAAATCCTTATGTTCGATCCCTGCATGTTAGTCCCTTTGAGACAATCACCCTATCACTGTTGGTCCTCCTCGGTGACCTTTTAACTTTCCTGTTGAGAATTAGAATCAGAAGTACAGTTGTATAGCTCATCGCAATACTTCACCTCTTCGGGCAAATTGTACCCTAGACTGACCTGATAATCTAGTTGAACTTTCCTGATAATTCCTCCATCCCAGCAGAAAAGTCCCATTCACATTTTATCATTACTATAGTGAAGTTTGTGGGTTATGGTGTTTTAATATAGATGCTAACATTTTAGTAATCAAATATCAATTAAATCTAATTTTATTTGTCACATGCGCAGAATACAACAGGTGTAGGTAGACCTTGCAGTGAAATGATTACTTACAAGCCCTTAACCAACAATGCAGTTTTAATAAATAATAAATAAAAAAATATATAATAAATAAAAGTCACAAATAAGAGCAGCAGTAAAATAAAAATAGCGAGGCTATATACAGGGGGTACCGGTACAGAGTCAATGTGTGGGGGCACCGGTTAGTCGAGGTATTTGAGGTAATATGTACCTGTAGGTAAAGTTATTAAAGTGAGAATGCATAGATAATAACAGAGAGTAGCAGCAGCGTAAAGGAGGAAGGGTCGAGACCGAGCAGTTGCCATACCAGGCAGTGATGCAACCCATCAGGATGCTCTCAATGGTGCAGCTGTAGAACCTTTTTTTATTCATTTTTTATTTTTATTTTATTTGACCCCTTTTTTCTCCCCAATTTCGTCGTATCCAATTTGAAAAAAGGTATACTTTTACTTTTGATACTTCAGTATATTTTAGCAATTACATTTACTTTTGATACTGAAGTATATTTAAAACCAAATACTTATAGACATTTATTCAAGTATTACTTTGCTGGGTGACTTTCACTTTTACTTTTACTCAAGTATGACAATTAGGCACTTTTGTAGGGTCGCTGGTTCAATACCCACTCCTGTTCATCAAGGGCCCGATTCAGACTTACTTAGATTTACGCCTTTCCCATGCACGCCTTTCCTACAAACTTCTCAGTAGTTGGTATTCAGACTTACCTTATGCAAGTGTGTAACGGGCTTTCCAGACGTGGTTCCTTTGCGTGCACTGAATGCATTTCATTCAGCCACTGAAAACCCTCCCACTTGCTGGGTCTTCATTCAATAGGATTTTCAGTACATTTATCTAAAGCCATCCATTTAAATTTGGTGTACCATTCATGTGAATTTTCTTGACAGACTCACAAGAATATACAGTGGGGATGACAAGTATTTGATACACTGCCAATTTTGCAGGTTTTCCTACTTACAATTCATGTACACCTCAACTGTGAGAGACAAAAATCCAGAAAATCACATTGTATGATTTTTAAGTAATTCATTAGCATTTTATTGCAAGACATAAGTATTTGATCACCTACCAACCAGTAAGAATTCCAGCTCTCACAGACCTGTTAGTTTTTCTTTAAGAAGCCCCCCTGTTCTCCACTTATTACCTGTATTAACTGCACCTGTTTGAACTCGTTACCTGTATAAAAGACACCTGTCCACACACTCAATCAAACAGACTCCAACCTCTCCACAATGGCCAAGACCAGAGAGCTGTGTAAGGACATCAGGGAAAAAATTGTAGACCTGCACAAGGTTGGGATGGGCTACAGGACAATAGGCAAGCAGCTTGGTGAGAAGGCAACAACTGTTGGCGCAATTATTAGAAAATGGAAGAAGTTCAAGATGACGGTCAATCACCCTCGTTCTGGGGCTCCATGCAAGATCTCACCTCGTGGGGCATCAATGATCATGAGGAAGGTGGGGGATCAGCCCAGAACTACACGGCAGGACCTGGTCAATGACCTGAAGAGAGCTGGGAACGCAGTCTCAAAGAAAACCATTAGTAACACACAACGCCATCATGGATTAAAATCCTGCAGCGCACGCAAGATCCCCCTACTCAAGCCAGCGCATGTCCAGGCCCGTCTGAAGTTTGCCAATGACCATCTGGATGATCCAGAGACAAAAATAGAGCTTTTTGGTCTAAACTCCACTCGCTGTGTTTGGAGGAAGAAGAAGGATGAGTACAACCCCAAGAACACCATCCCAACCGTGAAGCACGGAGGTGGAAACATCATTCTTTGGGGAACATTTTCTGCAAAGGTAACAGGATGACTGCACCGTATTGAGGGGAGGATGGATGGGGCCATGTATCGAGAGATCTTGGCCAACAACCTCGTTCCCTCAGTAAGAGCATTGAAGATGGGTCGTGGCTGGGTTTTCCAGCATGACAACGACCTGAAACACAATGCCAGGGCAACTCTGGAGTGGCTCCGTAAGAAGCATCTCAAGGTCCTGGGGTGGCCTAGCCAGTCTTCAGACCTGAACCCAATAGAACAACTTTGGAGGGAGCTGAAAGTCCGTATTGCCCAGCGACAGCCCCGAAACTTGAAGGATCTGTAGAAGGTCTGTATGGAGGAGTGGGCCAAAATCCCTGCTGCAGTGTATGCAAACCTGGTCAAGAACTACAGGAAACGTATGATCTCTGTAATTTCAAACAAAGGTTTCTGTACCAAATATTAAGTTCTGCTTTTCTGATGTATCAAATACTTATGTCATGCAATAAAATGCAAATTAATTACTTAAAAATCATACAATGTGATTTTCTGGATTTTTGTTTTAGATTCCATCTCTCACAGTTGAAGTGTACCTATGATAAAAATTAGAGACCTCTACATGCTTTGTAAGTAGGAAAACCTGCAAAATCGGCAGTGTATCAAATACTTGTTCTCCTCACTGTATGAAGAAAATGGTTCAGAATATTAGGGCTCAATGAAAAAAGCAATGTAGATACACGCATATATGCATCTTCTTTTCAGGACCAATTTGAAGACTCAAAGAATATTCTGATGTTGTATATTATTTAGGGTTAGAAAAATATTTACCCTTTGCCTTTACCCCTCTACATATATTGGTGAATCAAAAATACAGTAGTCTGATTCATCCTGAAGGTTGCCATATTTAATTGTTCAATCCAATAAATATAAATTGAGCAAAAATATAAATGCAACATTTATCGTGTTTCATGAGCTGAAATCAAAGTTCTCAGACATTTTCCATACGAACAAAAAGCTTATTTCTCTCAAATTTTGTGCACACCTTGACAGGTGTGGCATATCAAGGATCTGATAAACTGCATAATCGCTACACAGGTGTCTCATGTTTTGAGCGAGCGTGCAATTGTCATGGTGCAGGAATGTCCGCTAGAGCTAATGCCAGATAATTTAATGTACAGAATTGAATGTTAATTTCTCTAAAATAAGCCATCTCCAACGTCGTTTTAGAGAATTTGGCAGTATGTCCAACCGGACTCACAACCACAGACCATGTGTATGGCGTCGTGTGGGCAAGCGGTTTGCTGATGTCAACACGGTGGAGTTATGGTATGGGCAGGCATAAGCTACAGACAACGAACACAATTTCATTTTATTGATGGTAATTTGATTGCACAAAATACATTGACGAGTTCCTGAGGCCCATTGTGAGGTCAATTTTTTAAGGTATATGTGACCAACAAATGCATATCTGTATTCCCAGTAATGTGAAATCAATAGATTAGGGCCTAATTCATTTATTTCAATTGACTGATTTTCTCATATGAACTGTAACTCAGTAAAATCTATGAAATTGTTGCATGTTGCCTTTATATTTTTGTTCAGCATATATGGGGCGGATGTGTACAATAGCGGTTTGAACAGTAGTCCTACAAATTTGCCCTAAGAATCCTCACTAATCCTGGACTTGTGATGACAATGGTCCAGTCCTCGTGAACCATGTGTGCCAGGCTCCAGGTTTAAACTGCTATGGTCTGCATTCCATAATGCTCCAAATTATTCCAAATTATTGCACAACTTGTAATACTGTAAGCCGAATACGATTCACTATTGCAAGTGATCTTAAGGACCAACCACACGAACGTGACAGAAGGAAGGTAAACTAACGATGTAATGGAATGATGCTAAATATAAGGAAACTAATAATAAAGTCAGTGCAGTTGTAAATGTATGTGGGCATAACTGAAAGTGGCTACTGGCTGCCAGTAGTGGCATATAATTAAAACATTCTCGAAATGATAAATCAACCCGGTAAATCAACCACTATACTGTCACTATACCCCAATGAATAGCGGATGAATAGCAACTTATTCTCATGCCTGAATTCAAGGTCTGAATACCTGTAAACAGAAAAGTGCATAAAAAGGGAATTGTGTTCCATTTACGAGCGCGTAACGTAGGTCGGAATCGGACTACAATAGTCCAATTATTGGCTAATGCAGTGTAATGCAACAAAGTAACAGTTGAAATTGGTTGGAAAGAGGAAATAGAAATGAACAAAACAGATATGCCTCCAAATGAGTATGGTGAAAACTACATTTTAACTAAGACCCTTACCGAAAAGCTATAAATTACCTCACCAGAGCAGCACAGCAACAGTGCCAGCTGGAAAGATTTACTCTTGAGGCCTGGTGGTGGGCTAGCATCAGCCAGGGCAGAGTACATGCCAGAGCAATTTAATATCAGGAGGAAGAAGCAGGTCGCTGAGTGGCTGGCACTCTGCCCAGGAACAACTGGAGGCCTTTGTGTTTAAAAAAGAAAGAGCTAAAGCCAAAGCTTGTTTGGATCTCTCCACTCAAGAAAATTGTTCTGACATTAGGGCTGGTCACTGATGCTAAAAAGTTGTATGTATGACATACAGTAGTTTGGTCCTTTATCTCTATCACATGAAAGGCTTCCTATTTGTTTTGTGTGTACAAAATATTTGTTTGACTTCTGCATGTGTACCAACCAACTGATCTATTTCATAATACCTTCAACTATTTAAATATTCACATTTTAGTCAGAAAGGGCCTTCATGCTCACACACACAGAAAGTGAGAGAGAGAGAGAGAGCGAGAGAGAGAGTGAGTGAGTGAGTGAGTGAGTGAGTGAGAAGAGAGAGAGGGAGAGAGAAATTCTGCAGCAGGTGGCAGCATTGTACTAACTTCTTCCAGTGCTTCAATAGATCTGAGGACTGTTCCCTCTATTAGGGAATGCCATGTTCCAGTGGGTGTCACAGTATGTATGAAAAACTTTATTTTCTACAAACAGACGCATCAAAAAGTATACGCTATCACTGTTACCATGTGCACTATAGTGGGCTTATTTAAGTTTTGCATGCTCAATAAAGACCCCCCAAAAACTCTTTACCGCAGCTCTCATGTATATCCTATGTAAAATGTATTTGCAAGGCATACAGATTGTGATATAAAAACATGTACAGCATTTATGACGATAACTATTGCCATTATAATTGTCCTGTAGGCCGGTTCACAAAAGTCACGGTAGGGGTTAATCTGTTATTACGCACAGCAAGAAGGATTTTGGGCGGTCTCTCGCTGTAGGCGGCGTGGCGATTTATCTCACCGACAGGGGCTTATATGGTAACTGAGGCTAAATAAATACAGATGAACCTCAGAGCACATTCACAAAAAATACTGGCAATTTTGGATGGTTCAGAAGATGCTCGGAATCCACGGGAGCAACACGCGCCTGCACATGCAGTCTATTCTTGTTGTTATATATAGGCCTCGTAAGCTTGTTGATGCATATCTATCATTAGAATCAGGGTGCTGCATTGCAAAGGGACCAATCCGACTTTGTTATATTGATTCAATTACAATAGAATATTATTATTGTACTGTTGCGCAATATTACTACCTACATATTTCGTTTATAAGGCAGTGGCACTGTTGGTTTTCAATTGTGCACAGTGCATATTTGTGTTGAAATGAGGAATCCACATCTACTCAGTGATGGCTGGAAAACAATCAATGCAAAGGATGCAACTGGGAATAAAAAGTTTAAACGAAAAGGTCGGGACCCAAAACGTGTCACCAGTGAAGAAGTCCAAAGTTTTGCGGATGATTTAAGAGTGGAAGACGACTCTATGGGGGAACTGATGGAAGAGACATGTAGAAACCGTGTCCAAAAAAGACTGCAGGACCCTGGTACAGTTTTATCTGTGGAGAAATCTATCATTTCATCTGATAACCCGAATATTGCTATTGACATGAGGATAAATGCTTTACCATCTACAGTTACTGGGACGCTCCCATCACAGCCGCAGCCTTTTTCCGAGTCAACATCAACAAGCAGAGACTCCTTTCACAGCACATTCCCACAGGTTACAAGTTATGACCATCAACAGTCATTTGTGTCTGATCACACATTACAGTCCCGGGTCGTCCTGTGCCAGCGCTCCGAGAGGTCCCTCTCCTCAGCTTCTCAGGCGTCCTACATCAATAGCAGCGACCTGATGGAATCGCCAAGGAAACGGCTGGGAGAAACGTCTGGCGTCATCACTGAGATCAGAGCAGTTCAGCAGACACGGAGGCTACTGGCTAATGCCAGAGAGAGGACCCGGGTGCATACCATCAGTGCAGCCTTTGAGGCGCTGAGAAAGCAGGTATTTCCACTGAATTCACTAAACACACAATGAGGCCTCTTGTACAGAATGTTATGTTTATGCTGAACTCAGAGTAAGTTGTTGCACTTAAGTTCCCATATGTCAACTGTATGGAGTTATGTACATTATGAAAATTATGGGGAATTTCACTATACAATAGACCTACTTGAGTACTAACTATATGGCCCCTTTTATAGATAGCTTATTAAATGAATTTCAGTGTAGATAATGCACAGTTTGCTAGGCGACATTAAAGATATGAGAATGAACAGTACAAAAACTTTAAGACATGTCAGTCCAAACAATTGAAATGTCACTCTGATGACATCTCTCACAATGGCAGAAACAAGATGTCAAATGCATAGGAAACAGGGAACAAGTTTCTTAATGACAAAGGAAACCTCTTCACACTCCAATAGGCCTGATACAGCATGTATGTATGTGTATGTGTATGAACTATCAATGTCAACTAAAACAAATAACTTTTACGTTTACCAAATCCAACATGAAATATCTATCCCTTTGAAAACAAAAAACAGGGACATTTTCGCTGTGTACCCATTTACTGTGTCATGTCATCACCAGCTGCTTTGGCACTTAAAAAGACATGGTGGAAAACTGTCACGTGACACCAACTGACACCAACAACAGTAACTAAGGAGCATATACAGTAGCCTAACTAAAAATCTCCTAAACTTGGCCGTACCATCCGCTCATACCATATGCCATGAGTGTACGAAACTTTAGGAACACCGGTCCTTTCCATGACATAGACTGACCAGGTGAAGCTATGATCCCTTATTGATGTCACTTGTTAAATCCACTTCAATCAGTGTAGATGAAGGGAAGGAGACAGGTTAAAGAATCATGTTTAAGCCTTGAGACAATTGAGACATGGATTGTGTATGTGTGCCACTTAGAGGGTGAATGGGCAAGACAAAATATTAAAAGTACCTTTGAATGGGCTATGGTAGTAGGTGCCAGGTGCACTGGCTTGAGTGTGTCAACAACTGCTACGCTGCTGGGTTTTTCACCCAAAGGATATCCAGCCAACTTGACACAACTGTGGGAAATATTGGAGTCAACATGGGCAAGCAACTCTGTAGAACACGTTTGACACTTTGTAGAGTCCATGGCCTGACAAATTTACGCTGTTCTGAGGGCAAAAGAGGGGGTTGGGGGATGCAACTTAATATTAGGAAGGTGTTCCAAATGTTTTGTACACTCTGTGTATGACCAAACCTAACCAAAGTGTAACCCTATACAGGTGCCCTGCTACTCCTATGGACAGAAGTTGTCAAAGCTGGCTATTTTAAGAATCGCCTGCAACTACATCCTGTCGTTGGCTCAGCTTGCAGACCTGGACTACACCCCAGATAACGGCAACATGAGCTTCAGAGAGTGTGTGGAGCAGTGCACCCGCACCCTGCAGGCCGAGGGACGCTCCAAGAAGAGAAAGGTAAATTGGATCTAGGGAAGAGAAGAGAAGGGAAGGCAAGATTCAGTATTTAGGATTTTGTCTAATGACAGTCTGGCCTGGGATGTTACCCTGTGCATATAAGTCTGGCCTGGGATTTTACCCTGTGCAAAAAAATGTCTGGCCTGGGATGTTACCTTGTGCATAAAAGTCTGGCCTGGGATGTTACCCTGTGCATAAAAGTCTGGTCTGGGATTTTACCCTGTGCATAAAAGTCTGGCCTGGGATGTTACCCTGTGCATAAAAGTCTGGCCTGGGATTTTACCCTGTGCATAAAAGTCTGGCCTGGGATTTTACCCTGTGCATAAAAGTCTGGCCTAGGATTTTACCCTGTGCATAAACGTCTGGCCTGGGATTTTACCCTGTGCTTGTGTTCTTTGGCTGAAGGCCACATGCAGCAATGACAAGATGGGTTGAGACATTGACATGGAAATGGACTCCTGCAAGTGGAAAGTACTCAAGCACACAGATGGAGACATTGCTGAGGTATTGTAATAAGTTTGCTATAAAGTTCAAGGCCATCAAAAACAGAGCAGGGACTCTGAAGCATTAGTAGTTACAGAAAGGGAATGGAAAGCCAAGTCAAAGCTAGCTTCTAATTCAAACATGTTTTTGACAATATAGCATATCAATAACCTTGAAACATAAACTGTGCTTATAAACAAAGCTATTGATAAATAGCAACAGGTGACCATACAAGACCAATAAAATAATTGGTCATGGATATTTAACTTTCAAATAAAGCTAATTGAATAGAGCTTTTCTTTCCTTTCTTTCTACTAGTTAAACACCTCTCCTCCTTCACTGTCATGTCATTTCCTAACAAAACTATATGACGTGTTTGAATGACTGGTGAATTGATGATATCACAGCAGTGAAAACTTCCCTTTTACTGATCAGGAAGCGGAAAAGATAATTTGATGGTTAGGGGGGTAAACATGGGGCAATACGACAGACAGAGGGATGGTAATTCTAACGATAATGATAACAAAAGAGGAAAGAATACACTCTCACCAATTAAGAGAGGCATTCCTTTGCCTAATAGGGATCCCATTAAATTAAATCATCATCAACTCGTGTTTGAAAGAGAACTGGGTGTTCCGCCAGTTTTTTGTCCAGAACAGGAGAAAAAGTGCCCCGGGTGAATAAAAGAGGTGATTGATGCCTTTGTGTGCAGTTTTATGACACTGGGAGTCATGTAAACTGAGGCTGAACTTCCTCCAGCCCTCTCCTGGATCCACACATCTGCATGGCCTCTCTATAAATCAACAGGGTTTTTAATGCACAGATGAGATCCAAGCATGGAGAACGTTAATTTACACATTAATTAAGGTTTTAACACTGTTCTATCGATTACTTTCCCCCCCAGTTCCTCATCTGTCCCGTCAGTCTTCTCCTCTGTCACTTTATCTCTCGTTTATTCTCTAGATCACCCTCTCATTCGCTTTCCCCCATTTTCTTTCTTGGTGAAACAACATTATAATTTAATCTAAGTTTTAAAACTCACTGTTAGTCATTTAATCATATCTGGAAAGTAAATGCTCAAACGTATATTTAATTTTTTTTAAATTATGTCATTTGGGTAAATTTCACAGAGAGGATTCCAGCTGCTCTTCATCTATTTCCAAAACTCATAACATAACATAACACAATTGTTTTCAAATAGGTTGATTACCCCTGACTATTCATTAAAGTACTGAATAAATAAATACAGTAACTTAAAAAAACTATAAACAAGTTGTATTTCATATACATTACATACACATTTTGTAAACCACAAATTACAACTTCAAACTTATTTTTTTACATCCCCTGTAAACCGGTTGATGAAAATATTTGAAAACTTTTCTTAATAAAGAAATTAATAATACAATGATGAATTAGGTGTTTGTTCATTGATTACATTTCCTACATAGTTACATGCACATAACTTTTCCCTGCACTCCTAGTACTCGGCTCTCTCTAGCTCTCTCTCCCTCACTGTGAGCTAATGTGTTTCCTTAGCATAAGAGCATTCACAAGGAAACAAGCTGAGCTGCTTTTTTTCCCCTGTCAGTCCCAGACACCAGATGTTCGTAACTCTAGTTGGGAAGTCCTGCTGGCGCCACTCAGGGCAGAGGGCAGGGTGAAGGCACGCGAGCTGAAGCCCAGAGAACTCACTCGCTGCAGGAATTGGCACATTCCCCAGCGCAGTGCTGGCACATTCCCCAGCTCTCCCCTGGCCATCTGTTCCAAAAAAAACACTTTGAAAAAACCCCCCAAAAACACTGATCATCACTCTCTCAGTATACAGCACTGAGCAGCAGCTGTTACAAGAGAGAGAGAGAGAGGGGGGGGGGGGGGTAGCTGTGTAAGAAAGAAATCCCTTTGTCAGAGAGAGCCAGTGAGTCTGAGGGGAAACTTCAGGGGGGAAAAGTTTTTTTTCAATGCATACTGATTTAAGTAATTTAGAGCTGATTCCTGCACTCATTTAAAGCCCTGAACTCTGCTCTGAATTCACTTATTGTCTACTCAATGGAACTTTTTCCCAATAAAATGTCAAATCTAGCATGTAAATAATACTTATATGTGTAATGTTTTAAACATCATGTTAATCAAATCAAAGATTTGTGGATATTCACATGTAAAATGAAATACTTATTGTTAGAAGTATTTGGAAAACAAATGCATGGAAATAGAATCATAAACACTAAACAGTATACTGTAAATAATTTAGTACAACAAACAAACTAACACCATCAAGTCTTAAACAAATGTACAAATTCTCTGGCATGTGTCCTTGCCCTCAATAAGGAGGTAAAGTGGGTAAAGAAGAATCTGTCTCTTTATAGAAACACAATAAGGAAAATGTTTTGGTTGGTTTGCATCCAACGCTAAAGAGAGGGCCAAATAATTTGGTTGTGTCCCACTCAATTCTACTCTGCATCTGATCTGACAAAGCAGTTATTTTCCTGGAATGGTTTATATTTTTCTACCCCATGTACTTACAACTCGGGCACCTATGAGGTCACTGGATATGCATGCAAGCTTTATTTTTACAGTTCTATTTGTACACATCCCAGCACCTCTTGATATGCACCCACAGGAGATTGTTTTCACATCTTGATACATGCTTTTATGTCTTTTGCAGGACTAAAATCAGTGGCGTGAACCAGACTTCTTAAACCAGGCCCTTGAAATAAAGCAGCTCTTCACACCTCTTCTTGAGGTTCTTCAAGGCCCCTCCTGGGAGGGGACTACAAAAGCAGGCACTTAGACATATGATGGACCTAATTTCATAGGCCTACTTGATACCCTTTGAGCTAGCAGGCATATCAACAATCACCAGTTATGGATATCTTTCTCCCTGTCATGTGTTGGAAGGAACAGTTGAAAGTGTGGAGACAGCATTGGATGTTCTTTATGCAAACATGCAAGCATATGCCTGGTGGATGATGTCAGATTGTTTAATCACATGACAATGACATTTTAGTCCTTTAGCAGATGCTCTTATCTTGAGCATCTTACAATAGTGATCGCGTACAATTTTCATCCTTTTTTGTTTTCTGTACTGGTCCTCCATGGGAATTGAACCCACAACCCAAGTGCCATGCTTTACCAACTGAGAAACACAGGACAAACTGAAGGCAGAGACAGCAGTGAATATAAGAGTTCATAACTGAAATTTTAACATTTGTATTCAACTATAAATCCCAATGCCTTTTCAATGATGTACAAGTTGTTATCTTGACAGTATGATTTGTAATTCCTGGACAATGGAAACTAACTATTGAAAGAGCTCATACATATATATGACTAGAACGTAACGTGAAATAATATGACATACAGTAATGGTATTTTATTCAGCAACTGTTTTCATGTGTTGAAGAATGAATGAAGTAAAATGGGTTATTCTCTGCTACCTGTGCTCAGTATTTAACAACATCCCAGATTGATACATTTAAAAGTGACCTCCCTTTCCTTTTCAGCATGAACATTCTCTGACTGTTGTTCTGTGCCCATCAAGCACTTTCTAACCAGAAATAAAGAAACTGTTGTTCATGTATTTGAATGGATATTCATGATCATTAAACACCTTTAAATTACTATCTCAAGTACTGCTAACCTCATACACTACCCCTTCAAACAGGTTATTGCAGCTGTAGAGAGAGTGTCTATGAAATTTCCCTTACAAAGTTGTAATTATGAATATGAATAACACATGCAAAGTAATTTAATTTTCCATCTAAAGCTACCTCGTGTGTGTGTTTAAATCTTGTGTGTTATTATGTGCTCACGCTTCATCATAGACTACAATACGTCTCTTTCAGGCAAGAGTCATAGAAAGGACATCCCAAAAGGACTTGTCAACGTCACCACTGTTGGTGGCCCCCAAGATCAGTATTTTCCAGAACTGAAGTCCATTTAACAGAACTGAAGTCCATTTAATAGAATTTGGAGACTGGTTCTTCAAAGGTCAACAGAGATTGAATAATGTTGTTCTGCCTTAAATCAACTTTTGCCTTTTCAAATAAGTACTACAAGTTCAAACTATTCAAATACTCACTTTTCTAAAAGGCTACAAAAGTCACATGGATTTAAATACAAATGAATTCCAATAAATGACATTGTCATGTAATAAAGGGCATTTGTATTAAAGAAAATAAGTACTTTACTTTCACTTCTCATGCCGAGAGGAGAATTTCAACTAATAGTAGACCTTGTATATTTAGTCTCCAACACCATTTGCAACAGGACAATCTGGTTCTTAAAGTATTTAGCTGAGCGCACTGTCAGTAAGAGCAATCTGTTTTTTTCTAGCGCCGCTAAGCTTTCGAAGCTGGAACCCATTCAGGCTTTTACAGTCCTTCAAATTGGGGCTGGAGCCGGAGAGGAAACACTAGTATCCTGTATATATAACTTCTGTCTGTATGGAAAAAAAGAGACAGAGCAAATGGAAAGCAAGCTGTGGCTGCCAGGAATCAATCTCATCTTAAGCCGTTAGATTGAAAGAAGGTAGTGAAAATATAAAAATCGAGTTATTTGAATTGTTGAAAGTTTTTTTAATGTAGTGTAGATTTGATTTCTTACATGATGTTCAGTTTTAAAGAACTTTTAACATATTATGCTCTCTTTTGAATGTCTACAAGGTGAACTACAATAATAAAAATGACTGAATATTCGCATCATGATAAAGAGAACATTATGTATGAATTAAAGAGGGGGGGGGGGGGTTATGTTTACTTGTTTTGGGTCCTAAGGAAAACTTGACCTAGGCTAAGATCCAACACCCACAATTCAATTCTAATCTTAACCATTCGACTTTAAAACTAATCCTGCACTGGAAAATGGGGTGATAAAAACATGTTTTTGAAGCCCATGCATCTAGATGGATCTAGATTTTAGTATTTCCCACTCCATCTATTGGAAGAATAGCATTACTGCAGCAGGAGATTGAACTACTCTGGTCTTCTACAGAGGCATGTTAAAAGGGTTCTGACATGTTCCATGACACAACCCCCCAAAAAACAGCTCAAACAATGTCAGTCTCTTTTCTTTACTGACAACCAGGCCAATTATGGTGTTATTAAAAAAGAAAAAACATAAGCTTGAAACAATTGTAAATAAAAATGATCCAAGTCATGTTGTAATCACAGTACAAATGTACATTACAATAAAATAAAAATAAATGATGACAAAACAACCAAGACATCAGATATCTATTGTGGAAGAACAGAACATTAAACTTCATATCAAATCCATAAAAATATAAACATCTGTTAGTGAATCTGTTCATACTACAAGAGACCTAAAAATATTTCTGGGAACTATTTTTTGCTTTATGCTACCATTTACTCTGATGAATTGTCAATAAGCTCTATATATATATATATATATATATATATAAAATATATATATTTTTTATTACATTTTAGCAGCAATTATACTTCAGGTATAGAGGGAATTGTAAATGGAAGTACTGGTACAGTATTTAAGCCTGTTGTTTCAGCTGAGCAGCAAAGTGTGCAGCTTCCTTTTTTTCCATTATGTTGCCCACATCTAGCCCATGCAAATGCCACATTTGCATGCATCAAGTCATAGAAGAGTTTGCAGTCCAGTCAGAAAAGGTATTGACACATTTTTGATGCCCACAAAGGGAACAATAACATCTGTCAATATTGCGTTTAAGTCTGCCATCCCCTGGAAATAGGCGAGATAAAGGAAAGATAAACAATTTACCAACTGTAGGGGGCGGCAGGCGGTAGGGTAGCCGAGTGGTTAGTGCGGTTAGTGCGGTTAGTGCGTTGGACTAGTAACCGGAACCCGAGCTGACAAGGTACAAAAATCTGTCGTTCTGCCCCTGCCCACAGTTCCTAGGCCGTCATTGAAAATAAGAATTTGTTCTTAACTGACTTGCCTAGTTAAATAAAGGTAATATATATAAGGGCACAGGGCAAGACACAGGAGGACTAGCAAAAGAGAGATACGAAACGGCAGGCGCACGGAAAACCACACTGGTTGACTTGACAAGACAAACTGGCAACAGACAACCAGGGAACACCGGAATAAATACCCAGGGACTAATGGCGAAAACGGGTGACACCTGGAGGTGGGTTGAGACAATCGCAAAGACAGGTGAAACAGATCAGGGTGTGACAAACTGGTATGATATTGGCATAGAATTTCCAACTCATTCTCCCTTTTATATCAGCGAAGTTAGGGCATAAAAATGTTTTGTAAGTCTGCTGTGTAATGATGTTATGTGTGCTGTGTAATTGGTGAAAGGTTGTCTGACCTGGTTCCAGCCCACCTTTATCATTCTCCCTTTAATATCAGCGAAGTTAGGGCATAAAAATGTTTTGTAAGTCTGCTGTGTAATGATGTTATGTGTGCTGTGTAATTGGTGAAAGGTTGTCTGACCTGGTTCCAGCCCTAGAGACGTCCAACAGTTCCATCGCCATCTGTCTGATGATCTCCAGATTCAAGATCCGAAACTTTGATCAGTCTACTGGTATCCTTTTCCTCTGGCACCTTCTGCCAGGAAAACAGCCAGTCCCAAAGTGACTGAAACAAAAAACTAATCTGATGTTAGGCAAAGAAGCTGACAGGGTCATTTTTTATTTCAAATCACTAAGTCATGTCTGAGCTCTTTACAAATTTACAAATTCAACAACCAGGCCTACCCATTACCAGATTCAATTCTGTGTCTTGACATTAATATTTTGTTCATGTTTCTGGTGGTGGTCTTTGTAACTCACTACTCTCTGTCTGTTGATCATTGCTCTGATCCACTTGAAGTCTCAGCCTTGTAGACCACTGCCGCAAACTGCAACTCAGGGTCAACAAACTCCCAGAACTGGGGGCATCCCTCCGGGTAACTCATCCGGATGGAGGTCCGGTTCCCCATGTCTTTACTTATGTTCCGTAAAGGACCACTATTTAGCCACTATTTAGCCTGTGGAGCAATGTACACTGTCAACATGAGGGTGACACAGATCCACTCATGTAAAATATTCACTCTTTGGATGAATCAGCAATCACTTACAATTAGAGTATATAACAATTATAACAATTATACACTTCGTACTTAGGAATTTAAGCAAATCGAATTGTATTCGTCACATGCTTTGTAGACAACAGGTGTTGGTCTAACAGTGAAACACTTATTTACTTACTTCCTAACAATGCAGAGAGAAATAAAATAGAGAAATAATAGAAAGTAAAACACGTTGAAAAGACTAAAGTAATAATAGATACACAATGAGAAACGATAACTTGGTTATTTGCAAAGTGTACCAGTACCGAGTCGAGGTAATTGAGGTAGATACAGTGCCTTGCGAAAGTATACGGCCCCCTTGAACTTTGCGACCTTTTGCCACATTTCAGGCTTCAAACATAAAGATATAAAACTGTATTTTTTTGTGAAGAATCAACAACAAGTGGGACACAATCATGAAGTGGAACGACATTTATTGGATATTTCAAACTTTTTTAACAAATCAAAAACTGAAAAATTGGGCGTGCAAAATTATTCAGCCCCTTTACTTTCAGTGCAGCAAACTCTCTCCAGAAGTTCAGTGAGGATCTCTGAATGATCCAATGTTGACCTAAATGACTAATGATGATAAATACAATCCACCTGTGTGTAATCAAGTCTCCGTATAAATGCACCTGCACTGTGATAGTCTCAGAGGTCCGTTAAAAGCACAGAGAGCATCATGAAGAACAAGGAACACACCAGGCAGGTCCGAGATACTGTTGTGAAGAAGTTTAAAGCCGGATTTGGATACAAAAAGATTTCCCAAGCTTTAAACATCCCAAGGAGCACTGTGCAAGCGATAATATTGAAATGGAAGGAGTATCAGACCACTGCAAATCTACCAAGACCTGGCCATCCCTCTAAACTTTCAGCTCATACAAGGAGAAGACTGATCAGAGATGCAGCCAAGAGGCCCATGATCACTCTGGATGAACTGCAGAGATCTACAGCTGAGGTGGGAGACTCTGTCCATAGGACAACAATCAGTCGTATATTGCACAAATCTGGCCTTTATGGAAGAGTGGCAAGAAGAAAGCCATTTCTTAAAGATATCCATAAAAAGTGTTGTTTAAATTTTGCCACAAGCCACCTGGGAGACACACCAAACATGTGGAAGAAGGTGCTCTGGTCAGATGAAACCAAAATTGAACTTTTTGGCAACAATGCAAAACGTTATGTTTGGCGTAAAAGCAACACAGCTCATCACACTGAACACACCATCCCCACTGTCAAACATGGTGGTGGCAGCATCATGGTTTGGGCCTGCTTTTTTTCAGCAGGGACAGGGAAGATGGTTAAAATTGATGGGAAGATGGATGGAGCCAAATACAGGACCATTCTGGAAGAAAACCTGATGGAGTCTGCAAAAGACCTGAGACTGGGACGGAGATTTGTCTTCCAACAAGACAATGATCCAAAACATAAAGCAAAATCTACAATGGAATGGTTCAAAAATAAACATATCCAGGTGTTAGAATGGCCAAGTCAAAGTCCAGACCTGAATCCAATCGAGAATCTGTGGAAAGAACTGAAAACTGCTGTTCACAAATGCTCTCCATCCAACCTCACTGAGCTCGAGCTGTTTTGCAAGGAGGAATGGCAAAAACATTCAGTCTCTCGATGTGCAAAACTGATAGAGACATACCCCAAGTGACTTACAGCTGTAATCGCAGCAAAAGGTGGCGCTACAAAGTATTAACTTAAGGGGGCTGAATAATTTTGCACGCCCAATTTTTCCGTTTTGATTTGTTAAAAAAGTTTGAAATATCCAATAAATGTCGTTCCACTTCATGATTGTGTCCCACTTGTTGTTGATTCTTCACAAAAAAATACAGTTTTATATCTTTATGTTTGAAGCCTGAAATGTGGCAAAAGGTCGCAAAGTTCAAGGTGGCCGAATACTTTCGCAAGGCACTGTATGTACATACCAGCCTTCCTGATTTAACTTTCGTAAACTACTGTATATAACCCTTTCCTGTCGTCTACAATGCAATGCTCCGGAAGGAAGTATTCATACCCCTTGACTTTTTCCACATTTTGTTGTGTTACAGCCTGAATTTAAATGTCAATTTTTTTTTCATCACTGGCCTACACACAACACCCCATAATGTCAAAGTGGAATTATGTTTTTCAAATGTTGTACTAATTCATTAAAAATGAAAAGCTGAAACGTCTATAGTCAATAAGTATTCAACCCTTTTTATAGCAAACCTAAATAGGTTCAGAAGTAAAAATGTGATTAACAAGTCCCATGATAAGTTGTATGGACTCTGTGTGCAATAATAGTGTTTAACATGATTTGTTAATGACTACCTCATCTCTGTACCTCACAATTATCTGTAAGGTCCCTCAGTCGAGCAATGAATTTTAAACACAGATTCAACCAAAGACCAGGGAGGTTTTCCAATGCCTCGCAAAGAAGGGCTCCTATGTGTAGATGGGTAAAAAGAAAAGCAGCCATTGAATACCCCTTTGAGCATGGTGAAGTTATTATTAACAATTTGGATGGTGTATCATTATACCCAGTCACTAGAAAGATACAGGTGTCCTTCCTAACTCAGTTGCCAGAGATGAAGGAAACCGCTCAGGGATTTCACCATGAGGCCATTGGTGACTTTAAAACAGCCACAAAGTTTAATGCCTGTGATAGGAGAAAACTGAGGATGAATCAACAACATTGTAGTTACTCCATAAAATGTCCCTAATTGACAGAGGGAAAGGAAAGAGGTCCGTACAGAATAAAAATAGTCCAAAACATGCATCCTGTTTGCAACAAGGCAGTGAAGTAATACTGTAGTAAATGTGGCAAAGCAATTAACATTTTGTCCAGAATACAAAGTGTTATGTTTGGGGCAAATCCAATACAACACATTACTGAGTACCACTCTCTATATTTTCAAGCATAGCGGTGGCTACATCATGTTATGGGTATGCTTGTAATCGTTAAGGACTGGGAAGTTATTCATGATAAAAAATAAACAGAATGGAGCTAAGCACAGGCAAAATCCTGCTTCAGTTTGCTTTCCACCAGATGAATTCACCTTTCAGCAGGACAATAACCTAAAACACAAGGCCAAATCTACACTGGAGTTGTTTACCAAGAAGACCGTGAATCCTTTTGTGTGGCCAAGGTTAATGTTTTGACTTAAATCTACATGGGAATCTATGGCAAGACCTGAACCAATTTGAAAGAGCTTGAAGTATTTTGAAAATAATAAAAATGGGCAAATGTTGTACAATCCAGGTGTGGAAAGCTGTTAGAGACTTACCCAGAATCAATCAATCAATCAAATGTATTTATAAAGCCCTTCTTACATCAGCTGATCACAAAGTGCTGTACAGAAACCCAGCCTAAAACCCCAAACAGCAAGCAATGCAGGTGAAGAAGCATGGTGGCTAGGAAAAACTCTGTAGAAAGGCCGGAACCTAGGAAGAAACCTAGAGAGGAACCAGGCTATGAGGGGTGGCCAGTCCTCTTCTGGCTGTGCCGGGTGGAGATTATAACAGAACATGGCCAACATGGCCAGAAAGACTCACAGCTGTGATTGCTGCCAAAGGTACTTCTACAAAGTATTGTCTCAGGTGTGTGAATACTTATGTAAAGTAGATACTACTGCATTTAATTTTCAATAAATTAGAAAAAATGTGTAAACACATGTTTTGACTTTGTCATTGTAGATGAGTGAGAATTTTTTTTTTTTTTAATTCAAGTCAATCGGTATGAATACTTTCAGAAGGCATTGTAACTAAAATGCTTTGTCTGAGATGATGTCTGGCCGATAAGATCACTTATTAATATAATAGGAAGAGAACCATACACCTAAAAAAGTCTAAAGTTCAAGGCGATATATTGTTATTTTTAAACAAAACAGGTGGCTAGTTGGCTCACATTAGCTAGCTAACAAGCTTTTTATCACATTATCACTAATTAGCTAAAGTTGGATTCTTAGTAATGCTGGCTTCAAGTGCACATGGGAAATGGGAAACTGGGAAGCGCTAAGTCGAACATGACAGTGTTCAAATGCTTTTGAAGTTGGAACAATTCTTCAACCAATAACATTTTATCTAGCTTGATAAGCTAGGTAACGTTGCTAATAATAAAGTAAACTAACATTGAAAATATGGTCAAACTAGTGTTACAGGTTTTGGTTTTCCATTTACAGTATGTTTTGAGGTTGGCACCGTATAACACACGAGCACGTATGGCACACCAATTGGTTACCATCTCGTTAGTGGGAAGGTGTTTCACCTGTGCTGGCCCAGGTGCTATTTAAGAGTGTCTGAGATGTGGAGGGTCAAAACCTTTATTTGGCTCGCCCTATTTATTTGTCTCTCTCATTCCTTTGTCTGATCTTCCCTGTTTTAGTGTTGCTCAACTTTCTGGTTTGCTTCCTGTCTTTAAGTTTGGTGTGGGTTTTTCTTTTGTTTTTCTCTTCTTGGGGAGATTTAGTGGGAGCACATGGTGGGTGTCATGTTCTAGACCTCACGGTATAATTAACTTGACAATGGAGACTGAAGTACTATTAGTTTTAGCATTATATCCTAAGCATGGTAAGAACTGACATTGTGTACACATCAAACTGCAACACCGCTCATTTACATATCCCCTTGACCTTCAACCTTGAGTGACACTGATTGACTGTTAAACACAACAGAGTTATGGACTATCATTAAAGGTATATAGCTCCATATACTACATCGCTCTCTCAGCTTACAATTAAACAAATTTTTAACAATATTCATGTCAACAACAAAAAAGTATAGTCTTGTTAAAACTGCTGTAGTGCTCTAGTTTCACTTACAATACCAGGCTTTACTTTTGACTCACTCAAACACTGCCTGCTCTGGTATACTGACTGGTGTGAGTCTCTACGAAAGAGGGTACTGGTGCTTTGTCATTTGTCATGTTCCATCAGTGTTCATTTGTGTCGTCTCTTCAGAATCAGTGATTGTGACCTCTTTTTTTTTTGTCCCTGTACCTGGCTGTTCTGTCAGGTCTGAGATGCTTTCTGTTTCTGCGGTAGCGAGCTCCTGCAGGTGTGATATCATAGGATCTCGGTTCATCTCTGATTCTCAACACTGTTGCTGGCTGCCATCCTTTTGCCATCTCCATGCACACTTTTCCCCTCCCGGAACAAAGTGGTGACGTTGTTTTGTCATAGCTTGTCTTCTGCTGCAAAAAAAAGCCATGCTGGACATTTTGGGAGTCACTGGCTGAAGGGCTGCTTTAGGTAGGTTGGAGTGTAGGACAATGAGTAGCTGAGGTGGGGAGTACTGCAGAATATAACAGTGTGCTCGGGAATATAACAGGGGTGTGCTCTGTACCCTTTTCCTGTAGTCCACAATCATCTCCTTTGTCTTGATCATGTTGAGGGAGAGGTTGTTATCCTTGCATCACACGGCCAGGTCTCTGACCTCCTCCCTATAGGCTGTCTCATCGTTGTCAGTGATCAGGCCTACCACTGTTGTGTCATCGGCAAACTTAATGATGGTGTTTGAGTCGTGCCTGGCCGTAGTGAGTGAACAGAGAGTACTGGAGGGGACTGAGCACGCACCGCTGAGGGGCCCCGTGTTGAGGATCAGCGTGGCAGATGTGTTGTTACCTACCATTACCACCTGCAGGTGAGAGCTCTGGAATGCGCTAAGGAGCGTTGAATGCCCTGATGTGCAATGTGGAGCCTTGCACATCTTGTATCTCATCTCTAAAGTCTTTGGTAATGATAATACGTTTGTTTACCATGAGTAGTCAATCTTCCATATAAAGAGTCTCTGATGTCCCAGTAGGGTTGCGCTTTCAGTGGCGCACTTTTCTTCTTGTCTGGCCATCCATCTCTGTGCATCTCAGTCTGCATCT
Organism: Oncorhynchus mykiss; assembly: GCF_057628025.1. Lineage (NCBI taxonomy): Eukaryota > Metazoa > Chordata > Actinopteri > Salmoniformes > Salmonidae > Oncorhynchus > Oncorhynchus mykiss. Next base: position 814,725 of record NC_143035.1, on the reverse strand, counting down.
GTGACTGCTCCCAGATGTTGCGTAACAACGCCCTCCAGTGGATGATGTGCGGAGACTGCGTAAATTACTTTCTCAACACTGAGGTTACACTTTGTGTGGCATTCTGGGGTAGAGCCTTGATTGGCGTGTCTGCTATCAACATGTCTTTAACTGGGGTGTAGATGATGTGAATGTTATATTTCTGTATTTGAAGCAGCATCCTTTGAAGATGAGCATGCACCTTTCCAATAGGCTTGGTGATTATAGTCTCGTAGTTTGTGGTCAGATTGAACTCTGACCGGGACACCATAAACATACTGGTGGAACCTCTTCAGTGCAAACACGATTGCCAGAAGTTATTTTTCTATGTGGCCATAGTTTTGTTCTGCCCCAGACAAAGCTCTGGATGCAAGGGCTATAGGCTGTTGACCTTGCATCAGAGCAGAGTAGGTTAGAGCCTGTAAGTAAGCATTTCACTGTAACCTGTTGTATTCGGTGCACGTGACAAATAAACTTTGATTTGATCCATCTTTGGATGTATCAGCTTGTATTTCAATCTCTTCCTGTGGATTGAAGAATTTCTGCTCTTGAATTTCTAATGTTTCTTTCAGCCATGAACAATAGGAGGGACTTTTGGATCAATGTGGATGTGTTGCTGGCCTGGAAACGCAAACCTTTAAACACAGATTCATAGCGCTTGAGTAGCTCTTCCTTGGAGCATGGCATGTACTGTCACAAATTTTCTGATGAGGTCAAGCTGCACACAGGCCTCTGCCTAGTAGTGGTGTGTCAAATGCATCTGTAACATAGAATTGTGGATGGGCTTGTTTGTGCTGCACTTGCAATGCCTTTGGTTTAATGTTTGTACTCATAGTCTGTGGAGGCACTGTCTGTCTCTTTCACTTTGAATTGCTTGGGCAATTTGTCTGATATTGCTTGTGGAAGCACATAGGCTTCAGCTCCTGTGTCTAACTTAGTTGACCATCTGTCCTCCTATACGCAGGTTGGGTGCCAGCCAGCATCTTTTTTTGCATGCTTGTGTCACTGCACTTATGAACATGTCCACTTCCTTGACATCTGTCCCTGACCTACACACTCCTGCAAAGTTATTCCTCTTGCCACTTTTTTAAAGCTCAACATTGAATGCAGGACTCCTCTTTGGTTTGTATTTTTCCACATTTGCCACACGTTTTTGTCTGCTACTTGCTGGTTAAGCACATGGCCTGCCTTTGTTCTGACTGTGCTCGTGATTACTTAACATGGCATACCTTTTTTTCCCATAGCATACACAAACTGTTCTGTGCTATTGCTAGCTGACAAAGCTTTGGCCTGAGCTGATGTAACTTATTTTGCATGGCAAACATCTATGGCCTTAGCTAGGGTTAAATCTGAAATGGAGGGTAGTTTCTCACTTAGTTCACTGTCTGTGACGCAAAACACAATTTTGTCCCTTAGCATTAGATCCTCAGTGTCTTTGAACTCACAGCTGAGTGCTCTCGGTCTCAGTTCGGTTATAAACTTGTCAATACCTGCCTTTTCATTGAACTTGTGTGCCCAAAACTGATGTCTCTGGAACACAGTATTCCTACGTGGTACACAGTAGTTTTCAAATGCTTTCATCACCTCTGGCCAGTTTCTTGTTTTCCGGGTCGGCATATGTGATCTCCAGCGCGTCTTTCCAGTCAATAACAACAGAGATGGTGGTGTAAATGACTGCATTGCTGCTAATCCCAAGGTCGATAGATAACTATCAAGTATGTTGTTTCACTCACTTTAGCCTGCTAACTAGCTACTCGTCTTATTAGCCTACTGGTGAAGTCAAATCAAAATCAAATCAAATCAAATTTTATTTGTCACATACACATGGTTAGCAGATGTTAATGCGAGTGTGGCGAAATGCTTGTGCTTCTAGTTCCGACAATGCAGTTATAACCAACAAGTAATTTAACTAACAATACCAAAACTACTGTCTTATACACAGTGTAAGGGGATAAAGAATATGTACATAAGGATATATGAATGAGTGATGGTACAGAGCAGCATAGGCAGGATACAGTAGATGGTATCGGGTACAGTATATACATGAGGTGAGTATGTAAACAAAGTGGCATAGTTAAAGTGGCTAGTGATACATGTATTACATAAGGATGCAGTCGATGATATAGAGTACAGTATATACGTATGCATATGAGATTAATAATGTAGGGTAAGTAACATTATATAAGGTAGCATTGTTTAAAGTGGCTAGTGATATATTTACATAATTTCCCATCAATTCCCATTATTAAAGTGGTTGGAGTTGAGTCAGTGTGTTGGCAGCAGCCACTCAATGTTAGTGGTGGCCTTGAGATAGAAGCTGTTTTTCAGTCTCTCGGTCCCAGCTTTGATGCACCTGTACTGACCTCGCCTTCTGGATGATAGTGGGGTGAACAGGCAGTGGCTCGGGTGGTTGATGTCCTTGATGATCTTTATGGCCTTCCTGTAACATCGGGTGGTGTAGGTGTCCTGGAGGGCAGGTAGTTTGCCCCCGGTGATGCGTTGTGCAGACCTCACTACCCTCTGGAGAGCCTTACGGTTGTGGGTGGAGCAGTTGCCGTACCAGGCGGTGATACAGCCTGCCAGGATGCTCTCGATTGTGCATCTATAGAAGTTTGTGAGTGCTTTTGGTGACAAACCTAATTTCTTCAGCCTCCTGAGGTTGAAGAGGCGCTGCTGCGCCTTCTTCACGATGCTGTCTGTGTGAGTGGACCAATTCAGTTTCTGTGATGTGTATGCCGAGGAACTTAAAACTTGCTACCCTCTCCACTACTGTTCCATCGATGTGGATAGGGGGGTGTTCCCTCTGCTGTTTCCTGAAGTCCACAATCATCTCCTTAGTTTTGTTGACGTTGAGTGTGAGGTTATTTTCTTGACGCCACACTCCGAGGGCCCTCACCTCCCCTCTGTAGGCCGTCTCGTCGTTGTTGGTAATCAAGCCTACCACTGTCGTGTCGTCCGCAAACTTGATGATTGAGTTGGAGGCGTGCGTGGCCACGCAGTCGTGGGTGAACAGGGAGTACAGGAGAGGGCTCAGAACGCACCCTTGAGGGACCCCAGTGTTGAGGATCAGCGGGGTGGAGATGTTGTTGCCTACCCTCACCACCTGGGGGCGGCCCGTCAGGAAGTCCAGTACCCAGTTGCACAGGGCGGGGTCGAGACCCAGGGTCTCGAGTTTGATGACGAGCTTGGAGGGTACTATGGTGTTGAATGCCGTGCTGTAGTCGATGAACAGCATTCTCACATAGGTATTCCTCTTGTCCAGATGGGTTAGGGCAGTGTGGTTGAGATTGCATCGTCTGTGGACCTATTTGGGCGGTAAGCAAATTGGAGTGGGTCTAGGGTGTCGGGTAGGGTGGAGGTGATATGGTCCTTGACTAGTCTCTCAAAGCACTTCATGATGACGGAAGTGAGTGCTACGGGGCGGTAGTCGTTTAGCTCAGTTACCTTAGCTTTCTTGGGAACAGGAACAATGGTGGCCCTCTTGAAGCAAGTGGGAACAGCAGGCTGGTATGGGATTGATTGAATATGTCCGTAAACACACTGGCCAGCTGGTCTGCGCATGCTCTGAGGGCGCGGCTGGGGATGCCGTCTGGGCCTGCAGCCTTGCGAGGGTTAACACGTTTAAATGTCTTACTCACCTCGGCTGCAGTGAAGGAGCATGTTTTCATTGCAGGCCGTGTCAGTGGCACTGTATTGTCCTCAAAGCGGGCAAAAAAGTTATTTAGCCTGCCTGGGAGTCTACGTTCTCACTCATACAGCTAGCACTGGGATCTTTTCCTCATTTTTTTGTTTAACCTTGTGCCACTTCTGACACCATGTATTGCTCTAGACCTCACGGTAGAATTAACTTGACACCTGAGACTGAAGTACTATTACTTTTAGCTTGTATCTCTGAAGCCTGATAAGATCTAACACCGTGCACGAAGGGATGCATCAAACTGCAAGACCGCTCATTTACATATTCACTGACCTTCACCCTCGAGTGATTCTGATTGGCTGTTAAGCACAAGGGAGTTATGGACTATCATTAAAAGTGTATGTACAGTGGGTGTCTTTTAGGTCTTTCAGAACTCCTCCTCATTAAACCCCACCTGTTTCATTTTGGCTGTTGTCAGTGACTCTTTTAGTTACCCCTTCCCTTTGAGCAAAATGACTTAGTCTTCTTGCTGGGAAACGTAACGTTAGCTACATTATCCATCTTTATAAGGTTGTAGTTGTCAAACTCATCTTTTGGTTGAAAAGATAAAAGGTCAGTGGTGAAAAGTCACAACTCGGCAGCTCAGGCGCCACTTTTTTTTATGCAGTTTACCAATTGTAATTACGACTTGGAGGGTTATTCAAGTGCAACTTCCCAGTCGGAACTAGGAATTGACTATAACTATGATAGCACGTGAACGCGGCATTAGCTAGCTAATGTAAAGTTTCACCCATCAGTGGACCTTGATAGCCAGCAATAGCCAGTCATCTTGACAGTATCATTAATATGTTTACGTTATCTGCCAATATTTTCCTTTGATGTAGCTAGCCAGCTAATGTTGATATTGTCAAAAGGAGGTCTTATTTCTGACAGAATAACCAGCGTTTCTTAACCACACCACACTGCAGGCTTTGGAATAACCATTGTGCGGCGAGAAGATTCATCATAGCTTACAGTATCCTTAAAAAAAACACCCAGAGAGGATGGACTCTATCAAATGATTAGTTATAATAGAATTTCTGTGCTCTCGTTGGCCCACCAGAGCAGATGTCATATACAATTATAGCTTCTGAGATCAACAGCGGATTCTGGTACCGATACTACACTGAACAAAAATATAAACACAACGTGCAACAATTTCAAAGATTCTACTGAGTTAGTTCATATAAGGAAATCAGTCAATTGAAATAAATTCATTAGGCCCTAAGCTACAGATTTCACATGACTGGGAATACAGATATGCATCTGTTGGTCACAGATACCAACAAAAAAAAGGTAAGGCTGTGGATCAGAAAACCATTCATTATCTGGTGTGACAAACACAATCCAGAGCATCCCAAACACGCTCAATGGGTGACTGGTCTGGTGAGTATGCAGGCCTTGGAAGAACTGGGACATTTTCAGCTTCCAGGAATTGTGTACAGATCCTTGCGACATGGGACTGTGCATTATCATGCAAAACCGAGGTGATGGCGGGAGATGAATGGTACGACAATGGGGCCTCGAACTTGTCAAGGTATCTACGTGCATTCAAATTTCCATTGATAAAATGCAATTGTGTATGTCGTCCGTAGCTTATACCTGCCCATACCATTAATCCACCTACACCATGGGGCAATCTGTTCACAACGTTAACATCAGCAAACCGCTCACCCACATGGTGCCATACGTCTGCCCTCTGCCCAGTATAGTTGGAACTGGGATTCAACTATGAAGGGCACACTTCTCCAGTGTGTCAGTGGTGAACATTATCCCACTGATGTTGGTTACGATGCAGAACTGCAAGACCCTGGTGAAGATGATGAGCACGCAGATGAGCTTTCCTGAGACGTTTCTGACAGTTTGTACAGATTTGATTTGGTTGGACAAACCCAACGTTTTATCAGCTGTCCGGATGGCTGGTCTCAGATGATCCTGCAGGTGATGAAGCCGGATGTGGATGTCCTGTGCTGGCGTGGTTACACGAGGTCTGCTGGGATTCCTGGGAGTGCATTCTGATGAAGATCATCAAAGGTAAGTGAATATTTATAATGCTATTTCTGACTAATGTTGACTACACAATGTGGCTATCTTTTTGGCTGCTTTGTTGTCTGAACACTGTACTCAGATTATTGCATAGTTTGCTTTTAATGTAATTTTTTGGGGGAAATCTGACACAGCGGTTGCATTAAGGAGAAGTATATCTCTAATTCCATGTATAACACTTGTATTTTCATCAACATTTATGATGAGTATTTCTTTGAGTCGATGTGGCCTTCTGCACAATCACCACATGTTTTAGAACTACTGAACGTAACTCGCCAATGTAAAATGAGATTTTTTGATATAAATATGCACTTTATCGAACAAAACATACATATATTGTGTAACATGAAGTCGTATGAGTGTCATCTGATGAAGATCATCAAAGGTAAGCAATTAATTTTATCTCTATTTGTGCTTTTTGTGACTCCTCTCTTTGGCTGGAAAAATTGCTGTTTTTCTGTCAGTTGGTGGTGACCTAACATAATCGTTTGTGGCGCTTTCGCTGTAAACCTTTTTTGAAATCATACACTGTGGCTGGATTAATGTGAATTTTATCTTTAAAATTGTGTAAAATACTTGTATTTTTGAGAAATATAAATTATGAGATTTTTGTTGTTTTGAATTTGGCGCCCTGCACTTTCACCGGCTGTTGGCGAGGTGTTACGGTACCCTCCCACATATCCCAGAGAGGTCTAAGGCACTGCATGTCAGTGCTAGAGGTGTCACTACAGACACCCTGGTTCGAGTCCAGGCTGTATCACAACCGGAGTCCAATAGGGTGGTGCACAATTGACCTAGCGTTGTCCGAATTTGGCCACAGTAGGCCATCATTGTAAATAAAAATTTGTTCTCAAATGACTTGCCTAGTTTAATAAATAAAAAAGATATGACCATCGTTTGATTTCATTTGGCCTATTTAGCATAGCTCTGTTCTGCCCTGCTCCCTTATGGAGCTCAACAGTTACTGTTTCATACTGTTATAACTGAAATCTGTGATTTTGTCAATGCAATATATTATTTTTATAGCAGTGTTTATTATGTTACTTCTTTGTAATATTGTTGTATTGCTTTGTCCTGATTGTATTCTAATTACTATTAATTCCTCTTTATTCTGTACTTTCAGAAACCATACACACAGCAAGAAAACACATTCCTCTGCTTCCTTCTCCTTGTGCCAGACGGGCAGACGTTGCAGTGCCTCCGTGTGCAACTACCTTGAGCAGCAGTTTGAGGGACTTTGCAGGGTAAATGCTGCGCAGTGAGGCATAGGGGATTGTCTGCAGCAGGACGACCCCCAGTGGACGGGCGCCAAGGGGTGTGGTGCTCCTCCAGCAGCTCTCTCATTAGGATTTCTCTGTACTTTTGGTAGGTAATTACTTTACCTATGAGGGAGTGGGGGGGACGAGGGAAGGGAGAGGATGATGAGGGAATGGGTAGGTGATTTGCATGTGAACTGTTCAGTGGTTCTTCCTTTTACCTGAGTTGCCATCATCACACAGTCCTTTGTAGGTGCCCGCTATGACTTCCTTCATGTTGGAAAGAAAGGCTGAACTGTACTGGTTGTAGCCGAACTGACACTCAAAAAATGGCAAAAATGGAGGGTGGTTGATAGCGAAATTACATTTTGAGTTTGTTTTCAAATATATTTTCAAATATATTTTTTGTTTTCAAATTATTTGGGGGGGATAAAATGCATAAAGTTTTGCGCTCTATATCAAAATATTTGATTGCAATTTTTTTTTAATACTTTGAAGCCTCGTTTTTGCTTTCAGAACAATTATTCTTGATTGAAAAATAATAAAGTTTTGCTCTCGACAAAGAGACAAATGTTCACCGTATCCACTGGTCGGCGGCCAAACTTGGAAGAATATTCTCTGATTTTGATCCTACTTGTGTCAGATGTAAGGTGGAACCAGCCACACTGTTGCATATGTTTTGGGGCTGTCATAAACTGTCAGGTTTCTGGGAATTAATATTTAAATGTTTCTCTGATATATATGACACTGTTATAGATCCGTCTCCCCTTACAGCCCTTTTTTGGAGTTCTGCCCATGGGTACCCCACTATCAAGAATCCAGTCGGACACTGTTGCTTATACAAGTCTTTTAGCTAGACGGCTAATACTACAGAACTGGAAGATGGCAGCTCCCCCATCTTATAAATATTGGGTGAGGGATGTGTTGTGCTCTCTGAAACTAGAAAAAATTCAATTCAATTCACGTGGGAACCCCAAACTGTTTGATGAGGCTTGGGCTCCATTACGGTCTTACTTTAAACAGTCCATTCTCTGATGGCATTCCAATTAATACTAAAATAAGTCTGTGACTTAAGGGTCGGAGGAGTTTCTCTCTGTGTTTTTGCTGGGGGGGGCATTAAGGTCCATGTGCTTATTGATTGTGGTCCGCAGATGCCTTGTTCATCTTGCCCAGGCAGAGACTGAAGTGTGAGCTTGTTTTTCCCAGATATTTTTACATTTTGTTCACGCCTACATGAATAATCATTTTATTTTTTTTATTTTAAAGCATTGTAAACTTTATTTTTGGTCCAGTGGATGGTCGTTCTGTGGCCATGACTCTCTGTGTGGTTGCATTTCTCCACCCTTATCCCTTGACTGTTTACAGGAACAATGGTGAGGTGCTTGCCCTGCAAAATGACCTCCAGCAGGCTACAAATGTGCATGTGTCTGCTCAAACGGTCAGAAACAGACTCCCGACGTGGCCCGACGTCCACAGGTGGGGGTTGTGCTTACAGCCCAACACCTTGCAGGACGTTTGGCATTTGCCAGAGAACACCAAGATTGGCGCTGTGCTCTTCACAGATGAAAGCAGGTTCACACTGAGCACGTGACAGACGTGACAGAGTCTGGAGACACTGTGGAGAACGTTCTGCTGCCTGCAAAATCCTCCAGCATGACCGGTTTGGCGGTGGTTCAGTCATGGTGTGGGGTGGCATTTCTTTGGGAGGGCGCACAGCCCGCCATGTGCTCGCCAGAGGTAGCCTGACTGCCATTAGGTACCGAGATGAGATCCTCAGACCCCTTGTGAGACCATATGCTGGTGCGGTTGGCCCTGGGTTCCTCCTAATGCAAGACAATGCTAGACCTCATGTGGCTGGAGTGTGTCAGCAGTTCCTGCAAGAGGAAGGCATTGATGCTATAGACTGGCCCGCCCGTTCCCCACACCTGAATCCAATTGAGCACATCTGGGACATCATGTCTCGCTCCATCCATGTGTTCCACCACAGACTGTCCAGGAGTTGGCGGATGCTTTAGTCCAGGTCTGGGAGGAGATCACTCCTGAGACCATCCGCCACCTCATCAGGAGCATGCCCAGGCATTGTAGGGAGGTCATACAGGCACGTGGAGGCCACACACACCACTGAGCCTCATTTGGACTTGTTTTAAGGACATTACATTAAAGTTGGATCAGCCTGTAGTGTGGTTTTCCACTTTCATTTTGAGTGTGACTCCAAATCCAGACTATCATGGGTTGATAAATTTGATTCCATTGATAATTTTTGTGTGATATAAGAATATTTCATTCATTCAGATCTAGGATGTGTTATTTTAGTGTTCCCTTAAAACCATTTTAGGATAGGTGGTAGCATTTTCACTTTTGGATGAATAACGTAACCAGAGTGAACTGCCTCCTCTGTCCCAGATGCTAATATATGCATACTATTATTTGTATTTGATAGAAAACACTCTGACGTTTCTGAAACTGTTTGAATGACGTCTGTGTATAACAGAACTCATATGGTAGGCGAAAACCTGAGAAAAATCCAACCAGGAAGTGGGACATCTAAGGTTTGTAGTTTTTCAAAGCTTTGCCTACCGAGTACACATTGAGATATGGATGAGGTTGCACTTCCTCGGGCTTTCACTTGATGTCAACTCTCTTTTGAAAGTTGAATGCAGATTATACTATAAAGGAGGGGCTCATGAGACCTGTTTGAGACAGTGGTCTGGCATAGTGCCTTGGTCTCATGACGCGCGCTCCCAACAGAGTTACCTCTCGTTCCAGTGCCTTTTCTGAAGACAAAGGAATTGGAACATTATTGATGTTTTATGTTGACATCCTAACGATTGATTCCATATATCGTTTGACATGTTTCTAAAATATGTTTTGTTTTCTGAAATTTTATATTGAGCATTTCTGTATTTGAATTTGGCGCTCTGCAATCTCACTAGATGTTGGCCAGATTGGACGCTAGCGTCCCGCATACCTAAAGGGGTTTTAACTGTCTGATGGCCTTGAGATAGAAGCTGTTTTTCAGTCTCTCGGTCCCTGCTTTGATGCACCTGTACTGACCTCGCCTTCTGGATGATAGCGGGGTGACCATGCAATGGCTTGGTGTAGTTGTTGTCCTTGATGATCTTTATGGCCTTCCTGTGACATCGGGTGGTCTAGGTGTCCTGGAGGGCAGGTAGTTTGTCCCCGGTGATGCGTTGTGCTGACCTCACTACCGTCTGGTGAGCCTTACGGTTGTGGGCGTAAGGCGCTGCTGCGCCTTCTTCACAATGCTGTCTGTGTGGGAGGACCAATTCAGTTTGTCCGTGATGTGTACGCCGAGGAACTTAAAACTTACTACACTCTCCACTACTGTCCCGTCGATGTGGATAGGGGGGGTGGCCCCTCTGCTGTTTCCTGAAGTCCACGATCATCTCCTTTGTTTTGTTGACGTTGAGTGTGAGGTTATTTTTCCTGCACCACACTCCGAGGGCCCTCACCTCCTCCTCAAGCCTACCACTGTAGTGTTGTCGACAAACTTGATGATTGAGTTGGAGGTGTGCATGGCCACACAGTCGTGGGTGAACAGGCAGTACAGGAGAGGGCTCAGAACGCACCAGTGTTAAGGGGCCCCAGTAATGAGGATCAGCGGGGTGGAGATGTTGTTACCTACCCTTACCACCTGGGGGCGGCCCGTCAGGAAGTCCAGTGCCCAATTGCACAGGGCAGGGTTGAGACCCATGGTCTTGAGCTTGATGACGAGTTTTGAGGGTACTATGGTGTTAAATGCTGAGCTGTAGTCGATGAACAGCATTCTCAAATAGGTATTCCTCTTGTCCAGATGGGTTAGGGCAGTGTGCAGTATGGTTGTGATTGCCTCGTCTGTGGACCTATTGGGGCGATAAGCAAATTGTCTGGGGTGTCAGGTAGCGTGGAGGTGATATGGTCCTTGACTAGTCTCTCAGCACTTCATGATGACGGAAGTGAGTTGGAGGCGTGCATGGCCACACAGTCGTTAGTGAACAGGCAGTACAGGAGAGGGCATTTAGCTCAATTACCTTAGCTTTCTTGGGAACAGGAACAATGATGGCCCTCTTGAAGCAGGTGGGAACAGCAGACTGGGATAAGGATTGATTGAATATGTCCGTAAAGACACCAGCCAGCTGGTCTGCGCATGCTCTCAGGACGCGGCTGGGGATGCCGTCTGGGCCTGCAGCCTTGCGAGGGTTAACAAATTTAAATGTTTTACTCACGTCGGCTACAGTGAAGGAGAGTCCGCAGGTTTTGGTAGCGGGCCATGTCAGTGGCACTGTATTGTCCTCAAAGCGAGCAAAGAAGTTATTTAGTCTGTCTGGGAGCAAGACATCCTGGTTCGCCATGGGGCTGGTTTTATTTTTGTAATCTGTGATTAACTGTAGACACTGCCACATACCTCTTGTGTCTGGTTAAAAGCAGTGGTTCGCGCTTTCAGTTCCACGTGAATGCTGCCATCAATCCACGGTTTCTGGTTTGGGAATGTTGTAATATTTGCTGTGGGTACGACATCGCCGATGCACTTTCTAATGAACTCGCTCACCGAGTCAGCATATTCGTCAATGTTGTTGTTGGACGCAATGCGGAACAAATCCCAATCCACGTGATCGAAGCAGTCTTGAAGCATGGAATCAGATTGGTCGGACCACCGTTGACTTTGTCTTGATGTACTTGGCTGTATGCACTACCCTCTAAAGTGCCTTGCGGTCGCAGTTGCCATACCAGGCAGTGATGCAACCATGCTCTCAATGGTGCAGCTGTAGAACCTTTTGAGGACCTGAGGACCCATGCCAAATCTTTTCAGTCTCCTGAGGGGGAATAGGTTTTTCCGTGTCCTCTTCACTACTGTCTTGGTGTGCTTGGACCATGTTAGTTAGTTTGTTGTTGATGTGGACACCAAGGAACTTGAAGCTCTCAACCTGCTCCACTATAGCCCCGTTGATGAGAATGGGGTAGTGCTTGGTCCTCCTTTTCCTGTAGTCCACAATCATCTCCTTTGTCTTGATAATGTTGAGAGAGCGGTTGTTGTCCTGGCACCACACGGTTATGTCTCAGCCTATAGGGAGGAGGTCAGTCTCGTCATTGTTGGTGATCATACCTACCACTGTTGTGTCATCGGTAAACTTAATGATGGTGTTTTAAGTCATGCCTGGCTGTGCAGTCATGAGTGAACAGGGAGTACTGGTGGGGACTGAGCACGCACCCCTGAGGGGCCCCCGTGTTGAAGATCAGCGTGGCAGATGTGTTGTTACCTACCCTTACCACCTGGGGGTGGCCTGTCAGGAAGTCCAGGATCCAGTTGCAGAGGGAGGTGTTTAGTCCCAGGGTCCTTAGCTTAGTGATGAGCTTTGAGGGCACTATGTTGTTGAACTCTGAGCTGTAGTCAATGAACAGCATTCTCACATAGGTGTTCCTTTTGTCCAGGTGGGAAAGGGCAGGGTGGAGTGCAATAGTGATTGGGGCGTATGCAAATTGGAGAGGGTCTGGGATAATGGTGTTGATGTGAGTCATGACCAGCCTTTCAAAGCAATGCATGGCTGCAGACTGTTCTTGGGCACAGGGACTATCGTGGTCTGCCTAAAACAACATGTTGGCATTACAGACTCAGACAGGGAGAGGTTGAAAATGTCAGTGAAGACACTTGTTGGTCAGTGCATGCCCAGAGTACACATCCTGGTAATCCTTCTGGCCCTGCGGCCTTGTGAATGTTGACCTGTTTATTAAAGGTCTTACTCACATCGGCTGCGGAGAGCGTGAACACAGTCGTCTGGAACAGCTGATGCTCTCATGCATATTTCAGCGCCTTGAAGCGAGCATATTTAGCTCATCTGGTAGGCTCGTGTCACTGGGCAGATCACGGCTGTGCTTATGTTTGTAGTCTGTAATAGTTTGCAAGCCCTGCCACACCCGACGAGCATCGTAGGCAGTGTAGTAAGATTATGTTCTTAGATTTTTATGCAGGCTGAAAAATGTGTTCTAAGAGTGCAGACCTCCTAATGCACTGAGATTAGGAGGGTCAAATCCCACAAATAATTCCTCATTAAAACAACTCATCAAGTGAGTCATGGAAGAAATATTGTGTATGTTTTCCATGGTTCCTCTCCTTGTTCGGGCGGTGCTCAGCGTTCGACGTCACCGGTCTTCTAGCCATCATTGATTCATTTTCCATTGCTTTTGTCTTGTCTTCCCACACACCTGTTTTCAATCCCATTCATTACCTGTTGTGTATTTAACCCTCTGTTTCCCCTCATGTCTTTGTCAGAGATTGTTTTATTGTCAGTGTTGTTTATTTGTTGTGTTGGTGCGCAACGGGTCCTCGTACCCATGTTTGTTCATGTCTGTACTTTTAGTGTTATGGAGCATGTTCCATGTCCGTGGACATTTACTCTCCATTTTGACTCTCCTGCACCTGACTACCCTGCCACCTATACACACGGCGCTGACAGAATCTCTGACCCTAAAAATATGAAGTCCGCAGGAGAGGACACTACGCTCATGGAGGTGGAGGAACGTGTCCGGGAACAAGCGGAGGCGATTGACTGTTTGAGCACTGTAATGGATCACATTGTCCAGAATATGGATTGCTGGGAGAGACCGGGAGTTTCTCCAGCACCACAACCGGAATCTCCCTTGAACGCTTTTTCCCCTCCGGAACTGAAGATCCATTTATCCCTACCCATGGGATACAACGGAGATACTGCCGGCTGCCAGGGTTTCCTCCTTAAGCTGAACTTGTATCTGGCCACGGTCTCCCCAGTACCATCTGACCGTGAGAAGGGTTGCGTCCTCGTCTCATGCCTCACCGGGAAAGCCCTGGAATGGGCCAGCGCTGTGTGTAGAGAGGAGGATACGGCGTTGGACCATTTTGAGGAGTTCACCCGCCATTTCCGGATAGTTTTCGACCATCCACCCGAAGGCAAAGCGCCTCTATCATCTGAGGCAGGAGACGAGGAGTGCACAGGAGTTTGCTTTGGAGTTTAGGACCTTGGCTGCCGGCGCTGGATGGAGCGACAGGGCCCTGATCAACCATTACCATTGTAGTCTATGCGAGGACGTCCGTCAGGAGCTGGCCTGTAGAGACACCACCCTCACCTTCGACCAGCTGGTGGACATGTCCATCAGGCTGGACAACATACTGGCTACTCCTGGACGTCTAGATCGACTTCTGGTTGTTCCATCCTCCCGCACCCTCTCTCCCGAACCTATGGAATTGGGAGGGATGGTGTGCAGGGAGACCGGAGGGTGTTCCCGCTCGAGCACCATTCATGGTCGCAGAGGGCACACTGCTGGTCGGTGCCGGGTTGGTTCCTCTGGGAATAGAGAAGGCAGGCAGGGCACTCTGGCATCACCCCAGGTGAGTAGGCACCATTCTCATCCAGAGCCCTCTGTTGCATTGTTTGTCTCGGTCTCGTTTCCTGATTTTCCCTGCATTCCCAGTATAAGGCGCTAGTAGATTCAGGTGCGGCTGGGAATTTCATTAATAAAAGTTTAGCTCATAGTTTAGGGATCCCTATTGTTTCTGTGGATATGCCTTTCCCTATTCATGCCTTAGATAGATAGTCGACCATTAGGGTCAGGGTTTATCAGGGAGGTAACCGCACCTTTGTGTATGATAACGCAGGAGGGTCACAAGGAGAAGATTAGTCTTTTCCCTATTGATTCTCCTGCGTATTCGGTGGTGCTAGGCCTACCCTGGTTAGCTTGTCATAACCCCACTGTTTCTTGGCCACAGAGGGCTCTCACGGGGTGGTCGCGAGAGTGCTCAGGTAGGTGTTTAGGGGTTTCCGTTGGTGCTACTACGGTGGAAAGTCCAGACCAGGTCTCCACCATGCGCATTCCCCCCGACTATGCCGATTTGACTCAATTACCACCCCATCGTCGGGGGGATTGTGCGATAGATCTCCTGGTAGACGCTGCATATCCCAGGAGTCACGTGTATCCCCTGTCGCAAGCGGAGACGGTGGCTATGGAGACATATGTCTCTGAATCCCTGCATCAGGGGTTCATTCAGCCATCCATTTCACCCGTCTCTTCGAGTTTATTTTTTGTGAAAAAGAATGGCGGTTTACGCCCGTGCATTGATTATCGAGGTCTAAATAAAATCACAGTGAAATACCTCTGATAAATACAGTTATTGAGTTAATGCAAAGGGCACGCTTTTTCACAAAATTGGGTCTCAGGAGTGCGTACAATCTGGTGCGTATTCGGAAGGGTGATGAGTGGAAGACGGCATTTAGCACCACCTCAGGTCATTATGAGTACCTTGTCATGCCATATGGGTTGATGAATGCTCCATCAGTTTTCCAATCATTTGTAGATGAGATCTTCAGGGACCTGCACGGGCAGGGTGTAGTGGTGTATATCGATGATATTATGATATACTCCGCTACACGCGCCGAGCATGTGTCCCTGGTGCGCAGGGTGCTTGGTTGCCTGTTGGAGCATGATCTATATGTCAAGGCTGAGAAATGCTTGTTCTTCCAACAATCCATCTCCTTCCTAGGGCATCGGATTTCCACTTGGAGATGGAGAGCGACCGCATTACAGCCGTGCATAATTGGCCGACTCCAACCACGGTAAAGGAGGTGCAGCGTTTTTTAGGGTTTGCCAATTACCGGAGGTTTGGTCAGGTGGCTGCTCCCATTACCTCACTGCTAAAGGGGGGCCTGGTGCGCTTGCAGTGGTCGGCTGATACGAACAGGGCTTTTGGACACCTGAAGACTCTGTTTACCTCGGTGCCTGTGTTGGCTCATCCGGATCCCTCTTTGCCATTCATAGTGGAGGTGGACGCATCCGAAGCTGGGATAGGAGCAGTGCTCTCTCAGCTTTCGGGTATGCCACTGAAGCTTCGCCCCTGTGCTTTCTTTTCGAAGAAGCTCAGCCCGGCAGATCGAAACTATGATGTGGGGAACCGAGAGCTGTTAGCTGTCGTAGAAGGTGTGGAGGCATTGGCTTGGGGGGGCTAAACACCCTTTACTCATCTGGACTGACCACCGCAATCTGTACATCCGGCAGGCGAAGAGACTGAATCATTGCCAGGCAAGGTGGGCCATGTTTTTCATTAGTTTTGTGTTTACTCTTTCTTACAGACCAGGCTCCCAGAACGTTAAGGCAGTCGCATTGTCTCGGCTGTATGACACAGAGGAGCGGTCCATGGATCCCACTCCCATACTCCCAGCTTCGTGTTTGGTGGTGCCAGTAGTGTGGGAGCTGGACACGGACATTGAGTGGGCGTCACGTGCAGAGCCCTCTCCCCCTGAGTGTCCAGCTGGTCGTCTGTACGTTCCGTCTGCTGTCCGCAACCGATTGATCTATTGGACTCACACGTCACCTTCCTCTGGTCATCCTGGGATAGGTCGGACGATGCGCTGTCTTGATGGGAGGTACTGGTGGCCCACTTTAGCTAAGGACGTAAGGATTTATGTTTCCTCCTGCTCGGTGTGCGCCCAGTGCAAGGCTCCTAGAAACCTGCCCAGAGGTAAGCTACAACCTCTACCCGTTCCCCACCTTCACAGGGTTACACCACGATCCTGGTCGTTGTGGATCGGTTTTCGAAGTCCTGTCATTTCCTCCCTTTGCCCGGTCTCCCTACGGCCTTACAAACTGCAGAGGCCCTGTTTACACACGTTTTTCGGCACTATGGGGTGCCTGAGGATCTAGTGTCTGATCGGGGTCCCCGGTTCACATCAAGGGTCTGGAAGGCGTTCATGGAGCGTCTGGGGATCTCGGTTAGTCTTACCTCAGGTTTTCACCCCGAGAGTAATGGGCAGGTGGAGAGAGTTAAACAGGATGTGGGTAGGTCTCTGCAGTCTTATTGCCAGGATCGGCCGGGGGAGTGGGCGAAGTTCGTGCCCTGGGCAGAGATGGCTCAGAACTCGCTAAGTCACTCCTCCACTAACCTTACCCTAATACACATTGAAAAGGGGTATCAGCCGGTTCTGGCTCCTTGGCATCAGAGCCAGACCGAAGCTCCTGCGGTGGACAATTGGTTTCGGCGCGCTGAGGAAACCTGGGAGGCAGCCCACGTCCACCTTCAGCGCGCCATAACGCGCCAGAAAATTGCTGCAGACCGTCGCTGCAGTGAGGCCCCGGTGTTCGCACCAGGGGACAGGGTCTGGCTCTCGACCTGAAACTTGCCCCTCCGCCTGCTCTGCCGGAAGCTGGGTCCGCGGTTTGTGGGGCCGTTTAAAGTCCTGAGGAGAGTGAACGAGGTATGTTATAGGTTACAACTGCCCACTAAGTACCCCTCGTTCCATGTGTCTCTCCTCAGGCCGGTGGTGGCTGGCCCGCTCCAGGAGGCTGAAGTGCGTGATGTTCCTCCACCTCCTCTAGACATCGAGGGGGTCCCGGTGTACTCTGTTCAATCCATTTTGGATTCGAGACGTCGGGCGAGGGGCCTTCAGTACCTCATGGACTGGGAGGGGTACGGGCCGGAGGAGACATGCTGGGTTCCGGTGGAGGATGTGTTAGATCCTTCCATGTTATCAGAATTCCACCGTCTCCATCCGGATCACCCTGCACCTCGCCCTCCGGGTCGTCCCCGAGGCCGGCGTCAGGGGGGGAGGGGGTACTGTCACGACTTCTACCAAAGTCGTTGCCTCTCCTTGTTCGGGCGGTGCTCAGCGTTCGACGTCACCGGTCTTCTAGCCATCATTGATCATTTTTAATTTTCCATTGCTTTTGTCTTGTCTTCCCACACACCTGTTTTCAATCCCATTCATTACCTGTTGTGTATTTAACCCTCTGTTTACCCTCATGTCTTTGTCAGAGATTGTTTTATTGTCAGTGTTGTTTTTTTGTGTTGGTGCGCGATGGGTCCTCGTACCCATGTTTGTTCATGTCTGTACTTTTAGTGTTATGGAGCATGTTCCGTGGACATTTATTAAAAGACTCCATTTACACTCCATTTTGACTCTCCTGCACCTGACTTCCCTGCCACCTATACACACGGCGCTGACAATGGTATTCACAACCACCACTATGTTAATAAATGAATCTGCCAAGTGCTTTCCAAGCTTCTCCGTGCAGTTCATATTGTCATTGACTATAAATTTGGAGCAAAGAATGCAGTGTCATCAACTTGTGCATTTGGTTGTTGCTGTTTGTGAGACACCAGTTTAAGATTGCATTCTTCAGTGAACTTAAGCATGATACACAGAAGGGACTCTAGTAAGTCCAATTCAGCTCTGCTGGCTTGTGTCTTGTAAATTACCAGTCTTACATTCACTAGAGGGATGCATTGTATGTATTTTCAATAACCGTGCAACACGTCATTAGTACTATTTGCGATCCTAGTACTACAGGCCTGCCTACAGACTTGTACATGAGCTGAGAGCCCATGTGACCAACATGATGGATTCATAAACTACAAGGTATTTTGGATCATTATGAACTGTAATGCAGACTTTGTGCTACATATACAGTTTGCTATAATCTTGTGTGCACAAGTAAACCGGTTGGGTTACGTGTTTAACATACAAATATTTTCCGTTTTCAGATCTGTCGACTATGCTTCCAACACAACACACCTTTTGGATGCCATCGCTCAGTTCAGGAAGCATATTGATTTGGGCAAGAAGAAGATTAGCAGAGCTGGCGTTTGAGCACAATGCTTGGATGTCAAAGCAGTAAGAGGTCAATTCCCACTTCACTTCCATTCTTCCCTGAAGCCATCCTTAATATAACCAATCTTCACCCATTTCCTCACTCCCAGGTTCCAGTCCTTTGGTGACCTGTTTGATGCCCAGGAACACAAGCAGCAAGCAACTCACCTTTGTGCCCATGAGGTTTGGCAATGCATGTGTGACGCAGAAGGCTGTCATTTACAAGACGGTACAATCATTCAAGCTTACACACATGCATCCCCACCCATGACAGTTCTCATCTGTTGAGAGACTGTTTTGTTATCCCAACCCAGAGATCCTGGAGACAGGGCCACTAGAATGAGTATGCCCACCTCTACACCAATTTTTAAAAATACTAGGTACTGAAAGTTAATATTTTTGTGTTTAAACTTGTGTGTACAGATATGATGTTTAGGCGTGAAACCAAGAATGCTGTCTAAGAACAGTTCAGTTTTGAAATATTTTGTATTTGCATGTGTCGATCCCCAGATGCAGGGAAGGAGAAAGGAGGCATCCTGGCACTGCAAGTGAAAGAGAAGGATGTTCCCCACTCGGTTAGCGCATGTTTATTCATTCACTCACTCATTCACCACGGCACAAACATTGTCATGTTCTACAAACCCCGAAGCCTCTCTCAGGGCACAAATGCTACACATTGCTGCACAGGGTAGCGCATGCAAAGTCAATGAGTGTAGACCTACGGTAGGTTAATGGATACCAAGTTCTAAACCTCATGGTAAATACACTGACTTAGTGGAAGAAGCCCTGTGAGGTTCTCAGGTCGTGAGGTCAAGTTTTATGGTGTATGACAATGAATAAAACCACTAAGCACATCCAATTCAACATTTTGATGTAATTTGATGATACTGCAAATACATTAAGAACTGAAAATGACTGGTTTTGACTTGGAATTTTCAGGTTTGCTCCATGAACGCTGAGGTTTGAATATTTATTAATTAAGTGTTAGCATTTTGCCGGGTCTGAAACATATTTTGTTTGGGCCAAAGACATCCCTCTCTAGGGATGTAAGGCAGTATCTGTTTATAGATTATTCACTTTTAGTAAGAATACCATGAGAACTACAGCCGGTACATGATTTCTAAGAACAAAGTTCTCTTCAACTCCTATGACAAAGGAGGAAATTAAGAAATTCTAATAGGATATAGGATTATTAGGCCAAGCAGATACTGATTCTTCTTGGTTTAACTTGGTTTATTATGCCAAAAGCTACTTCAAGAAATATTCTGCTGCTTCCTCAGATTGATACAAATGTCCATATAATTTGTTGATCTATAGCCTATACCTTATCACTGAATTACTTACATGTATGCCTTTATGATAAGATCTCCATTACCTGCTAAACAATTTATGCCTATTTCATGTCCCTATATCAAGCAAATTGTGTGTTTGAGAGTCTGTCTGTGTGACAGTCTGATTTGCTCTTTTCTATATATATATATATATATATATATATATATAATATACACACACACACACACACACAAGTGCTTATCATTGCTTTGCTCAGCAGCGCTGTGGCTCAGTTCAAGAAATACAAGTGTCCTCGCATGAAAAGCCACCGGAGTGAGTTCTACCTGGGCTGGAGGGGCAATTAAAAAAAATATCAAAAATCATCACGTGTGTACATGTGCTCATCAATATCTCTGTCTGTCGCCAGTGGCGCAGATGGGAGAGAAGTACTACCAAGCCAAGGACTACACCAAAGTAAGCCTTACTCAGCAGACACAGTGGGACAAAAGTCAAATGTGTTACTAAGTAAATTAGGGTATAATATCAAATCCCTAGTGTCAGGGGCGCATGCCTGAGACTTAAAGGCAATTACTATGACTAGACAATTCCTTATCGTTCTGAAAGAAAACATATGTGGAATAGAATTTGCACAATCATGGCTGTCAACAATTTATTGAAGTCACAGTTTACTGTGCATTTCAGTAATTAAGCCATAACTCACTTATATTGGCAGTCATATCTGGAATATTATAAATGTAATCAGGTTGAAAATATAAAGTTCTAGGTAAGAGAATAATTGTGCAACTTACCTATCTGTGTTTGGGTCCTGAAAGATTCTTCCTTTCGTTATTAAATACGTTTTCCTTTTCACAACCAAACCTACATTTTTTTTATGTAAATGGATTGTTATTGAAGAGTCCAGACACTTTTTTTGTGATATCACCCCAAAGAGCAAATCACTTCCTCATCCTCGTTGTGCAGTATGGGAGCCCTGAAAATACATTAACAAAGGTTTCAAAAACACCCAAATACATAATTTTAGAAATTGCAAAGCTCTCAGTATAGTGATGCATGTATTTAGATGTTGTATACATTAATTTTGCGACTAGCAATCCCGGATCCGGGAGCGTAATCATAGCCTCAAACTAATTAGCATAACGCAGCGGACATAAATACCCCTAGAAACTTTTCCTATTCATGAAAATCGCAAATGAAATGTATTCAAACACAAGCTTAGCCTTTTGTTAATCACACTGTCATCTCAGATTTTCAAAATATGCGTTACAGCCAACGCTAGACAAGCATTTGTGTAAGTTTATCATGGCATAATGCTATGCTAGGCTCTGCTGGCAGCAGGCAACATTTTCACGAAAATAAGAAAAGCAACCAAATTAAATCATTTACCTTTGAAGAACTTTGGATGCTTTCACTCAGGAGACTCCCAGTTAGATAGCAAATGTTCCTTTTTTCCAAAAATATTATTTTTGTAGGCGAAATAGCTCCCGTTTGTTCATCATGCTTGGCTGAGAAATCGACCGGAACATGCTATCACTACAACGCCAAACTTTTTTCAAAATTAGCTCCATAATATCGATAGAAACACAGCAAACGTTGTTTAGGATCAATCCTCAAGGTGTTTTTAACATATATATTTGATAATATATCCGCCGATGCAATTGGTTTCTCATAAGAAGCGATTGGAAAAATGGCTCCTTTTGTAATTTACGCAAGATTTTCTGCGGGAGTCACCATGTGGCCACTTGCTAAATATGGTCCCTTACTGCTATTCTTCAACGGAAATGCGTAAAAAGACGTCACAATACTGTAGACACCTTGGGGAAGACGTAGAAAAGAAAAGACGTAAGCTCATTCGTTGCTCATTCACATCCATATAAGGAGTCATTGGCATGAGGAGGTTTAAAAAAATGCGTCACTTCCTGATTGGATTTTTATCTGGGTTTCGCCTGTAACATCAGTACTGTTGCACTCACAGACAACATCTTTGCAGTTTTGGAAACGTCAGTGTTTTCTATCCAAAGCTGTCAATTATATGCATAGTCGAGCATCTTTTTGTGACAAAATATCTTATTTAAAACGGGACCGTTTTTTATCCAAAAATTTAAATATCACCCCCTAGTCGCAAGAAGTTAAATTGTGTAATTCTAAACTTTATCCGCCAAGTTATATTCCATTAGCTGTGTAGGGGAAACGGCTTGAGTTGCACAAAATGGAATATAAGATTGCGGATCAAGTTCAGAATAACACAATTTCATGTGTACAACATCTAAAGACCTGCATCACTATACTGAGAGCTTTGCCGTTTCTGAAAGGTGCGTAATTGTATATATTTTTTTGCCTTTGTTCAAGTTTTTTCATGCCCCATACTGCACAACTAGGATGAGGATATGATTTGCTATTTGGGGTAAGTTTATCAAAAACAAGTGACATCTCAAAAAAGGTGTTTGTACCCTTCTATAACAAACTATTTGCGTTAACATTAGTAGATTTGGTTGTAAAGAAATAACTTCTCCGTTAAGTGTGTTAAAATGACTGTCCTGTCTGTGTGCAGACTGCTGGACTATGTGATGTGTGACTACTGTACAGAGTGCTGGTTGAGCCTGCTCACCTCCATCCTCGGCACAGTGCTATGGTGCACCTATCTGATTGCCCACATCAAGAAGTACATCACTTCATGGAGCTGGTCGGAAAAGGTACACTACAGTGTATAGTACAGGGCACTACACTCTCGTACAGGACATTCTTCAACTACACCCAGCTCTCCAAGATGACATTTCCGGTAACACTTTACTTGACCCCGAGTCCGTACGGGAGTTGCAGCGATGGGACAAGACTGTAACTACCAATTGTCAATACATTTGGAGAAAAATGGTTAAAAGTGGTCATAACATGATGTAATATGTCATAACAGCTGACAGAACTTGCCATAACCTGACATAATATTGTCAAAACACTGACATGACCCATATATTTACATCCGTTGTGACATACAGTACTATTGTTACTATTTTCTACATTGTAGAATAATAGATAGTGAAGACATCAAAACTATGAAATAACACATATGGAATCATTCAGTAAGCAAAAAAACGTTAAATAAATCCAAATATACACTGCTCAAAAAAATAAAGGGAACACTAAGATAACACATCCTAGATCTGAATGAATAAAATATCCTTATTAAATACTTTTTTCTTTACATAGTTGAATGTGCTGACAACAAAATCACACAAAAATTATCAATGGAAATCAAATTTATCAACCCATGGAGGTCTGGATTTGGAGTCACACTCAAAATGAAAGTGGAAAACCACACTACAGGCTGATCCAACTTTGATGTAATGTCCTTAAAACACGTAAAAATGAGGCTCAGTGTGTGTGGCCTCCACGTGCCTGTATGACCTCCCTACAACGCCTGGACATGCTCCTGATGAGGTGGCGGATGGTCTCCTGAGGGATCTCCTCCCAGACCTGGACTAAAGCATCCGCCAACTCCTGGACAGTCTGTGGTGCAACGTGGCGTTGGTGGATGGAGCGAGACATGATGTCCCAGATGTGCTCAATTGGATTCAGGTCTGTCATAGCATCAATGCCTTCCTCTTGCAGAAACTGCTGACACACTCCAGCCACATGAGGTCTAGCATTGTCTTGCATTAGGAGGAACCCAGGGCCAACCGCACCAGCATATGGTCTCACAAGGGGTCTGAGGATCTCATCTCGGTACCTAATGGCAGTCAGGCTACCTCTGGCGTTCTCCATGGCGTCTCCAGACTCTGTCAAGTCTGTCACGTGCTCAGTGTGAACCTGCTTTCATCTGTGAAGAGCACAGGGCGCCAGTGGCGAATTTGCCAATCATGGTGTTCTCTGGCAAATGCCAAACGTCCTGCACGGTGTTGGGCTGTAAACACAACCCCCACCTGTGGACGTCGGGCCCTACCACCCTCATGGAGTCTGTTTCTGACCGTTTGAGCAGACATGCACATTGTGGCCTGCTGGAGGTCATTTTGCAGGGCTCTGGCAGTGCTCCTCCTTGCACAAAGGCGGAGGTAGCGGTCCTGCTGCTGGGTTGTTGCCCTCCTACGGCCTCCTCCACGTCTCCTGATGTACTGGCCTGTCTCCTGGTAGCGCCTCCATGCTCTGGACACTACGCCGACAGACACAGCAAACCTTCTTGCCACAGCTCGCATTGATGTTCCATCCTGGATGAGCTGCACTACCTGAGCCACTTGTGTGGGTTGTAGACTCCGTCTCATGCTACCACTAGAGTGAAAGCACCGCCAGCATTCAAAAGTGACCAAAACATCAGCCAGGAAGCATAGGAACTGAGAAGTGGTCTGTGGTCCCCACCTGATTTCACAGAAGTGTGATTGACTTGGAGTTACATTGTGTTGTTCAAGTGTTCCCTTTATTTTCATGAGCAGTGTATTTTATATTTGAGATTCTTCAAAGTAGCCGCACTTTGTCTTGATGACAGCTCTGCAAACTCTTGGCATTCTCTCGACCAGCTTCATGAGGTAGTCACCTGGAAAGCATTTCAATTAACTGGTGTGTCTTACGTTAATTTGTGGAATTTCTTTCCTTCTTAATGATTTTTCCCAATCAGTTGTGTTGTGACAAGGTAGGGTTGGTATACAGAAGATAGCCCTATTTGGTAAAAGACCAAGTCCATATTATGGCAAGAACAGCTCAAATAAGCAAAGAGAAATGACAGTCCATCATTACTTTAAGTCATGAAGGTCAGTCAATCTGAAGCATTTCAAGAACTTTGAAATATTATTCAAGTGCAGTCCCAAGAACCACCATACCTTCAGGGAACATTTTGACATTTCGTGTATGGTTAGTGAGAAAGTCCATATTGGAAATGTACGGTCCCTTACTAGACGTCCGAAAACGTTTGTAAAATTCGCAATCGGCGTCGGGCCGTGCGGTAGGGCCGGACCTACCGGGAAGTCATCAAATGAACTTTGTCGGACATTCGGTTTCCGTTTTATAAAACAAAAACACATTTTGGTCCATTTTTCCGCTATCCCGGAAATTCCCACAAGAGGGCATAAGCAATCAAATGGCAATTGTACTAAACATCACGAATCACGACGGGGCCTTAACTCGAAAACTGAAAATATTTCGAAGCCGAAACTTGGTGAGCGTAGGTTTGGCATAATGGGCAGTTGGCCCCGAACAAGATGGCGTCTAGGCCTCAACGGTTTTTGAGTTATGGCCATTTTTCTGGGATTAAAGGTCCAAAATGGAAATAGAGAAATAATTTTTCCACTTCACGTCAAAGTCAAGGAGCCTCCGGTGTCAATAAAAAAAGAACCAGCCATTTATCTATCGTCAATTAAGAGAAATCGTACAATGACAAATTGGGGATGTTCAAAGGTAGGTGTTTTTTTTCAACAGTTACAGATCCAGTTGCAGGGTGTTCATACGAATCTTTTTAAAGTGTGCTGCGGAGCTCTGTGAGATTTCTGTGATTTTCTAAGATTTTCTGAAATAACACACACATACTAAACCCTCTGTAAATAACTCAGTTCTTAACGTAAAGACTTTAAACTCAGGACTATGTAAAGGCATACCCCAATCAGGATATGAGTTTATTTATAGCTTCCTGTGCCAACCGGAAGTGCCTTAAATGGTGTCATAGTGGCTGTTTCCAAGGGTTAAAAAGGTCAGATCATATGTGTGATTAGGCAACCCCCATAAACTGTAAGTCAGTCATTTCTCCCAACAGATGTCAAAGATAAGCTCTCTCACACACACACACACACACAGCAAGGATGGAGTGACAAAGTGCGGTGCTTAAAGACACAGAGAGCAGGCAATGGCATTACCATAATCCCTAGGCCGTGCCGAGTTCAACGAGATATCCCACTTGACCGTAGCTTGCTCGGTCTAAGCGCAGCGACCATTAGAATAGTAGGCCCAAAATGAAGCATGCCCCACAACGTCATTTGATTTTGGGTGACAGTGAGAGAACCGTTAGGGTGAGAAGCACAATTCAACCACAGGAATGTTCCTAAGGTCCTCCCGATCCGTGCAAGCCTAACCTTGACCGTGTGGCATTAACCCTTAATAGTTAAAAGAAGGTGTTTTACATCAAACAGTTTGCATTGACTTCTCTCCCCATAGGAATACATTGTCTGCACCCCTAATTTCAACCTCAGGCCTATGTGGGTTATGAATGCCTTATGAACCTGTCTTTGATAACAGTCCATCAGGCCACTATGAGGTCTACCTGTGTCGATTCTAAGCTTCCTGGAGCAACCGGAAGTGGTTAAAATCACCCTAAAAGTGTATACCCATACCCTGCCTGCAGTTTGATAGACATAGTGCATTCAACCCTGTGTAAATCAGTCAGTTCTTAATGTAAGGACTTAAAACTCAGGATTCTATAAAAGCATACCCCAATGAGGATATGTGTTGATTTATAGCTTCCTGTGCTATCCGGAAGTGCCATAATTGGTGTCTCAGGGGCTGTTTCGAGGGGTTAAAAAAGTCTGCTCTTTCCAAAACTTCATATGTGTGATTAGGCAACCCCCATGAACTGTAAATCTCAGTAATTTTTCCCATAAAATTTAAAAGGAAAACTAAATCACTCACACACACAGCTTGGAAGGAGGGACTCATTGGGGTGCGTAGAGACATACACTGCCTGCATTAGTTAACCTTGTTGGAACTTTTAAAGAACCGTCAGACCTAGAGTTACGAAACTTTAGAAACCTGTTCTAGACCTCAGGTCGATAGTGCGTGGTGAGTTAGGTGGCTCTAGAAGGTTCTCGGACCGAGAAACAGCCTCGTACATTTGCAATGACTTCAATTCATTTTGACCATTACAAAAATGACGACATTTAGAAAAGTCTCAGAGACGCAAGACTAGGTGCATTGAAACCGGCTCAGCCCAAAGAGACGGGCCCCAATGTTTCTGTCCGATAGCTCATTCAAGGACCCGCAAGCAAGTCATGGAAAAAAGTGGATTTTCTGCACCAATTAGGGTTTTTCTCGGACACCAAATGACCTATCGAGCCGAAACTTGGTATTCGGGGTCGCCTCAGCTAGTCCAACACATAACATAAGAAATGGACCCGCAGCTAGAACGTAACTACGTTTTTTATGGTTTGAACCGAAAGCGTTGTGAATTTTGGGCCAGCTCTGAAGTATGTAATAGTTGGCTACTAAACGAGTTGGAAAAAGTGGGTTTGGTGTCAGTTTTTTATCAGTTTGGTGTCAGAATGATATCTACAGTGCCTTGCGAAAGTATTCGGCCCCCTTGAACTTTGCGACCTTTTGCCACATTTCAGGCTTCAAACATAAAGATATAAAACTGTATTTTTTTGTGAAGAATCAACAACAAGTGGGACACAATCATGAAGTGGAACGACATTTATTGGATATTTCAAACTTTTTTAACAAATCAAAAACTGAAAAATTGGGCGTGCAAAATTATTCAGCCCCCTTAAGTTAATACTTTGTAGCGCCATCTTTTGCTGCGATTACAGCTGTAAGTCGCTTGGGGTATGTCTCTATCAGTTTTGCACATCGAGAGACTGACATTTTTTCCCATTCCTCCTTGCAAAACAGCTCGAGCTCAGTGAGGTTGGATGGAGAGCATTTGTGAACAGCAGTTTTCAGTTCTTTCCACAGATTCTCGATTGGATTCAGGTCTGGACTTTGACTTGGCCATTCTAACACCTGGATATGTTTATTTTTGAACCATTCCATTGTAGATTTTGCTTTATGTTCTGGATCATTGTCTTGTTGGAAGACAAATCTCCGTCCCAGTCTCAGGTCTTTTGCAGACTCCATCAGGTTTTCTTCCAGAATGGTCCTGTATTTGGCTCCATCCATCTTCCCATCAATTTTAACCATCTTCCCTGTCCCTGCTGAAGAAAAGCAGGCCCAAACCATGATGCTGCCACCACCATGTTTGACAGTGGGGATGGTGTGTTCAGTGTGATGAGCTGTGTTGCTTTTACGCCAAACATAACGTTTTGCATTGTTGCCAAAAAGTTCCATTTTGGTTTCATCTGACCAGAGCACCTTCTTCCACATGTTTGGTGTGTCTCCCAGGTGGCTTGTGGCAAAATTTAAACAACACTTTTTATGGATATCTTTAAGAAATGGCTTTCTTCTTGCCACTCTTCCATAAAGGCTAGATTTGTGCAATATACGACTGATTGTCTCCCACCTCAGCTGTTGATGTCTGCAGTTCATCCAGAGTGATCATGGGCCTCTTGGCTGCATCTCTGATCAGTCTTCTCCTTGTATGAGCTGAAAGTTTAGAGGGACGGCCAGGTCTTGGTAGATTTGCAGTGGTCTGATACTCCTTCCATTTCAATATTATCGCTTGCACAGTGCTCCTTGGGATGTTTAAAGCTTGGGAAATCTTTTTGTATCCAAATCCGGCTTTAAACTTCTTCACAACAGTATCTCGGACCTGCCTGGTGTGTTCCTTGTTCTTCATGATGCTCTCTGCGCTTTTAACGGACCTCTGAGACTATCACAGTGCAGGTGCATTTATACGGAGACTTGATTACACACAGGTGGATTGTATTTATCATCATTAGTCATTTAGGTCAACATTGGATCATTCAGAGATCCTCACTGAACTTCTGGAGAGACTTTGCTGCACTGAAAGTAAAGGGGCTGAATAATTTTGCACGCCCAATTTTTTGATTTGTTAAAAAAGTTTGAAATATCCAATAAATGTTGTTCCACTTCATGATTGTGTCCCACTTGTTGTTGATTCTTCACAAAAAAATACAGTTTAATATCTTTATGTTTGAAGCAAAAAGTCGCAAAGTTCAAGGGGGCGAATACTTTCGCAAGGCACTGTAAGTGACTGATGGACTCTTGTCCACTTGACTCTTGTCCATTTGCAATATGTTTAAACAGTGAGGTACCATCACCAAAGTGACATTCTGAAATCTACCCTAACGAGCGATTGAGATGAACCAGAATCACTGCAAAGCCATCCCGAGTTCATCGGGCCAGTCAATTTCACATTTCTGCAGGATTTTTATAGCATGACAAATTCGTGATGGTACCTGCCCATTGAACCATATTGCAAATGCACAGTGACTTTGAAAAAGTAAGAAAACATAAACAAATGGACATAATGAAATCACCATATTTTAATTTTTAGGTTACCAGTTGCACAACAATGCACGTGCATTTGCAATATGATTCTATAGTGAAAAAACATCACCAAATGGACATTCTGAAATCAACCCTAACGAGCAATTGAGATGAACCAGAATCACTGCCCAGCCATCCCGAGTTCATCGGGCCAGTCAATTTCACATTCCTGCAGGATTTTTATAGCATGACAAATTCGTGATGGTACCTGCCCATTGAACCATATTGCAAATGCACAGTGACTTTGAAAAAGTAAGAAAACATAAACAAATGGACATAATGAAATCACCATCTTTTTATTTTTGGGTTACCAGTTGTACAACAATGCACGTGCATTTGCAATATGATTCAATAGTGAAAAAAACATCACCAAATGGACATGATGAAATCAACACAACGAGTGATGGAAATGAACAACTATCACTGCCCGGCCATCCCGAGTTCATCAGTTCAGTCAATTATGGCCCCAAAAAAATTTACTTTTGACTTCCTATGAAATCATATTGCAAATGGACAAATCATATTCCTTATGCATAAAAAAAAATTGTGATAATAAAATACGACTGAAGTATGTTGATACAGTTCTTATATGTGTGTAATTGACACAAAATTCGAAATAATTTTGAAAAACAGTCCAGAAAGCACTTTAAGGGTGTGTGAAGTTTTTTACAAAATTTTGACATTTTTTACTTTTGACTTTTGACTTCCAATGAAATCATATTCCAAATGGAGAAAACATATGCCTTATGCACAAGTAAAAAAAAAAAAAAAAGAATTATGATAATAAAATATGACTAAAGTATGTTGATACAGTTCTTATACCTGTGTAATTGACACAAAAATCGAAAGAATTTTGAAAAACGGTCCAGAAAGCACTTTTTTAAGGATGTGTGATGTTTTTTACAAAATGTTGACATTTTTGACTTTTGACTTTTGACTTTCTATGAAAACATATTGCAAATGGACAAAACATATGCCTTATGCGCATGTAATACATTTTTAAAAAAAATGATATTAAAATTGGACAAAAGTATATTCATACAGTTCTTACACATGTGTAATTGACAAAAAAATCGAAAGAATTTCGAAAAACGGTCCAGAAAGCACTTTGTTAAGGGGTGATAAGTTTTTGACAAAAAAAATAATTTTTTCAAAATTTTGCTTTTGGATATTGACTTGGGTTGCATTTCCAATATGAAAAACCCCGGTGGAGCGCACTGTTGGATTTTGAAGTGTTACAACTGGCACAGAAAAAGAAGACTCAGAGATACTGTACCTCTGCTGCCATATGGCATTTGCCATCAACTTTGCACGAATCAACGCCACATTGCGTGGTATTGGACATCGTGGATATGGTTTGTCCAATGCCAATGTTTTGCCATTCATTTTTGTCCATTTCAGGGGGGTATTCCCTTACAAGTGCTATAATGAAACTGTCTCTCATGAGGACCACCACAGAAAAGGAAGACTCAGAGATACTGTACCTCTGCTGCAGAGGATATGTGCATTAGAGTTACCAGCCACAAATTGCAGCCCAAATAAATGTTTGGCATTTGCCATCAACTTTGCACGAATCAACGCCACATTGCGTGGTATTGGACATCGTGGATATGGTTTGTCCAATGCCAATGTTTTGCCATTCATTTTTGTCCATTTCAGGGGGGTATTCCCTTACAAGTGCTATAATGAAACTGTCTCTCATGAGGACCACCACAGAAAAGGAAGACTCAGAGATACTGTACCTCTGCTGCAGAGGATATGTGCATTAGAGTTACCAGCCACAAATTGCAGCCCAAATAAATGTTTCACGGAGTTCAAGTAAGAGACACATCTCAACATGAACTGTTCAGAGGAGCCTGTGTGAATCAGGCCTTCATGGTCGAATTGCTGCAAAGAAACCACTACTAAAGAACACCAATAAGAAGACACTTGCTTGGGCCAAGACATTAGACAGGTGGAAATCTGTTCTTTGGTCTGTCCTTTGGTTCCAACCGCCGTGTCTTTGTGAGACACAGAGTAGGTGAACAGATGATCTCCGCATATGTGGTTCCCACTGTGAATACTGGAGGAGGTGTGATGATGTGGGGGTGCTTTGCTGGTGACACCGTCTGTGACTTATTTAGAATTCAAGGCACACTTAACCGCATGGCTTCCACAGCATTGTCATGATTCTCCTGACAGTGGATCAAAGGACCCATCAGCTGGGAAAATACGTTAAGATAGCCAGACCCCCTCTCTCTCACAGAAGAAGTGAAGGGGGGTCTGTGCCAGTCTTGACACGTAAATGTTGAGAGAACTTTCTCTTCCTTGCCCTGTAATATTGGAAGACTGAAACTCCTTTGTTAGACTTTTGCCGGCAAAACGTTTTCTCTCCAAGAGAATGAACTTTGAAACAATATTCATAAGATAGGAATATTAAGTGGTCAGGGATCTAAAGGATAATCCTGTCACACTGTTTATTATTTTGTGATGTCATTAAAGATGGTATAACAATGTAACTGTAAGTTAGGAAGGAAACACATCCTACAGTGCCTTGCGAAAGTATTCGGCCCCCTTGAACTTTGCGACCTTTTGCCACATTTCAGGCTTCAAACATAAAGATATAAAACTGTATTTTTTTTGTGAAGAATCAACAAGTGGGACACAATCATGAAGTGGAACGACATTTATTGGATATTTCAAACTTTTTTTTCAAACTGAAAAATTGGGCGTGCAAAATTATTCAGCCCTTTTACTTTCAGTGCAGCAAACTCTCTCCAGAAGTTCAGTGAGGATCTCTGAATGATCCAATGTTGACCTAAATGACTAATGATGATAAATACAATCCACCTGTGTGTAATCAAGTCTCCGTATAAATGCACCTGCACTGTGATAGTCTCAGAGGTCCGTTAAAAGCGCAGAGAGCATCATGAAGAACAAGGAACACACCAGGCAGGTCCGAGATACTGTTGTGAAGAAGTTTAAAGCCGGATTTGGATACAAAAAGATTTCCCAAGCTTTAAACATCCCAAGGAGCACTGTGCAAGCGATAATATTGAAATGGAAGGAGTATCAGACCACTGCAAATCTACCAAGACCTGGCCGTCCCTCTAAACTTTCAGCTCATACAAGGAGAAGACTGATCAGAGATGCAGCCAAGAGGCCCATGATCACTCTGGATGAACTGCAGAGATCTACAGCTGAGATGGGAGACTCTGTCCATAGGACAACAATCAGTCGTATATTGCACAAATCTAGCCTTTATGGAAGAGTGGCAAGAAGAAAGCCATTTCTTAAAGATATCCATAAAAAGTGTTGTTTAAATTTTGCCACAAGCCACCTGGGAGACACACCAAACATGTGGAAGAAGGTGCTCTGGTCAGATGAAACCAAAATTGAACTTTTTGGCAACAATGCAAAACGTTATGTTTGGCGTAAAAGCAACACAGCTGAACACACCATCCCCACTGTCAAACATGGTGGTGGCAG
This sequence comes from Oncorhynchus mykiss, assembly GCF_057628025.1. Taxonomy (NCBI): domain Eukaryota; kingdom Metazoa; phylum Chordata; class Actinopteri; order Salmoniformes; family Salmonidae; genus Oncorhynchus; species Oncorhynchus mykiss. The sequence continues at coordinate 782,227 of NC_143035.1, read as the reverse complement.
CATCATGGTTTGGGACAGGGAAGATTGATGAGAAGATGGATGGAGCCAAATACAGGACCATTCTGGAAGAAAACCTGATGGAGTCTGCAAAAGACCTGAGACTGGGACGGAGATTTGTCTTCCAATCAAGACAATGATCCAAAACATAAAGCAAAATCTACAATGGAATGGTTCAAAAATAAACATATCCAGGTGTTAGAATGGTCAAGTCAAAGTCCAGACCTGAATCCAATCGAGAATCTGTGGAAAGAACTGAAAACTGCTGTTCACAAATGCTCTCCATCCTACCTCACTGAGCTCGAGCTGTTTTGCAACGAGGAATGGGAAAAAATGTCAGTCTCTCGATGTGCAAAACTGATAGAGACATACCCCAAGCGACTTACAGCTGTAATCGCAGCAAAAGGTGGCGCTACAAAGTATTAACTAAAGCCTGTTGAGGATATGGCTGACTTATGCCCCCTTTGGAGGAATTGGGTACCCCTAGTAAACTGAAAAAAAATTCTGTCAAAAATTGCTAATATATGCATATAATAATTATTATTGGATAGAAAACACTCTAAAGCTTCTAAAACCGTTGGAATTATGTCTGTAAGTATAGCAGAACTCACAGGGCAGGCATTCTTCCAAACTAGTTTTTGTGGTCATGAAAGTTGGAGCAACTTTGACGTCATCGCCCCCACCCTTCCCAACCAGTTATGAATCTGGGGAGACTTTCTATGTCTTCCACTAGATGTCCTCATTCTGTAGAGCTTTTAATCGTTCAAATCCCGCGAGAATGGGAGTGAAATTTCACCGCCCTATGGGAGTGAAATTAGTGTGTGCCATGAGAAAATATGTTGTGCGTTGGGGTGCGAATTGGTCCCGGTCATTCCTTTGTTCCAACACTCCTGGGAAGAGCTAACGATGACCGGTTGAATTGAAATTTGTTTTGTGTGTTTAAAACATCATAAAGCTTGCTTCTGCACTTAGTTTGACCTGTTTAGTCGACAAATAATATGTAATTTTGAAGTTTTGATGCGCAACTTTTCCGGACCAGAGGACATTTTGGGTGCATTTCAGCTGATGTTATTAGCAGTAGCTAATACAAAGACGCAAGACTTGAAACCAAACGATGTATTGGGTAAGTATGAACCTTTCCAGAACATTCTGAACGTAGACCATCGAAGGTAAGGGAATATTTATGCTGAAATCTGTGTTTCTGTTGACTCCAACATTACGGAGAAATGTAGCTTATATCTGAGCGCCGTCTCAGAATATTGAATAGTGTGCGATTTCTGTAACGTTAAAAATAAATGTAACAAAGCGATTGCATAAAGAAGCAGTGTATCTTTCTAACTATATGTAGCACATGTATATTTAGTCAAAGTTTATGATGTCTATTTACGTTATCTTGTCGCGCTACCTAGATTTCCTGCAGACATTTTTGAGTATTTTCTGAACATGAATTCAATGTAAATGGACATTTATGGATATAAATGGCATATTATTGAAAAAACATTTTTTTACTGTGTAACATGTCCTATTACTGTCATCTGATGAAGATTTTCAAAAGGTTAGTGAATTATTTATTTTATAATCCTGCGTTTGTTGATTGCATGTTTTCGCTATTCAAATGAGCTGTGTCTGGTGGTGGTTTGACATATATATGTGCTATGTTTTCGCCGTAAAACATTTTAGAAATCTGACTTGCTGGCTAGATGAACAAGGTGTTTATCTTTCATTTGAGCTATTGGACTTGTTAATGTGTGGAGGTTAAATATTTCTAAGAATATTTTTGTGTTCCATGCACCACCGTTCCAGCTGAACGTGGGAGGGTAGGTTCCCAACTGGGAACCAGTATCTCTAACAGGTTTTTAAGGGGGCTGAATAATTTTGCACGCCCAATTTTTCAGTTTTTGATTTGTTAAATTTTTTGGAAATATCCAAGAAATGTCGTTCCACTTCATGATTGTGTCCCACTTGTTGTTGATTCTTCACAAAAAAATAGAGTTAAAGGTAAAATAGAAGTAAAAATAGAGTTACATTTAAATCTTTATGTTTGAAGCCTGAAATGTGGCAAAAGGTCGCAAAGTTCAAGGGGGCCGAATACTTTCGCAAGGCACTGTATCTGTCAAGTTTACATCTAAATGCTGCATAAAATAAATGTGTATTTTTGAAAAGAGAGAAATGTGATTTTAGTTTTCTAATAAGATAATTGTTTTTCATATAATCTAGTCAGTAGCCACGCCTAAGTGAGCTCAGAGTTCATGTCAGCATGACAGAACACGCCCGTTTGACAGAGTGCTTAAAAGGACTTGCTAAGAATTAACATATCAGACCAAAACATGCCGGGTTGCTGCTGGCGTGTAAAGTGGTCGGGAGCTGAACCCTGAATAATCAACCATTGATACCAAAAGATGTGAGACGTTAGTCTACACGTTGAAATGGTGAGAAACTCTGAAATTCCCAACCTCAACACTGGAAGAGAAGATAACCTCACCTATGAGACCAGAAACATTAACTGTCTGCAGTTGTGCACGTGAAAGTGGTCCTAGAACTTTGACTAAAGGTGTGAAGGAGAATCCCCATAACCATTGGTACGTCTGAACTGTTCCAACAAACACTCCACCACTAGAGAAGATCTTCAAAGAAGGACATTATGACCTCTGATGGACAACCAGCGCCTTACTTCGATCCACTACCCATAGACGGATCGATTGGTTTCAACAGCGAGACGACAGAGAAAGATAATAAATATATATTGCATTTCTAATCCGAATGAGCGGTGGTTAGGGTGCTTCTATTCTGGTTACTGTGAGCGTAGTGTCTAAATGTATGCACGATAAGTTGACTCTCCCTCTCTTTATCTTTCAAAACCCCCTTTCCATTGTGTAACAAGCCGTCATATCGTGTCAATCCACAAGGGACTTTTAAATCATGTATGTGTATTCTGTGTTTTTATTTAGTTAGTAAATAAATGATTAAATCAATTTGTATAGTACTAAACATTCAGAAGGGCTAGGGTTCTTGCAGATATCAATGATTTTGCTTTTCTGCTACATACACATACATTTTAAATAACCTTTTACATAAACATTTTACATGCACATTTTGCATACACATGTTACATACATGCTACTTTTATATAAAGCAATCACAATTCAATAATACATTACCAAACATACAGCTGTTCTTCCTTCAAAAGTTGCAGCACACTGCAGCTTACAACTTGTGGGCTGCTGCAGCATTCTATGGCATGTTATATTAAATGTCAGACATGTTTTACATCAATGGAATTTAGTGCTAGTTTGACCACCAGAGGGCATCTTTGAGAAGCATTTGATAGTCTTCCATAATGGTATTACTAGAGAATTTAAAACCTTTTTTGTAATAACATAGTTTATGGGATTGATTTTAAGAAGTTAGGCTTAATTAATTTGATTAATATTATGGTGTTTCTATTCCGAGACGAAAAACCAAACCCTCAGAGTTTCTGTTCGAATGAAACGGAACATATGGCGCTATACAACGTGATGGTCGGGAGTAGGCTACAGCATAATATCTAAGGGGCATAACATTTCCACACTCTAACTGTAGTGTAACCAATACCCAAACGGAAATTCAGTGAAAATAAAAATCTCATTGATTTATCAAGATGAGGCCCCAATGCTTGATAGTGTATTTTTAGCCCAATTGGCCCAAACCCTAATTAATACATTTGGTCACACTCGATAGAGTGTTGGGCTTTGGGCGAGAAGGTTGAGGGTTCGAAACATGCTCCCTATTTGTTACGTTTGAAGTCGTGCACAATTTATTTGTTTATTTTTTGGTTTATATTGTCCATTCATTGTCAGAGACACAGTAGTGCATTGGGACCCAAAAGCATAATCAGTGCTCTAACGCCCCCTTGATCGTTAGGGCAAATCTGGTCTGTGATATTAAGTTATAATTGTAATGTAAAACCTTGGGTTGACATTATAGTAATTTAAAGTTTTCATCAAGCTAGCTTCTATGTCCATGTTTTCTGTTCTCTTAGGTCGCAAGGTCCTTATGCAGGTTGTCATGCTTGGACAGAAACTTGTACAGAAACTTCTGAGACACAGTATTAATGATGGACTCCCGGAGGTTCACTGGTAAGCCACATTTGCCTCGGGATCCAGCCCAGTTGGTATTCTGTGTCCACTATGGGTATCTCTCTTCGGTTACACATCCTTGGAATAGCAGAACATCGTAACGGTCCGGACGGCCCTTGCTATGCCTGGTGAGCAGTTTGTCAAGTTCTGTTGTCAGAAGAGGAATGGAAATGTCAGGGTGACCTGACAAACCCATCACGTATGTTGACTCTGCCTGTCAGAGGTGGAGTTCCAAAGCTCACAGGTGTGTCTAGCATGGATTGTGAATCCATCTCGTTCCTCGCCCTTTTCAATGCATCATTCTCCACATGACTCACAACAAATGCCGCTGACTCTCTGCTAATGACGAGTGACTCTACACCAATACTGCCTGGCACTGGAACAATGCATCAGCTGTCACCCGTATCTCTGCCCTCAGAGAATGTTTCTCTTTCTGATGGTCTGCCTTCAATTACTTGATCTCGGTCTTCAAGGTTTGAATCTCTGTCAAGGCGTAGGTGTAATAGGTGGCAGGGAAGTCAGGCGCAGGAGAGTCAAATGGAGTATAAAATGGAGTCTTTTAATAAAGTCCATGGAGTATGCTCCATAACACTAAATGTACATAAACACACAAACATGGGTACGAAGACCCGACGCGCACCTATACAACAATCACACTACACTGACAATAAAACAATCTCTGACAAAGACATGAGGGGAAACAGAGGGTTAAATACACAACCGGTAATGAATGGGATTGAAAACAGGTGTGTGGGAAGACAAGACAAAACCAATGGAAAATGAAAAAAGGATCAATGATGGCTAGAAGACCGGTGACGTCGAACGCCGAGCACCGCCCAAACAAGGAGAGGCAACGACTTCGGTAGAAGTCGTGACAATCTCATCCATGAGCACCTTCGTCAGATGAGCAGAATGGTACCGGCCTGAGCCCCCATTGATTACAGTGGCCTATGATAGAAACAATATATTTATTAAGAATTAAAAGTGACTCCAACACACAAATGCTGCGCAAACATGTTAAGAATCTAACGAAACTAACCGCTTTCTTGGCAACCATGCGTTTTTTTTCGGTGTGGCCCGTTGTCCAGCCCTTTGTCCACTGATCTCCACGGATGGTTGTCTGCACGGTTGTAAGCTCTGCTAAAACACATTCACGTTTTTAGTACACAATTATTGATTTTATTACACAGTATGCCTACACATTGATGAGCTATATACATTTTTTATATATAAAATGCACTGAAACCAAAATACCTCTTATTTTTGGTGATCCTCTCAGTTCTGGGTCATTTTCAAGTCCTCTGGTTGTTACAGTCCAAACCTGGAAGGAATATCACCATAGAAAGAAGCTGGCTTGATGAAAACAATGTCCATTTTGTCCTCTTTGGTCAGAGTGTGTTTTGTTTTAGATAAATAGCTCATTTTTGTATGGTAATTGAGTTTTGGGCGGGGTGAGGAGTACTGGAAAGATGTGGCTTTCAGGTTACAGTAGGCTATAAGTATACAGGAAATTGCAAGATTATGTAGTACAACATACTGTAGCACCATGACCAGGAACTCTATTCATTTAAGTGAGTTTAGAGTTCCTGGTCATGGTGCTACAGTATGTTGTACTACATAATCTTGTTTTACGCCAAACTTGAAAGCACAGGAAAATGGACAGGTACAGTAGGCGACAGTATTGTAAAGTCGGCCTAATAATGCTAACAATAATGCTTAAATAAATCGACTGCTGGTTTTTACTGTATGCTGCACATGTTTACATTGTATTCAATTTCCAGCGAGACTATTCAAGCCATCAACACTGATGAATGAAGATGATGAGCGATCAGCAAAGGCCATCTGTAATCTGCTGGCATCACGGCACAACATCAACATCGCTCTAATCAGTCAGAAGACAGTTGAAGGAACTTGGATTTATGGAAATGCTCGGAAAGAAATGTTATATACAGTTGAAGTCGGAAGTTTACTACATACACCTTAGCTAAATACATTTACACTCAGTTTTTCACAATTCCTGACATTTACTCCTAGTAAAAACTCCCTGTCTTAGGTCAGTTAGGATCACCACTATAATGTAAGAAAGTGAAATGTGTCACGAACCTCGCCGAAGATGGTGCCTCTTTCTGTTCGGGCGGTGGTCGTCGTCGCCGGCCTATTAGCTGCCATCGATTCCCTTTCTGTTTGTTTTGGTTATTGGGTAATTGGGTACACCTGTTTTGTATTAGGGTTTGTTTGTGGGGTATTTAAGGACACTAGGCCCGCTGGGTATTTGTGCGGGCTTGTTTTTTGTTACTCTGTGTTTGATGGTGTGATTTATTCGAGTCGTTATTCTCCGGACTATTTTTGTCCTGTTGTTTGGACTGGCAACTTATATACGCCCTGTGTGTTGGCGTGACTGTTTAGTTGCGCTGGTGAATAAATTTGACAAACGACCGAACTCTGCTCTCTGCGCCTGATTCCACCCACCACTCCTAGTTGATCGTAACAAAATGTCAGAATAATAGTAATAGAGAGAATGATAATAGAGTGATTTATTTCCGATTTTATTTCTTTCATCACATTCCCAGTGGGTCAGAAGTGTATATATACACTCAATTAGTATTTGGTAACATTGCCTTTAAATTGTTTAACTTGGGTCAAACATTTTGGGTAGCCTTCCACAAGCTGACCGCAATAAGTTGGGTGAATTTTGGCCCATTCCTCCTGACAGAGCTGGTGTAACTGAGTCAGGTTTTTAGGCCTCGTTGCTCGCACATGCTTTTTCAGTTCTGCCCACAGATTTTCTATAGGATTGAGGTGTGATGGCCACTCCAATACCTTGACTTTGTTTGCCACCTTTGGAAGTATGCTTGGGGTCATTGTCCATTTGGAAGACCCATTTGCGACTAAGCTTTAACTTCCTGACTGATGTCTTGAGATGTTGCTTCAATATATCCACATGATTTTTCTTCCTCATGAAGCCATCTATTTTGTGAAGTGCACCAGTCCCCCTTGCAGCAAAGCACCCACACAACATGATGCTGCCACCCCCGTGCTTCAAGGTTGGGATGGTGTTCTTTGGCTTGCAAGCATCCCCCTTTTTCCTCCAAACATAACGATGGTCATTATGGCCAAACAGTTCTATTTTTGTTTCATCAGACCAGAGGACCTTAATCCAAAAAGTATGATCTTTGTCTCCATGTTCAGTTGCAAACCATAGTCTGTCTTTTTTATGGTGATTTTGGAGCAGTGACTTCTTCCTTGCTGAGCAGCCTTTCAGGTTATGTCGATATAGGACTCGTTTTACTGTGGATATAGATACTTTGGTCCTTTGCTGCTGTTCTGGGATTGGTTTGCACTTTTTGCACCACCAAAGCTAAAGTGAGCGAATAGAGTAATCTGAATTAAGGCCAACATAATATTTGTAAAAGCCAAAACATTTATTTATGTTTTTAGAGGGAGAGAATCACTGCGCCAATTGTGCGACGCCCTATGGGACTCCCAATAATTTTCGGATGTGATACATAATAATAATAATAATAATAATAATAATAATAATAATAATAATAATAATAATAATAATAATACTTTTTGTTGTATTATTTGTTTTGTCTTTTCTGGTGGATTAAACTGAAATTGTAACCAACCACGGCCGGTTGTGATACAGCCAACCTAACTAAGAAATACATTTGAGGATAGAATTCCCCCCTACCCTCCTCCTAGGTAAGTCTATTGTCCAGCTACATGCTAATGGCCATAATGACGCTGGACAACGTGCCCATGTGAAACAGTTTTTTTCCGGTAAGCAACCATTTATTTACCTTCATTAGACAACTTTGCTCCGATATTTCTGAAATTCAGTGATATTTTATTCCCATGGTAATTCGTTATGGAGCCATAACTAAATAAACATTGGCATTTTGAAAGAGTATTTGTGTCCATATTTTATTAATGAAAGCATAAAGGTGCCATTATTAGTTACATTGTTTTATATTGAACATGCAGACTGGCACAAAGAACAGCGGGAACGTTTTCCTGGTCAGGGCCATTATTGTTGCAATGCCCCTCTTAAGGATCAGCCCCTTTTTCAATTTTTGACGAAAATTACATACCCAAATCTAGCTGCATGTAGCTTAGGCCCTGAAGCAGGGATATGCATATTCTTGATACCATTTGAAAGGAAACACTTTGAAGTTTGTGAAAATGTGAAAAGATGGCAGGAGTGTATGTGCAACGTTTTAGACTGATCCAAAGAACCATTGCATGTCTGTTCAAAATGATGTATCAAGACTGCCTGAATGTGCCTAATTTGTTTATTTATAACTTTTCAAGTTCAAAACTGTGCACTCTCCTTAAACAATAGCATGGTATTATTTCACTGTAATAGCTACTGTAAATTGGACAGTGCAGTTGGATTAACAAAAATGTAAGCTTTCTGCCAATATCAGAAATGTCTACGTCCTGGGATTTTTTTTTGCTACTTACAGCCTCATGCTAAGCGCATTAGCCTACGTTAGCTAAACCGTCACGTGGGAGACCCACCGATCCTTAATAAGTGTTTTAAGGGTTGCTCTGTGCTACCCCTTAAAATGTCCCCCTTCCTCCTCCTCCCTTCCCCATGGGCTAGGTCTGTCTTCTGTGCACGGCTCTGCGGCCCATCCCGTGACCCCTGCTCTTGTGCCGTGAACCTTGCACGCTTTCAGTGGATACAGCTGGGGAACTGTAAGACAATCCCGTTGTGCGCCACTCGGGAGCCATGACCAATATGACCAATATATATATTGTCCTGCTTATAACAGGGTTAATAATATATATGTGAGAATATGCAAGGGGATTTTATATAACTCTAAATTAATAATAATAATAATAATCACTTTGTTTAAAAAATAATTTTTTGGAAAAGATTTTGTTTTCAAATAACGTAAAATTGAGACATTGTTAGTAATTTGTAAATAAAGCCAGTTTGTAATTTAGAATGATTTATATCTGTTTTTAGACGGAGAGAAACCAAAAACTTACAGTCAACTAATGGGTCTCCCAGTCGAGGGCGGCACATCTTTAGCAACACAGCTTGGACTGCTATGCCGTGTCTTAGACATTCACACCACTCAGGCACTGTACAATGTGACTGGTCGGGAGTGGGCTACAGTACTGCAGTAAGAGCAAAATAATCCTAACAAAATTAATTAATAAAAACCTTAGTGTAATAACAGTTTTTGTAAGTAATACTGAAGTTGTGCACAATGATCAGTTTATATTTAGGTTTATGTCGCCCATTCATTGTCAGTTAGAGACACAGTAGGACCCAAAAGCATAATCAGTGCAAAAGCATAATCAGTGCTCGAACTCCTCCTTGCGCTTGTCTGGAGCAATGAAGTGGTGATACAGGTTATCGTACTAAACCAAAAATGATCTCCACTTTTAGTGGAGCAACCACGATACTTTTGGCTACATATGGCTACATACAGACCATTAGTAGAATTCCCACAAGAGAGTAACGGTTAATATGATTGGATATACATTTTTTGACTAGGTTACCTGTATTTGACATTGTGTTGTTATTTCGCTGAACACTAGATAGTTTATGTCACGTTGACATGTCACGTTGGCGCTGCAACTCTCCACTACTGTAACGGTTGTCTCCTCTGACGAGGAGGAGTAGTAGGAAGGATCGGAGGACCAATGCGCAGCATGGTAAGTGTCCATATTGTTAAATAAGAATAATGAACACTGAACAAAACAATAAATGACAACATGAAATAACAAAACCAAAACAGTTCCGTGTGAAACAAACACTGACAAGGAAAATAATCACCCACAACTCAAAAGTGAAACCAGGCTACCTAAGTGTGGTTCTCAATCCGGGACAACAATTGACAGCTGAACCATACCAGGCCAAACACAGAAATCCCAAATTATAGAAAAAAGGAACATAGACTGCCCACCCCAACTCACGCCATGACCATACTTAAACAAAGACAAAACAAAGGAACTAAGGTCAGAACGTGACAACTACACTCTCCTTATTTGTCTATTTTCAACAGGGTACAAATTGACTGAGTGTCAGAGTTCGACTTGACACACTTGCATTTTTAAGATCATTAACGATATCCTGTCTGGTCGGCTTTGAGGCTGGAGTTTCCACCACTATCTGGATTAAAGTGTAAATGACTGTCTAACAACACGTGTACTAGAAAACTGATCATTTTCTATCAGAATTAGACTAGAATAGACCATACCATTTGAGAACCCATTTGAGACACTGTCTCCAGTCTGTTGCCCTACATGACCTACATGACCTGAGTGTGACTGTGGTTCCAGAGCAGGAGCAGAGCAGGAGATTATGTATAACTTCTACCCTCTGTCAGCATACAAGGGCCTTCCCCTGCTCAACATTGGCCTGCTGCACTTCCCTGCCATGTCTGGACAGCAGCTCCCTGCTTCCTCCCCTAACGCAGCCCTGTCAAGATACGCTTAGCTTAGAACCCAAAGAAATACAATGAGGGGAAATCCGTTCTATTCATTCTAATTTTATGTTAGCACCCACTAGGCTATGCCTAACCACATGGCATACTCTGGAGATCCAGCCCAGTTTTAGCCAAAACACTGTTGACTGACATATTAATTTAATATTAACAATGAATAAAGTGGCAAACTTAACTTAAATTCTGAATTCACCTACAACTTGTTTAGTGTTCGCATTTTACTGTTTGCGTAGATGCTATGAGTAGTGCAAAAGCGAGTATTTGTAACTTTGTAATTATTACGATGACAAAATTAATACTGTAACAATTAACTCATTAGCAATCTTGGGGGACCACGGAAAAAGTCTGAATTAACTCCTAAAGGTATAAAGATCTCTTATCAATCAGTCATTAATTAATTGTTACCTTCTATCAGTCTTATTCTGAATGTCACAAAATCCTTGGATATCTGCACGAATCCTAGCAGAAATTATTTGTTTATTTATTTACTAGCTAACAAAAATAATCACACAGAATTACATAAACTCACAAACAGAATAGCTTACACACTGATTACTGCATAATGCAATGAAAATCCCCTAGTGGACTAAACCCGATATGATGGCTTGGTAGACAATGGAAAGGGGTGGGGACAGATAAAGAGCAGGAAGGACAGAAGGGACCAACTACATACAGTTGATACATATGCTCATGGAAATGCTAATACTTTGCACATGAACGGCTGCTCATTATAAAATAATTGCAATGTTCATATTTACGCTTGAATGTCTCATCGTCTTTCTCTGTTGAAATCGCCCAGTCCATTTTCTGTGGAGAGTAATTCATCAGAAGTGTCTGGTGGTAATTCCCCAGAGATCTGTCTTTCGTAGTTGTAGCTCTGTTATAATTGATACATCAGATGTACCAATGGTCGTTTGATAGGGAAATGTCCTTTTAGAATGGATCTTTCAGAGTACCACCCAGTGGTTCTAGGTTGAGTTTAGACTAAAGTACTTAAACAACTACAGACTGAATGTTCCTGTGTAGTCTTCATCTTCTTCACTCAAGAACATTTTAGAGTTTCTAACCATTTTGCACCTTCCAGGTCCTGCTGGTCTAATTGTAATTTAGCTAGAAGTGGGTTTTATGCACTCTGGGACAAGGGGTCATGTTTGTGCTCACGTGGGTGTGGTCACTGACTGGTTAAGACTTTATATGAAAAACAATTATCTCCTTTAGAAGGCTAACATCACATTTTATATTTTCACAAATAGTTTCATATTTAATCATATAAGTTCCCCAACATTTGGATGTGAACCTGACAACTGGGAAATATACACATTCAGAGATACAGTTATGTTGTCCTTAGTTACATCACAAATTAGTAACACATTTGACAGGATTGTTCTTTAAGTACCCACGGACCCTTCCAACTGCTTGGATTACAGAAATATTGTTTCATTATCCAATCTTGGATGTCACAGTACTACAACATCTCTGTTGTAATGATGGAATTGTTAACTTCCCTTTCATTGTGTGGGATAGAGAGAGGTCCTGCAGGTATCGTCACCCTAAAGGGCAAGTCATGACAGTCCCCCTCTGGTGGTTTCAATCTTCTGATTATCCTGCAAGTTGCAAACCAACATAACAATGACCATGGGATGTCCTGGTTGAGGATCATCATTACGGTCCCCCTCTGGTGGTTGACCCAGGTAGGCTTTCTGAAAGCTGCAAAGCACCACAAGAATGGCCAGGGGATTTCCTGGTTGGTGATCATCATTGTGATCCCCCTCTGGTGGTCGACCTGGGAAGGATTTCTGCAAATGGAGCAGGCCGCCACAAGGATGGGCAGCGGATGTCCGGATTGGGATTGCCGTTCCGGACCCATCGTCTGGTTGTCTAGGCTGGTAGATCTGGGCAGTAACATAGGCAGATGTTATCAATGCGCAAACACTCACAAAATAAATAATTACATTTCTTCCCAAATAAGCGGCATTGTGGCACTAAGTGATGGTTGTATGGGGAACTTGTCTTGTGCTCTATCACTTCCTAAGTGTCAAAGGAAATATAATGAAACAAAAAGGAATAAAAGCATAAACAAAAGATATACAAAATATAGTTATCACACCTTAATCATCTAATTGGCAAAATGACCCTATCATGGCATTGTGTCTAATGTCATTTCTAGGGTGTTCCTAATTTGTGGTGTGTTGCTTAGGGCGCCATCCTAAATTGATAACTACATGATATGTCTACAGCTGTAAGGCACCAGCTTCGAGCAGTCTACAGGGATGACCTATTGACCTATGTGGAGGAACTGGTGAGTACTGTAGCTGTAGAGTCAATGGCCACATTTTCAACTTTACCAAGGCTGGCATTTTGTTCGGACCCTTAAGGGGACCTGTAGTAGTTTTACTACAAGTCAATGTGTCTTACACCCTTGTAGTGGTGATAGGTATGAAGAAGTCTATTTCATAGATATGTTATTCATGACGGAAGTACTCTGTAAGCACTGAACCAGTCGCATGAGGTGTGATCATGTTTCATGACTTCTAATAAATTATATTTATTAGTTGCATGTGTGTTAACCATCAGGAGAGTGTTCTGGAGATTCCCTAACACATGTTTGAATCTTTGTGACTACTAACTCTGTCACTGTTATCAATAGCAATTTGACAACCTTCTTACTGATTGTGGCTGGACTGACTGTGCTGGCATTGGTAATAGTACTCAAAGGGACCAGTTATCCTAACCATTTATTCTGAAATGTTACCGTACTGGAACACATGATTAGAGCATTTTACTAGTTCCATTGCAATTGAAATTACACACGGCAAGGAATTACTATTTTTGCCATTTGCTTTGGAGGTGGATAGTCCACTGGACTTTTTTATGACCAGTGTGGTACACTTCAATAATATCTTAGATATATTATAAAGTTATCCCCGTTGAGGGGCCTGTATTCTTCTTAATGATTAACAACTCATGGTGTATTCATACAGGAACTTAAGGACTTAAGTCCTTCTGCTCACCTGACCTAGAATTCCTTACAATCAAATGCCTGTCGGGCTGTTTCACCACATGGTACAGCAACTGCACTGCCCTCAACACATCACCAGTGGGCAAACTACCTGCCCTCATTGACATCTACAACTCCCGATGTCAAAGTCCAAAAATACAATCAAGGACAACAACCACCTGAGCTACTGCCTGTTCACACCGCTACCATCCAGAAAGCGAGGTCAGTACAGGTGCATCAAAGCTGTAACTTAGAAGCTGTTTTTCAGTCTCTATCTCAAGACCATCAGACTGTTAAACAGCAATCACTAACTCAGAGAGGCTGCTGCTTACATTGAGACACAATCAATGGCCACTTTAATAAATGCATCACTAGTCACTTTAAATGATGGAACTTTAATAATGTTTACATATCTTACATTACTCATAATATGTATATACTGTATTTTATACCATCTATTGCACCTTGCCTGTGCCGCTCAGCCATCGCTCATTCATATATTTACATATTGTACATGTACATATTCTCATTCACCCCTTTAGATTTGTGTGTATTAAGTAGTTGGAAAATTGTTAGATTACTTGTTAGATATTACTGCACTGTCGGAACCAGAAGCACAAGCATTTTGCTTCACTCATATTAACATCTGCTAACCATGTGTATGTGACAAATACAATTTGATTTGATTTTGATAGATACCCCTCGTGGATGACTGTGTTGCAGCTAGCATTAGGAGAAGACAGCGTGGTCAGAGTAAATGGCAGTGTGACCTGTGACCATACGTGGTTGGTTTTCCAATCAATCAGTGGGAGAAAACGATCCATCAAGTCTGCACTGAGTAGCAGGGGTTCAGATTCGAGGCTGGTAACATACGCAGGGTGAACAAGCGATACGTCCTGAAAGTGTAGAATCAGCATGAGTCTCAATGTGAGAGACGAGGTACCATACCTTGAAGCATGGTGTCGCATTGTTACGCTTTTAACTTCTTACGGCTGAAATCCAGCCAGTGAAAGTGCAGGGCGCCAAATTCAAACAACAGAAATCTCATAATAGAAATTCCTCAAACATACAAGTATTATACAACCATTTTAAATCGTTGTTAATCCCACCACAGTGTCTGATTTCAAAAAGGCTTTACGACAAAAGCATACCATGTGATTATGTTAGGTCAGTGCCTAGTCACAGAAAAACACAGCCATTTTTCCAGCTAAAGAGAGGAGTCACAAAAAGCAGAAATAGAGATAAAATCAATCACTAACCTTTGATAATCTTCATCAGATGACACTCATAGGACTTCATGTTACACAATACATGTATGTTTTGTTTGATAAAGTTCATATTTATATGCAAAAATCTCAGTTTACATTGACGCGTTATGTGCAGTAATGTTTTGCTTCCAAAACATCCGGTGATTTTGCAATAATCTGAGTACAGCGCTCACTTACCTTTGATCTTCATCGGAATGCACTCCCAGGAATCCCAGTCCCACGATAAATGTTTGTTTTGTTCGATAAAGTCCCTCATTTATGTCCAAATACCTCCTTTTTGTTTGCGTTTAGTTCACAAATCCAAATTCACGAGGCGCAGGCACTTAGTCCAGACAATGTCAAAAAAGTTATATTACAGTTCGTAGAAACATGTCAAATGATGTATAGAATCAATCTTTAGGATGTTTTTAACATGAATCTTCAATAATGTTTCAACCGGACAAATCCTTTGTCTTTAGGTATGCAATGGAACGCAGCTCGCTCTCACAGCCATGTGCATGACTTGGCTCATGGCGTTCTGCCAGACCTCTTAGTCAAACAGCCCTTATTCGCTCCCCATTCACAGTAGAAGCCTGACTGTTTACATCTAGTGGAAGCCTTAGGAAGTGCAATCGGACCAAATTTACACTGTATCTTGGAAAGGCAAAGACTTACAAACCTCAGATTTCCGACTTCCTGTTTGGATTTTTTCTCAGGTTTTTGCCTGCCATATGAGTTCTGTTGTACTCACAGACATCATTCAAACAGTTTTAGAAACTTCAGAGTGTTTTCTATCCAAATCTACTAATAATATGCATATCTTAGCTTCTGGGCCTGAGTAGCAGGAAGTTTACTCTGGGCATGCTTTTCATCCGAACTTGAAAATGCTGCCCCCTATCCCAAACAGGTTTTAAGTGATCAGATTTCCTCCGCTTGCTTAGAAATCAATATTTCCATCTTCATCACGAGTTCTCAAATCAATAATTTGGTCAGCGACTTCCATGAGTTCTGCTGATTTGTCATCCAACTTAAAGCCATTGTAATAATTTTCTGATTGTATTTGGTTTGCAACATTTGGCCTAGAACAATATTGCTTTGAGTAACGTCTATCAAAACTGCCTGTATGTTATCAAATTGCGTGCTCCTGTTTGTAGATAACTCAACAGATGTATCTAGTTTGGAGTGTACTACAATGTATTTATTTCAGGCTAAATTGAGTTGTTCCTTTAGAAACCTATTTTGTTGAAGTGTTTGTGCTCGTTCACCGTCATAAGTATTTGCAATTACTTTTAATTGTTCAGTTTTCACCACAGTTCCTCGGCTAGCAGAATGTTTTCATTTCCTGCTTTAGTCATTAGATCGTCGGTTCTCTCCACTTGTCCCTTCATATCAGCTATTTCGAGCACATGCTTCTGCTGAAGACTGCGGTACTGGACCGATGCCAATCTCTGATGGCGATAGGGGCGATAGTGGCTAGAGTGGAGAGAAGCTGTACAATGCCTGTGCCCGATGGTTGATTTGGAGGGCGTTATTTACAATGTCTGATGTGTTTCCGCTAATGGCGGAAGTTAGTTTATGGTTTGTATCGCTGCTGAGGTCCTTTTGTGGGGGAGGGTTCACTAATTAGCGGGGGACTGGGAACCACCCCCTCTAACAGCTTGAATTTTATGACATTTTATTATTATTATTATTATTATTACATTTATTTATTGCATTTTATTACATTTTTTTCAAAGTTTGGGTAATGAGTCAGTGGAAGCTTCAAATATGATTTTAATCTATTTAAATATGTTAATGAACCATCAATACAGGATCAGTAATGTGGGAGTTGAACGTGAATGATTTTGCAAAAGCAAATTTCTTTAAA
Source organism: Oncorhynchus mykiss (assembly GCF_057628025.1). Classification (NCBI taxonomy): domain Eukaryota; kingdom Metazoa; phylum Chordata; class Actinopteri; order Salmoniformes; family Salmonidae; genus Oncorhynchus; species Oncorhynchus mykiss. The sequence continues at coordinate 765,536 of NC_143035.1, read as the reverse complement.
TGATTAATCAATGTTAATGATAAATCACACCTGTATAGGCTATTTGGGAATTCAACTTTACACAACCTGAAAGCGTTGCTGTATGTAGGTATGTGGAAAAGTTTAAATTGTCACATTGGTACAAAGAAATCAAATCAAATCAAAGTTTATTAGTCACGTGCGCTGAATACAACAGGTGTAGACCTTACAGTGAAATACTTACTTACAGGCTCTAACCAATAGTGTGAAAAAAGGTGTGTGTGTGTGTGTGTGTGTGTAGGTAAGTAAAGAAATAAAATGACAGTAAAAATACATTTGAAAATAAGAGTAGCAAGGCTATATACAGACACCAGTTAGTCAGGCTTATTGAGGAAGTATGTACATGTAGGTATGGTTAAGGTGACTATGCATATATGATGAACAGAGAGTAGCAGTAGTGTAAAAGAGGGGTTTGGGTGCGGCACACAATGCAAATAGTCAGGGTAATCATTTGGTTACCTGTTCAGGAGTCTTATGGCTTGGGGGTAAAAACTGTTGAGAAGCCTTTTTATCCTAGACTTGGCACTCCGGTACTGCTTGCCATGCAAGATAGAGAGAATAGTCTGACTGGGGTGGCTGGAGTCTTTGACACCGCCTGGTGTAGAGGTCCTGGATGGCAGGCAGCTTTGGATGCTCTCGATGGTGCAGCTGTAGAATCATTTGAGGATCTCAGGACCCATGCCAAATCTTGTTAGTTTTAGGCTTTTTCCTTTAGTCCATAATCATCTCCTTAGTCTTGGTTACGTTGAGGGATAGGTTGTTATTCTGGCACCACCCGGCTAGGTCTCTGACCTCCTCCCTACAGGCTGTCTCGTCATTGTCGGTGATCAGGCCTACCACTGTTGTGTCGTCTGCAAACTTAATGATGGTGTTGGAGTCGTGCCTTGCCATGCAGTCGTGTGTGAACAGGGATTGCAGGAGGGGACTGAGCACGCACCCCTGGAGAGCTCCAGTGTTGAGGATCAGTGTGGAAGATGTGTTGCTACCTACCCTCACGTTTGGACGTTAACCAAATGATCCACATTAAAAATGGTTGGAAGTCAATTTACTACTTAGTTAAAGTGAACGATTCAACGATTTCCAGTCAGTGGAGATTGGCTGGATATCAGTTGTTTTTTTCCCCAACATTTTTTAAGGGGTGTATTAGCTTATTATTGCGGAAAGATTGTTGCTTCCATCAATGTAATTGTCTGCATAATTTCCAATCCCCATATATTTTTGGGGGTAAATATATATCCATATACATTAATGTATGCCTACATATTCACATACAGTGCCTTGCGAAAGTATTCGGCCCACTTGAACTTTGCGACCTTTTGCCACATTTCAGGCTTCAAACATAAAGATATAAAACTGTATTTTTTTGTGAAGAATCAACAACAAGTGGGACACAATCATGAAGTGGAACAACATTTATTGGATATTTCAAACTTTTTTAACAAATCAAAACTGAAAGATTGGGCGTGCAAAATTATTCAGCCCCTTTACTTTCAGTGCAGCAAACTCTCTCCATAAGTTCAGTGAGGATCTCTGAATGATCCAATGTTGACCTAAATGACTAATGATGATAAATACAATCCACCTGTGTGTAATCAAGTCTCCGTATAAATGCACCTGCACTGTGATAGTCTCAGAGGTCCGTTAAAAGCGCAGAGAGCATCATGAAGAACAAGGAACACACCAGGCAGGTCCAAGATACTGTTGTGAAGAAGTTTAAAGCCGGATTTGGATACAAAAAGATTTCCCAAGCTTTAAACATCCCAAGGAGCACTGTGCAAGCGCTAATATTGAAATGGAAGGAGTATCAGACCACTGCAAATCTACCAAGACCTGGCCGTCCCTCTAAACTTTCAGCTCATACAAGGAGAAGACTGATCAGAGATGCAGCCAAGAGGCCCATGATCACTCTGGATGAACTGCAGAGATCTACAGCTGAGGTGGGAGACTCTGTCCATAGGACAACAATCAGTCGTATATTGCACAAATCTGGCCTTTATGGAAGAGTGGCAAGAAGAAAGCCATTTCTTAAAGATATCCATAAAAAGTGTTGTTTAAAGTTTGCCACAAGCCACCTGGGAGACACACCAAACATGTGGAAGAAGGTGCTCTGGTCAGATGAAACCAAAATGTAACTTTTTGGCAACAATGCAAAACGTTATGTTTGGCGTAAAAGCAACACAGCTCATCACCCTGAACACACCATCCCCACTGTCAAACATGGTGGTGGCAGCATCATGGTTTGGGCCTGCTTTTCTTCAGCAGGGACAGGGAAGATGGTTAAAATTGATGGGAAGATGGATGGAGCCAAATACAGGACCATTCTGGAAGAAAACCTGATGGAGTCTGCAAAAGACCTGAGACTGGGACGGAGATTTGTCTTCCAACAAGACAATGATCCAAAACATAAAGCAAAATCTACAATGGAATGGTTCAAAAATAAACATATCCAGGTGTTAGAATGGCCAAGTCAAAGTCCAGACCTGAATCCAATCGAGAATCTGTGGAAAGAACTGAAAACTGCTGTTCACAAATGCTCTCAATCCAACCTCACTGAGCTCGAGCTGTTTTGCAACGAGGAATGGGAAAAAATGTCAGTCTCTCGATGTGCACAACTGATAGAGACATACCCCAAGCGACTTACAGCTGTAATCGCAGCAAAAGGTGGCGCTACAAAGTATTAACTTAAAGGGGCTGAATAATTTTGCACGCCCAATTTTTCCGTTTTTGATTTGTTAAAAAAGTTTGAAATATCCAATAAATGTCGTTCCACTTCATGATTGTGTCCCACTTGTTGTTGATTCTTCACAAAAAAATACAGTTTTATATCTTTATGTTTGAAGCCTGAAATGTGGCAAAAGGTTGCAAAGTTCAAGGGGGCCGAATACTTTCGCAAGGCACTGTATATACATACACATACCTATATAGACACATACTTTTTAAATAATATACCTTTATTATTCCCTGCGAACATTACCACCCTTCCCACAATTAGGGTAAACTAATAATCACTTAGGCTTCTACCTTCAGTTTATAATTCTTATACACATTTTACTGTGCTATTTCACAACATTTCTGAACCTATATCCATTTTACACACCCTGTATGTTTTACATTGGTTATCTAGTTATTAGTCCCCCAGTCTAGTTATTAGCTCCATTCAACCCCTCCCATCTATCTCTCAACATCATCCATTTTGGATTTCTATTTGCCATATATTTTTCAACTGTGCTGTGATGCTTCACAAAAGTACTGAACCTTTCCATTCTCATAGCTTCTACAGATTGTCAATTAAAAATATATATTTTTCTAAAATAATAATTATATTATTGATTGATTGACTATGGCTTTTCAAATCACCCAGTATTGCTATCTGCAGCTATAGTTCTCGGCAAATGTTGCAATTCTTCAGCCATTTCTGGACCTGTGACCAAAAACGATGATCTAATGACTCTGCCTCCTCACAGCAGAATCTGCAGAGCTGGGAAGATTTTATATCCCCTATATACAACATTCTATTAGTGGCAAGAATTTTGGATAGTAATTTAAATTGAAAAATTAAAAGTTTTTAATCCGTCGTCGTTTTGGGTATCAATTCATAAACCATGTGCCATGGAATGGGTACATCAAAAATCTCTTCCCAACTATTTTGCAATTTATATGGCACAGCTGTCAGTTTTTTGGTCCTTAAATGAAATTGAAATATGTTTTCAGTTATCACACTTTTTTTTAACCATTTATGCTCTTTAATACAGTGACGACATACAAGTTCCTTACTTTTTTCTCATTCTTACATGCCTCTTCCACTTTTGTGGTAATGCTGCAATTACTTGGTTGTAATTTTGGGTAGAGCAGACATTTCCATATGTCTGTGTTAGCTGTGTTAGCTACACAACTCCACCAGTCCTATTTATGATATAATTTACTAAAAGTATACCTTTTTTATTTTTTTATCTCTTCGAAAAATGTTTTTTTTTAATCAATTAGTATATTTGAGTTTAACCACAATATTTGTTGTATTATTTGTTTGTTTTTTCAGGTGGATTAAACTGAAATTGCAACCAACTTTCTAAGGCTTGATTAAAGAAATAATGATATTTTGGAGATTATTTCCTTTTCAAACAACCCGAAAGTGAGCAGGTGTAATCTGAATAAAGGGAAAAAGGCCATTCTTGAACATAGGATGAGACATTGCTACCAATTTACTAGTGAACCAGTTTGGATATAAGTATATATTTTGTTTGACTGATGCCTTTAGTGAGAGATCTAATGCTTTAATATTTAATAATTGCTGCCCTCGTTATATAAATAGGCCCTTTTAATTTTGCCTGGCTTGCCGTTCCAAATAAAATTGCATATTTTTTGTTCATATAATTTAAAAAGCAGCTCACTAGAAGTAGGCAAAACCATAAGCAAATAGGTCAACGATGATGTAACTAAGGAGTTAATCAGGGTGATTTTTCCACAAATAGACATATATTGTCCTTTCCATGGTAGCAAAATCTTATTTATTTTTGCTAACTTTCTATAAAAATATATTGGAGTGAGATCATTTCTTTCTTTTGGGATTTGTATACCGAGTATGTCCACATCTCCGTCAGACCATTTAATTGGTAAACTACACAGTAATGTAAAATGAGATTTTTTTTGTGATCCAATATGTAATTTATCATAATTTGGTTTTAGTCCAGAGAGGATTGCAAAAGTATCTAGAGCCTCGATGAGGAAAAGTTTAAATTGTCACATTGGTACAAAGAAATCAGTTTGGACCTTAACCAAATTATCCACATTAAAAAGGTTTGGAAGTCAATTTACTATTTAGTTAAAGGGAACGATACAACAATTTCCAATCAGTGGAGATTGGCTGGATATCTGGAGATTAACCACTTTTTACAAATGTGAGACAACGGTGGACTTCAATGGATTAAAAAACAAATATATATATTCTCTAACCACCACTTTAAATTGTCTCATTAGTAGAAACCAATCCATTTGGATATTATTCAAAAGATCCTCCTGAAAAATGTAAGTCTGGCAATTTGACCTCTTAGTTCAATTGAACGAGACAATGATATCCAATCAGGTTGAAATTGGCTGGATATCAGAAGAGTAACGACTTGTTATAAATGTGATACAACGTTGAGTCTCAACTAAATATTTATTTAAAAATTCAATAATTTACCATTAGGGGTCACTTATCCCCGTGGAGGCGTGACTTCCGTCAATGCTAGAGGGGTACAGAGACAGAGAGACAGAGACGCTCTTTCTGTCTCTGTTTCTGTCTGTCTCTGTCTGTCTCTGTCTCTCAGTTTTTGTCTATCTCTGTCTGTCTCTCTGTCTGACTCTCTGTCTGACTCTCTGTCTCTGTCTTTCTGTCTCTGTCTGTCTCTCTGTCTGTCTGTCTGTCTCTGTCTATCTGTCTCTGTCAGTTTTTGTCTGTCTTTGTCTGTCTTTGTCTGTCTCTCTGTCTGTCTCTCTGTCTGTCTCTCTGTCTGACTCTCTGTCTGACTCTCTGTCTGACTCTCTGTCTGACTCTCTGTCTGACTCTCTGTCTGTCTCGGTCTGTCTGTCTCGGTCTGTCTGTCTCGGTCTGTCTGTCTCGGTCTGTCTGTCTCGGTCTGTCTGTCTCAGTCTCTGCATGTCTCTGTCTCTGTCTGTTTCTGAGTTTGTCTCTGTCAGTCTCTCTGTCTCTGTCTGTCTCTCTGTCTCTCTGTCTCTCTCTGTCTCTCTCTCTATCTGTCTATGTCGCTGTCTGTCTCTCTGTCTGCCTCTCTGTTTCTGTCTTTCTGTCTCTGTCTGTCTCTGTCTATCTGTCTCTGTCTTTCTGTCTCTGTCTGTATATGTGTGTCTGTCTCAGTCTCTGTCTGTCTCTGTCTCTGCCTGTCTCTGTCTGCCTCTGAGTTTGTCTCTCTGTCTCTGTCTGTCTGTCTGTCTGTCTGTCTGTCTGTCTGTCTGTCTGTCTGTCTGTCTGTCTGTCTGTCTGTCTGTCTGTCTATCTATCTGTCAGTCTCTGTATCTCTGTCTGTCTCTGTCTGTCTCTGTCTGTCTCTGTCTGTCTCTGTCTGTCTCTGTCTGTCTCTCTCTCTGTCTCTGTTTGTCTCTGTCTGTCTATGTCTCTCTGTCTATCTGTGTCTGTCTGTCTCTGTCTCTGTCTGTCTCTGAGTTTGTCTCTCTCTGTCTGTGTCTGTCTCTCTGTCTGTCTCTCTGTCAGTGTCTCTGTCTGTCTCTCTGTCAGTGTCTCTGTCTATCTCTCTCTCTTTCTGTCTCTCTCTGTCTCTGTATCTCTGTCTGTCTCTCTGTCTCTCTCTGTCTCTCTGTCAGTCTCTGTCTGTCTTTCTGTCTCTCTCTGTCTCTCTGTCTGTCTCTGTCAGTCTCTGTCTGTCTCTGTCTGTCTCTGTCTGTCTCTGTCTGTCTCTGTCAGTCTCTGTCTGTCTCTGTCTGTCTCTGTCTGTCTCTGTCTGTCTGTCTCTCTGTCAGTCTCTCTGTCTCTGTCTGTCTCTCTTTCTGTCTCTCTCTGTCTGTCTCTGTCTCTCTGTCTGTCTGTCTTTCTGTCTCTCTCTGTCTGTGTCTGTCTCTGTATATCTGTCTCTGTCTGTCAGTTTGTCTGTCTCTGTCTGTCTCTTTGTCTGACTCTCTGTCTCTGTCTGACTCTCTGTCTCTGTCTGACTCTGTCTGTCTCTGTCTGTCTCTCTGGCAGTCTCTCTCTGTCTGTCTCTGTCTGTCTCTGTCTATCTGTCTCTGTCTCTGTCTGTCAGTTTTTGTCTATGTTGCTGTCTGTCTCTCTGTCTCCGTCTGTCTGTCTCTGTCTCGGCCTGTCTCTGTCTGTCTCTGAGTCTGTCTGTCTGTCTGTCTGTCTGTCTGTCTGTCTGTCTCTGTCTGTCTCTGAGTTTGTCTCTCTGTCTCTCTCTGTCTCTCTCTGTCTGTCTGTCTGTCTGTCTGTCTGTCTGTCTGTCTGTCTGTCTGTCTGTCTGTCTGTCTGTTTGTCTCTCTGTCTGTCTGTCTGTCTGTTTGTTTCTGTCTGTTTGTTTCTGTCTGTTTGTCTCTGTCTGTTTGTGTCTGTCTGTCTGTCTGTCTCTGTCTGTAGAGCTGCTCGTTCTGCCTCAGCTTTTAGGCGTGCAGAGGACACTGGAAGCAGTCTTAGAATACTTTGTTTTACTTGATGTTTTTGACACATTGAAAATGCTGTCTTGTGGTTCAATGAGCGTTTTGTGGCTCGATTTCAGCTTTCTTCCATATTTCCACCTCTTTCAGGAAATGTTCATAAGTTCTCATTCTTAGTTGATAATAGTTAATGCTCTCCTGTTCGTGTTCCTCCTCTGTGACCAGCTCTAGCACAGAATCATGAGCATTCTCAAAGTCATTGAGAACAGCATGAAATGCTTCAAGACTCTCATCCACAGTTTCAATGTTTCCTCCATCAACAAGAAGGGCTTTTATTTCATTCATTTTGCGTGTACACACTCTCGCCAAACTTTTTTCCAAATTAGCTCCATAATATCGACAGAAACATGGCAAACGTTGTTTAGAATCAATCCTCAAGGTGTTTTTCACATATCTATTTGCCTCTACGGGCTGCATAGAGTGAATTTAGATGCTCCTCTGCCCTCTCCAGTGGAGTCTTATTTGGGATCTCATCCTCCATCATTCACTTTTAGTTCACTCAATTTACAATGACACAGTAGTTGGTTTTTGATTGTTAAACGTATTGCCCCTTTAGACCTCCTTTAATGCTTTAAAACACAGTCCTCCATTTCAGCATATTGACCCATTTTGAATTGCACATGTGCAAGTTCGGCATTTTAGATGCGTTTTAAACATTTCATCCCATTATAAGTTGTCCCTTTAACCTCTAGCGTTGAGCAATCCCGCATCCGGGAGCGTAATCTTAGCCTCAAGCTCATTACCATAATGCAACGTTTCCTATTCATGAAAATCGCAAATGAAATGAAATAAATATATTCAAACACAAGCTTAGCCTTTTGTTAACAACACTGTCATCTCAGATTTTCAAAATATGCTTTTCAACCAAAGCTACACAAGCATTTGTGTAAGAGTATTGATAGCCTAGCATAGCATTAAGCCTAGCATTCAGCAGGCAACATTTTCACAAAAACAAGAAAAGCATTCAAATAAAATAATTTACCTTTGAAGAACTTCGGATGTTTTCAATGACGAGACTCTTAGTTAGATAGCAAATGTTCATTTTTTCCAAAAATATTATTTGTGTAGACGAAATAGCTCCGTTTTGTTCATCACGTTTGGCTAAGAAAAAGACCGGAAAATGCAGTCACTTACAACGCCAAACTTTTTTCCAAATTAGCTCCATAATATCGACAGAAACATGGCAAACGTTGTTTAGAATCAATCCTCAAGGTGTTTTTCACATATCTATTTGATAATCTATCAGTGGTGGCAGTTGGCTTCTCATCAGAAGCAAACGGAAAAATACTGCAGCTGGAGATTACGCAATAATTGCGACGGAGGACACCAAGCGACCACCTGGTAGATGTAGTCTCTTATGGTTAATCTTCCAATGATATGCCTACAAATACGTCACAATGCTGCAGACACCTTGGGGAAAACGTGGAAAACGTAAGCTGACTCCTAGCTCCTTCACAGCCATATAAGGAGTCATTGGCATGAGGCGGTTTCAAAAAATGCGGCACTTCCTGATTGGATTTTTATCTGGGTTTTTTCTGTAACATCAGTTCTGTGGCACTCACAGACAATATCTTTGCAGTTTTGGAAACGTCAGAGTATTTTCTTTCCAAAGCTGTTAATTATATGCATAGTCGAGCATCTTTTCGTGACAAAATATCTTGTTTAAAACGGGAACGTTTTTCATCCAAAAATTTAAATAGCGCCCCCTATGTCCAAGAAGTTAATGAAGTTTAAACACGCAGTATCTTTAGATCCTTAGATTGCATTGCATTTCCACGTTAGGCCAAATATTAGACATAAGATTAGGCTACATTGTGCGTAGGATCTCAGTGTTTCCCAAACTTAAACTTCTTAATTGTTTTCACAACGCTGTGTTTTGAATTCCATTCCCAAGTTGATCAAATTAAAAGCACATTTGAGCTTCCATAATATGCATGATCAAACGATCGCATTGAACAGGGCAGCTCATTCATGCGCAGTGGTTACTCACGGCTGGCGAATTCTAGGAGTTCAAATCCTTCCAAGCGAGCTGTCCTTATGATCAGAATGCAATTACAAATAGAACAATATCCAGCATGTGTCCGAACCGGATATTTCCTTCCGATAGTAATCCTTCACAGAGTTTTTTGACTTGATTGTAGTGGCTTCCTTTCGTCTTTACCATAGCCACTGCCCAAACCTGAAGCGGGGTTTTTTGGTACGCATAGAGTCCACACTCAAGGTTTCCAAACGGCCAAACATTCAATGACATCCAGGGACATAGTCCAACAAAAATGTTTATTCTTCTTATATCTAACAAATAAATGATTCTCTAATCAACTGAAAGCATAGAATACTTGATATGGAAAATACATATTATGACCTGTTTGCATGGTCAAAAAACTATACCGCTCCCACATTTAGCAAGGACTCCCTCCCCCGAAGGCCCAACTTCCTGCCTTTATCCTAACACACTTACCACAATACAATGAATAGGCAAGAGGAAGGGGCCAAAAACTGAGTTACACTGACAACAAATGAATATATCTCAATCAGGTAAATATAAATCATAAAGGTACGTACCTAATATTTCATCATGTACATTAATACAGTGCCTTGCGAAAGTATTCGGCCCCCTCCCTGCTGAAGAAAAGCAGGCCCAAACCATGATGCTGCCACCACCATGTTTGACAGTGGGGATGGTGTGTTCAGCTGTGTTGCTTTTACGCCAAACATAACGTTTTGCATTGTTGCCAAAAAGTTACATTTTGGTTTCATCTGACCAGAGCACCTTCTTCCACATGTTTGGTGTGTCTCCCAGGTGGCTTGTGGCAAAATTTAAACAACACTTTTTATGGATATCTTTAAGAAATGGCTTTCTTCTTGCCACTCTTCCATAAAGGCCAGATTTGTGCAATATACGACTGATTGTTGTCCTATGGACAGAGTCTCCCACCTCAGCTGTAGATCTCTGCAGTTCATCCAGAGTGATCATGGGCCTCTTGGCTGCATCTCTGATCAGTCTTCTCCTTGTATGAGCTGAAAGTTTAGAGGGACGGCCAGATCTTGGTAGATTTGCAGTGGTCTGATACTCCTTCCATTTCAATATTATCGCTTGCACAGTGCTCCTTGGGATGTTTAAAGCTTGGGAAATCTTTTTGTATCCAAATCCGGCTTTAAACTTCTTCACAACAGTATCTCGGACCTGCCTGGTGTGTTCCTTCTTCTTCATGATGCTCTCTGCGCTTTTAACGGACCTCTGAGACTATCACAGTGCAGGTACATTTATACGGAGACTTAATTACACACAGGTGGATTGTATTTATCATCATTAGTCATTTAGGTCAACATTGGATCATTCAGAGATCCTCACTGAACTTCTGGAGAGAGTTTGCTGCACTGAAAGTAAAGGGGCTGAATAATTTTGCACGCCCAATTTTTCAGTTTTTGATTTGTTAAAAAAGTTTGAAATATCCAATAAATGTCGTTCCACTTCATGATTGTGTCCCACTTGTTGTTGATTCTTCACAAAAAAATACAGTTTTATATCTTTATGTTTGAAGCCTGAAATGTGGCAAAAGGTCGCAAAGTTCAAGGGGGCCGAATACTTTCGCAAGGCACTGTATTTAATATATTTACACAAATATACATGGAGCTCGGTATGTTCAGTCTTTTATACAAATATGTCCAAATCGGCTCTAACACTCTCTGTCTCTTATTGTCTAGCTCTCTCTGTCTCTGTCTGTCTCGCTCTCTGTCTCTATTTTTCTCTGTCTCTGTCTCTATTTCTCTCTTTCTGTCTATGTGTATGTACGTCTCTTAATGTCTGTCTCATTCTGTCTCTGTCTGTCTCTTTGTCTCTGTCTGTCTGTCTCTGTCTGTCTGTCTGTCTCTGTCTGTCTGTCTGTCTGTCTATTTCTGTGTGTGTCTAATTATCTGTCTCAGTCTCTGTCTGTCTCTATGTCTCTGTCTCTATTTCTCTCTTTCTGTCTGAGTCTGTACGTCTCTTAATGTCTCTGTCTCATTCTGTCTCTGTCTGTCTCTTTCTGACTGTCTCTTTCTGTCTCTGTCTCTGTCTGTCTCTTTCTCTGTCTGTCTAATTCTGTCTTTCTCTGTCTCAATTTATGTCTCTGTCTGTCTCTTTTTCTCTCTGTCTCTGTCTGTCTCTGTCTCTCTCTGTTTCTGTCTCTCTCTGTCTCTGTCTCTGTCTGTCTCTGTCTGTCACTGTCTCTTTCTCTGTCTGACTCTATCTCTGTCTCTGTCTGTCACTGTCTCTGTCTCTGTCTGTCACTGTCTCTTTCTGTCTCTGTCTTTCTCTCTGTCTCAATTTCTTTCTCTGTCTCAATTTCTTTCTCTGTGTCATTCTGTCTCTGTCTGTCTCTTTCTGTCCCTGTCTCTGTCAGTCTCTTTCCTTCTCTCTCAATTTCTTTATCTGTCTCATTCTGTCCCTGTCTGTCTGTCTGTCTGTCTGTCTGTCTGTCTGTCTGTCTGTCTGCATCTTTCTCCCTCCGTCTGCATCTTTCTCTCTCTGTCTGCATCTTTCTCTCTCTGTCTGCATATTTCTCTCTCTGTCTGCATCTTTCTCTCTCTGTCTGCATCTTTCTCTATCTGTCTGCATCTTTCTCTCTCTGTCTGCATCTTTCTCTCTCTGTCTGCATCTTTCTCTCTCTGTCTCTGTCTGTCTCGCTCTCTGTCTCTATTTGTCTCTGTCTCTGTCTCTATTTCTCTCTTTCTGTCTATGTGTCTGTACGTCTCTTAATGTCATCTTTCTCTCTCTGTCTGCATCTTTCTCTCTCTGTCTCTCTCTCTGTCTGTCTCTGTCTCTCTCTCTCTCTGTCTGTCTCTGTCTCTCTCTGTCTCTCTCAGTCTCTGTCTGTCTCTGTCTGTCTCTGTCTCGCTCTGTCTCTCTCTGGCTCTCTCTGTCTCTCTCTGTCTCTCTTTGTCTCTCGCTGTCTCTGTCTGTCTCTGTCTGTCTCTATCCGTCTCTGTCTCTCTCCGTCAATGTCTCTCTCTGTCTCTCTCTCTATGTCTGCATCCATCTCTCTCTGTCTCTGTCTCTTTCTCTGTCTGGTTCTTTCTGTCTCTGTCTCTCTCTGTCTCTTTCTTTCTCTTTCTGTCTTTTTCTGTCTTTATCTCTTTATGTATCTTTATCTCTTTATGTATCTTTCTCTGTCTGTATCTGTCTATGTCTGTCTGTCTGTCTCTGTCTGTCTCTTTCTGTCTTTGTCTTTGTCTGTCTCTTTGTCTGTCTCTGTCTATCTGTCTCTGTCTTTGTCTGTCTCTTTCTGTCTCTTTCTCTGTCTCTCTTTGTCTCTGTCTCTGTCTGTCACTTTCTCTATCTGTCTCTGTCTTTGTCTCTGTCTCTCTTTCTCTTTTTCTGTCTGTCTCTTGCTGTCTCAATTTCTTTCTCTCTCTGTCTCTGTCTCTTCCTCTCTCTGTCTCTCTCTGTCTCTCTCTGTCTGCATCTGTCTCTTTCTGTCTCAATGTATGTCTCTGTCTGTCTCTCTCTGTCTCTGTCTCTCTCTGTTTCTGTCTCTCTCTGTCTCTGTCTGCACCTGTCTCTCTCTGTCTCCTTCTCTGTCTGACTCTCTCTGTCTCTCACTGTCTCTGTCTGTCTCTGTCTCTCTCTTTCTGTCTATGTGTCTGTACGTCTCTTAATGTCATCTTTCTCTCTCTGTCTGCATCTTTCTCTCTCTGTCTCTCTCTCTGTCTGTCTCTGTCTCTCTCTCTCTCTGTCTGTCTCTGTCTCTCTCTGTCTCTCTCAGTCTCTGTCTCTGTCTGTCTCTGTCTGTCTCTGTCTCGCTCTGTCTCTCTCTGGCTCTCTCTGTCTCTCTCTGTCTCTCTTTGTCTCTCGCTGTCTCTGTCTGTCTCTGTCTGTCTCTATCCGTCTCTGTCTCTCTCCGTCAATGTCTCTCTCTGTCTCTCTCTCTATGTCTGCATCCATCTCTCTCTGTCTCTGTCTCTGTCTCTTTCTCTGTCTGGTTCTTTCTGTCTCTGTCTCTCTCTGTCTCTTTCTTTCTCTTTCTGTCTTTTTCTGTCTTTATCTCTTTATGTATCTTTATCTCTTTATGTATCTTTCTCTGTCTGTATCTGTCTATGTCTGTCTGTCTGTCTCTGTCTGTCTCTTTCTGTCTTTGTCTTTGTCTGTCTCTTTGTCTGTCTCTGTCTATCTGTCTCTGTCTTTGTCTGTCTCTTTCTGTCTCTTTCTCTGTCTCTCTTTGTCTCTGTCTCTGTCTGTCACTTTCTCTATCTGTCTCTGTCTCTCTTTCTCTTTTTCTGTCTGTCTCTTGCTGTCTCAATTTCTTTCTCTCTCTGTCTCTGTCTCTTCCTCTCTCTGTCTCTCTCTGTCTCTCTCTGTCTGCATCTGTCTCTTTCTGTCTCAATGTATGTCTCTGTCTGTCTCTCTCTGTCTCTGTCTCTCTCTGTTTCTGTCTCTCTCTGTCTCTGTCTGCACCTGTCTCTCTCTGTCTCCTTCTCTGTCTGACTCTCTCTGTCTCTCACTGTCTCTGTCTGTCTCTGTCTCTCTCTGTCCTTCTCTTTCTTTCTCTGTCTATCTCTGTCTCTCTATGTCTTTCTGTCTCTCTCTGTCTGTCTAATTCTCTGTCTGTCTTTTTTTCTGTCTCTCTCTTTCTCTGTCTGTCTCTTTCTGTGTCTTTCTTTCTGTCTCTTTCTGTCTCTTTCTCTGTCTGTCTCTGTCTGTCTTTGTCTCTGCCTGTCTCTTTCTCTGTCTGTCTTTTTCTCTCTGTCTCTTTCTCTGTCTGTCTCTTTCTCTGTCTGTCTCTTTTTCTCTCTGCCTCTTTTTCTCTCTGTCTCTGTCTCTCTATGTCTGCATCTTTCTCTCTCTGTCTCTTTCTGTTTCTTTCTATCGCTGTCTCTGTCTGTCTCTGTCTGTCTCTGTCTCTCTCTGTCTCTTTCTGTCTGTTTCTTTATATCTCTATCTCTGTCTGTCTCTGTCTCTCTGTCTCTGTCTGTCTATGTCTCTGTCAAACTCTTTCTCTTTCCTTCTCTTTCTGTCTCTGTCTCATTCTGTCTCTGTCTCATTCTGTCTCTGTCTGTCTGTTTCTGCCTGTCTCTTTTTGTTTCTTTCTTTTTGTCTGTCTTTGTCTGTCTCTTTCTCTGTCTCTCCTTCTCTGTCTGTCTCAATTTCTGACTCTCTCTGTCTCTTTCTGTCTCTGTCTCGGTGTCTGTCTCTCCCTGTCTCTCAATGTCTGTCTCTGTCTCTGTCTGTCTGCATCTGTCTCTTTCTGTCTCAATGTATGTCTCTGTCTGTCTCTCTCTGTCTCTGTCTCTCTCTGTTTCTGTCTCTCTCTGTCTCTGTCTGCATCTGTCTCTCTCTGTTTACTTCTCTGTCTGACTCTCTCTGTCTCTCACTGTCTCTGTCTGTCTCTGTCTCTCTCTGTCCTTCTGTCTCTTTCTCTGTCCTTCTCTTTCTGTCTCAGTCTCTGTCTGTCTCAATTTCTGTCTCTCTGTCTCTTTCTGCCTCTGTCTGCATCTGTCTCTCTCTGTCTCTTTCTGTCTCTGTCTCTTTCTCTGTCTCTCTCTCTCTGTCTGTGTCTCTCTCTTTCTGTCTCAATTTCTGTCTGTCTCTCTGTCTCTCTCTTTCTCTGTCTGTCTCTCTCTGTCTCTGTCTGTCTCTGTCTGTCTCTGTCTGTCTCTTTCCTGTCTCTCTGTCTGTCTCTGTCTTTGTCTCTTTCTGTCTCTGTATCTCTCTGTCTGTCTCTGTCTCTCTCTGTCTCTCTCAGTCTCTGTCTCTGTCTGTCTCTGTCTGTCTCTGTCTGTCTCTGTCTCACTCTGTCTCTCTCTGTCTCTCTCTGTCTCTCTCTGTCTCTCTTTGTCTCTCGCTGTCTCTGTCTGTCTCTGTCTGTCTCTATCCGTCTCTGTCTCTCTCCGTCAATGTCTCTCTCTGTCTCTCTCTCTATGTCTGCATCCATCTCTCTCTGTCTCTGTCTCTGTCTCTTTCTCTGTCTGGTTCTTTCTGTCTCTGTCTCTCTCTGTCAAATTCAAGCTGCTTTATTGGCATGAAAAACATTGTGTCAATATTGCCAAAGCAACAATGTATACAATATACATTGTAACAAAAGTGTAAATGATATCAAATAATAATATAAAATGGTAGTAAATAATAATACAAAAATAAATACAATAAAATGGTAATAGTCTACAGTAAACATTAATAATTATAGTAATAACAATAATAGTAATAATAAGTAAGTTACTGTTTACTATGCAGATGTTATTATTCAGTGTCCCTCAGGCTATGGCAGGAAAATACATATTTGGCTGCAAGAGGAGCCATTGCTCCTTCGCCCATGAGTATTCTTAGTTTTTCCTCTGGGTTTAATTTGTAAAAATGTGGAATATATGTAGTCATTTCTGTGAATAATGAATCTCTTTGTGAGGAATATTTATCACAGTAAAGGAGAAAGTGCATCTCTGTCTCTACCTCCCCTGTCATGCAGTGACCACATACACGCTCCTCTTTGGGTAGCCATGTCTTTTTATGTCTGCCGGTTTCTATTGCCAATCGGTGGTCACTCAGCCTGTACTTGGTAAGGATCTGTCTCTGCTTCGTATCTCTGACAGAGTAGAGATAATCAGCCAATTCATATTCTCTGTTTAGGGTCAGATAGCAATTTAGTCGGCTTTGGGATTTTGTTTCGTTTTTCCAGTATTGTAAGTATGATTCCTTTGATTGGTTCATGATTTTGTTTATTGGAATTCTTTCTTTTGAAGCAGTGCTGGTGTCAGCTTGATTGGTGAGGTCCAACACCAGCTGACTGAGAGGGCTCGTTTCTGGGCTCAGCTCTTGGGCTTGAAGTGCTTTAAATTGCAGACTCGAATTTGGACTTGAATTTAGATGTAGCCAAAATTTTAATGATCTTTTCTGTATTTTCATTATTACTGGAAAACGTCCCAATTCTGCCCTACATGCATTAGTTGGTGTATTTCTCTGGACTTGTAGAATTTTCCGACAGAATTCTGCATGTAGGGTTTCAATTGGATGTTTGTCCCACATTTTAAAATCCAGTTTATTGAGTGGCCCCCAAACCTCACTTCCATAAAGTGCTATTGGTAGGATTACACTGTCAAATATTTTAGTCCAAATTCTAATTGGGATGTTGATTTTGAATAATTTCATTTTTATTGCATACATTGCTCTGCGGGCTTTTTCTTTGAGTGCATTCACTGCCATATTAAAGTTTCCCGATGCAGATATGGTCAGACCAAGGTAGGTGTAATGTTTTGTGTGTTCAATTAAGGTGTTGTTCAGGGTGAATTTACATTTGTGTTTCTGACATCTGGGTTTTTTTTGGAAAATCATGATTTTAGTTTTTTGGAAATTTACTGCCAGGGCCCAATTATGGCAATATTGCTCCAGAATATTAATGTTTTGTTGAAGACCTTCTTTGGTTGGTGATAGAAGTACCAAGTCATCAGCATATAGCAGGTATTTCACCTCTGTGTCAAATAGTGTGAGTCCTGGGGCTGGAGATTGGTCCAACATGTCTGCTAATTCATTGATATAAATGTTGAAAAGATTTGGACTCAAATTGCAGCCTTGTCTCACACCTCGACATTGTGAAAAAAATTCTGTTCTTTGGTTTTTGATTTTTATCGCACACTTGTTTTCTGTGTACATACATTTTATTAAGTCATACACCTTACCACCAAGCCCACTTTGTAGAATTTTGTAGAATAGCCCTTCGTGCCAAATCGAATCAAATGCTTTTTTAAAGTCAATAAAGCAAGCAAAGATTTTGCCCTCTTTTTTTTGGTGGACGTGTTTATTAATTAGTGTGTGTAAGGTGTATATATGGTCAGTAGTGCGATGGTTAGGGAGAAAGCCAATTTGACATTTACTTATTACATTTTTTTCTTGAAGAAAGGTTTGAATTCTTGAATTCAAAATGCTACAGAAAATCTTTCCCAAGTTACTGTTGACGCAAATTCCCCTGTAATTATTGGGGTCTGATTTGTCTCCACTTTTGTGGATAGGGGAGATGAGCCCCTGGTTCCAGACATCAGGGAAGCAGCCAGAAGTTAAAACCATGTTGAACAATTTAAGCACAGCATTTTGCAACTCAGGTGTGCTGTTTTTCAGCATTTCATTTCTGATGTTGTCTACACCACAAGCCTTTTTTGATTTAATAGATTCTAGCTTTTCATTTAGTTCTTGTTGGGTTATTGGGTAATCTAATGGATTTTGGTTGTTTTTAATGACTGATTCCAGGATGTTCAATTTTTCTTTAATTTCTAATTGGTTCTGGTTTAAGTCTTTTTGTGGGATGTTTTTGTATAGATTATCAAAGTAAGTTTTCCAAATTCCTACATCTCTGTCTCTTTCTTTCTCTTTCTGTCTTTTTCTGTCTTTATCTCTTTATGTATCTTTATCTCTTTATGTATCTTTCTCTGTCTGTATCTGTCTATGTCTGTCTGTCTGTCTCTGTCTGTCTCTTTCTGTCTTTGTCTTTGTCTGTCTCTTTGTCTGTCTCTGTCTCTATCTGTCATTGTCTTTGTCTGTCTCTTTCTGTCTCTTTCTCTGTCTCTCTTTGTCTCTGTCTGTCTCTGTCTGTCACTTTCTCTATCTGTCTCTGTCTTTGTCTCTGTCTCTCTTTCTCTTTTTCTGTCTGTCTCTTGCTGTCTCAATTTCTTTCTCTCTCTGTCTCTGTCTCTTCCTCTCTCTGTCTCTCTCTGTCTCTCTCTGTCTGCATCTGTCTCTTTCTGTCTCAATGTATGTCTCTCTCTGTCTCTGTCTCTCTCTGTTTCTGTCTCTCTCTGTCTCTGTCTGCACCTGTCTCTCTCTGTCTCCTTCTCTGTCTGACTCTCTCTGTCTCTCACTGTCTCTGTCTGTCTCTGTCTCTCTCTGTCCTTCTCTTTCTT